>NC_141408.1:7430416-7897916 GCF_034619465.1 Leptosomus discolor | reverse complement strand
GCCCAATATGAGGTTTTTTTGTTAATAATAATTTTCTTCAATTGTCCCAAAAAAACACCACTACGCCTTTTCTTCTTTTTATATTTTTTTGGAATGGAGTAGCTTTTAGATTTAGAGGAGAGAGGTAGGGTAGAAGTCTCCTTTACTGTGAGGTTGAACCCTTGTATGTCAAATCTGGCCTGAAGCAAATTTTCACAGCTGAATTATAAACCCTGTAAACAAGGGTTTATGATGGAAATGCTGACACAACCCTAATTACAAACAGCGTGAAGTGGGGGAGGCTCTGTAATACACACTGCTTTTCACTACAAGTCCTCCAGCACGCCCAATCTGCCATGCAACAAAAAGCAAATCTTGCTCGTTCTTCCCCTTAATGCTCAACTAAGCTTGCTGGGACATTTATATCAGATCTGGTTGCTCAATACTGTCCTCTAGACAAGAAAAAAACCTTGATTTTGTAATAAAAGTATAACGTATAGCTTAAAAATAAATTAAATAAAGGAAACATTAAAAGATAAATGGAGCAGGATGCTCTATGGCTGAGGTAATTTGAGTGGAAAGGGAAGGAGGGAGTTTACATTAATAAATGATTAAAGGCCTTAACGAGGGCCTATCAGGTTGAACAGTGGAGCATACTTCTCCACCTCTCCTCCTTTAGTCCAGCTTTTTTACATTTGTTCTCAATGCTGATCAATATGGTTTTCATTTACTGATTTCCATAATGCCATATGTGATCTGCTAGCCTGACATAATGAAGGCAGAAAGAGAGCTGAAGTCATTTGAACATTCTCGCTTGCATGTCTGTCGCCAATTTAGAAAATAAATATCTATTGAGAGTTAGAGTTTCCTCCTGCCTAGGAGAAACACGGCAAGATTTGCATATGCAGATTGCAAAGTCTTTTTCTTCACCCGCCCTTTTTTTTTTTTTTTAGTAAAGAGGAATGATGTGCAAGAATATCTTTCCCCCCACGTGTTTTAGCGAGTATGTGTTCTTACATATGAAGAAGAAATACTCTTAAAGTTGAAAACCAAATCAGAGTCAGGTTCTCCTCTTTGCTTTAGCTGAGACTTGTTTGGCATCCCAATGAAAGCGAAGCTTTTCTGTCTGCTGAGTCACGCCGACCCACCAGATACCATTAGAGACCACATTAGTTTGAAAAGTAAGAAAGGATGGTCTGCATTAAGCAACATATATTTTCAACATGCCATTATCTTCACAAGCAGACTCTGAACCCATATTGGAGAGATATCACACTCGCAGAGTTCTTCTGCCCCTCTCAGAAGTGTGAATTATGCTTTATAGCAATGGGGTTATATAAATGCTGTATCTGTTTAATAAAAAAAAAGACTGGCAGGTACCTTCTGGAGGTTCCTGCCACCTGTAAAACATCGCTGGCATAGAAACAGTGTAAGGGCCACAATCAAATCGTAAAAATGTAAATGTAAGGACGCTCCAGCAGATTTATAGGTGTTTGGCAGCCAATTTAGTTCTTTCTCTCAGTCAGATCCCACAGGAAAGGGCAAAACTAGAGGTTTTGAAATACCTTGCCCTTTGGTTGTAATCACTTCCCATAGACGCCCGACTCTGTGATTTAATTAATTCAGTTTATAAAAAGGAAGCGACAGTTTGAATAATGTACTTCAGAGTGCCATTATTTGGGTGATTCCTTCATGACCTAGATTCACGGGTTTCTTTACCAGACCAAAGAGATGTGATCTTCTGAATTACATCATATACATTAGTACACAACATTTCCTGACTGCTGTGAGTGGTGGCCAGCAACATACCGTGATGCTCCAGCTGGAGTGCAGAGTTTTGTTTGCTGCAAAGGGAGGATTCTGCCCAGAAGTAGTTTTGCTTTTAATACACAATATGAAAACAGCCAAACAAGACATCAAAAATTATAGCATGCATTAAATTCAGGATTCAGGCTGCTGCTTTGGCTTTACAGTTGAGCGAGTAAATTATGTCGTAGTAGAAAGGTTTCAAAGTTTTGCTGGTTGCTCAGTTGAACATTGACTCATAAAAATATTATTTGCGTTGCCGTTAATAAAACTTGCAGTTCATTAAGGATATCTGACAAATCTATGTAAATAGGGATTAGTGACTGGTGAGCAAGCCTTCTGTCATAAACAAACTTTCTTTGAGGTTCAAAAGGTTTTAGTTAACGATTTAAAGATTCTTTCTCATTTCATTGTTTTCAGGCATTGCCAACTCTTTGTCTACAGGAAGAAAAGCTTGAAAAAGCTGTACTTTGTACACATTTTCCGAGTTCCACAAATTGCTACAGATATAAAGTATAACAATGGAAAAACAACACATGGCTGAATTCTGAGAAGGAATGACAAAACTAAAAACCCCTGATGATGTTACAATTACAAAGGGTATCCCCTCTAGAAGTAAAAAGCAACATTAAAAGAATTTCTTCTACTTCTGTTTATATCACACTTTTGCATCTTTATTTGCCCAGTGTAACTAATGATAAGGGATTTCAGCTTTCCAATTATGATACTGCATTGACTTAATTTGGTTTCTGGAGGGCTTCAGGGAACTCCACGTTTAAAGACTTTGTTCCCAGTAAATCAAGAAAGATTTAGAAGTACGGCAGTTTCAGAAAGGGACAAATGCACCTACTGATCCAGAGCTGGAAAAATAAATTCCTGAATAAACCTGGCTGCAAGCAGCAGAAATACAAAACCCACGCCTTGAACTGTAAACTCCTCACAGCAGTCTTACTGGGATTAATAAATCAGAGTCGTCGTGAGCCTAAAGAAGAGACGTGAAAGCTCTAATAATTGCCGTCTCCTGTCTAAGAGCGTGGAGCGAGCGCTGCCGCCCGCCAATCCACAGGCTGCCATTAACCTCCCGGCCAATTACAGCCTCATTGGCAAAGCAAACAAGGAATTATTGGCTGTTTAGTCGGGCTTTTCTTCTCCCGCTCCGGCCCCTGGTTCTCATTCTGGTTTTTTCTCCCCTTTCCCTGTTAGGCAAAAAAAAAAAAAAAACCCACCCAACAACCACCAAACCATCTGCAAACACCTGATATTCATCTGAGTTGCTGCAGTTGTACAGTCTTGTTAAATTGTTACCACCTTTTCCACAAGCAGTTTTGGCAATTAACCTCATGGTCATACACTTCAAAGGAAACAACTGTTGAGTTTAACCTTCTTGAGCTACCATGGATTCCTTTATGATTTTTCTTCAAACACTTTCATCCCGAACAAAAATGCAGACTGATAAGATTTGTGTTTGTTTTTCCATTTTGTCAGTTTATTAAGATGACAAATACCCTGACGACTGACCACTATTTTGTGCTCCTCAAAGTACATTGCAGAAAGAAGCTCTCCTGTTAATCCATATTTCTAAGGCAGGCTACTCTGCTTGCTGGAATCCATGTATTTGATACATCTGACCCCTCCTTGCCCCTGTTTGCAAATCTCTCATATATTTCTCACAATGCCTAAAAGCTCAGAAAACAGAAAATACAAGTAGTTAATGCTAAGGAGATGCCATCAGAAATATATATAGAATCATAGAATAGTTTGGGTTGGAAGGGACCTTTAAAGGTCACCTAGTCCAGCCCCCCCTGCAAAGAGGAAACACAAAAAAATACACACACACACATATATAGATATATACAAAAACTCCACCATTACTGAGAGACTGGACTACTTTACACATTAAAAGAGCTAAAGAATTCTCCACCTTCAATTAGAGTACCAGTTAGAGAGATCAGGACCTATGTTAGTACAAACTAAGTTAACTTTTCCTTCTGTCTAAACTTTTGACTACAACATATATTCATTCACCAGACTGTGCAGCTGCTCCTAAAGCAACTGGATAGCTAATGATAGGAAAGTACCAAAGCAAATACTACAGGAGTGCGATCAAATTACTTGGAATGTTGTTCCCCCCCTCATTTCCATTCTGGTATTATTGCACATTTTTTCTCCAAAGTCATCACAAAAACGTAAAATGGGTTATTCTTAGGAGAAGCTTCCAACAGAGAGCCAAGGAATACCAAAAAAGTGTTTGAATGACCTTTTGCTACCGAGCAAGCACACCCTGGCTGCGCTAGTGGCTGCGCTGCAGCAGGGCTATGGGGAAGCATCACTTTTCTCTGGCTGCAAACAGCCTTGGGTGGGAGGGAGTGGCTGTAAGGGAGAAGGAACAAAATATTTGTCTAGGAAAAGAATGTAACAAAAGTTTCGTATCTGTCTTGCAGCGCAAGAAGGGGAAGCATTTGGGCAAGCATATGGCATGTGTTTCAGCTTGTGAGGGAGCAAAAAAAAAAAAAAAAAATCATGATGTTACGTGCAGTTCAGACCAAATAGAAAACTTATTCTGACTATTCTCATTTGTCAGAGGCTTTTCAAAACTAAGCAGATCTCTCCATAGCTCTAAATGTCAAAGAAGGAAGTAACCAGTGGGTATTGAGTTTACATTTTAGGCTCTCTTTTAACTGTTTCCACTTTTAATTTTAATATGCTTGTCAACAAAATGAAAAACTCCTTCACTCAAAAAAAAAAAAAAAAGAAGAAAGAAGAAATTAGCACATTAAATGATACATGGGTCTGGTGCTATGTTGCACAGTTCAGTGAACCCCTGCATAGATCAGCAAGATGGCTGGAAATGTCTCTTTCCGTCTGTTTTTCATCTCGAAAGCCTGTGTACTCAGCAGAGTGTGAAGAGTGCCTCTCTCCCCTCCGAACGCTCTCCTGCTCGCCCCCCCAAAAGCCCCTGCAGCGGAGAACAGGAACTAGAGCAAATGCTTTTGTGAATTAAGAGATCTTGTGAGCGTAAATTTGGTCAGGCTGCTCCTTTCTGCAGGCCAGACCCGGCTGCTGCCCCAGGATGTGAACTGTCAGTTTGCATAGCTGGTGATGAGTTGCAGAACCATCAGTAAAGGTGAAGACGGCAGAAGCAAGAAAGATTCAAGACTGGTGGAAATCATTTCACAAGGAAAATTTCAGCCATCAGTGGGAGGAAGCTTTGAAAAATGCTGCCATTTCCGAGTCAGAACGAAGGAAAAATTAAATTACTGCCGGTGAGGCGAGCCAAAGTCGCATCTTACCCTAGGGAGAGGTTTGATAATGGTAAACATTTGACAGCTGGCCTGAAGTTGTTATCGTGTTCTAACAGTTGTTATAGTCTGAATGAACATTTCTGATAAGAGAACAGAAAGAAAAACACTAAACCATTTTTAATTTCTCGCTTTCTATATTTTAAGCTGCACTGCCCAAAGCCAAACAGGTTTAAAGCAGTTTGCCACCACCAGCCTGATTAAAGCTTCGGTTTTTACATGAAGCAATGGACTACAGTTTGAAACTACCGGCAGCACCGCTTCAGCTGAACAGACGTCGTGCCCGTATAGTAACACCTTCAGAAGAATTTAAAGTCACTTCAATCCACTCACTTTCAACACCCCTAAATATCCCTTCTGTTTCACCAAGAGCGGTTACAAGAATTAAACCTAAACTAGAGTGAAATTGAAAAAAAAGATTCAATTTAAGTATTTAACTTCAAGATCTACCACAAAACCTTGTTTCTGTATGACTTTACTTCAAGCTGTTGATGTACAACCACAAAACTTTAACTCCCTGCCATCATGTAACAAAGAATAATTAGACAGACACGTTAGAAAGGTAGCAACCTCGGTTCCACCTGACCAGACCAATAATGAATGAAAAACACTTCTGTTTAAGCAGAAAAAAGTATGGTATCTTCACAGGAAATTTAATTATACATAAGATTTTTTTTTTGTGTGCTCGGTTGTTACTGACAAAGCATGTATTGAGGAGGGAAACACGGCTCTGCTCTGTCCTGCTATTAGCAGCTCCTCCTTTAGAAAAATACAGCGTGGATATGGAAAGTACATTACATGTATGTCAAAATCAAACTACCATTCTGGCAGTGAGACATGGGCAGGTTTTTTGTTTTCTTTTTTCTTTTTTTAAATCAGGAATGCCTTTCTAAGCTGTTTAACTACTGCAGCTTAACCTCACAGAACACATACACTAAACATTTACCTCCCATTAAAAATAATTAAGATGAATATGTACCATGGCTATTAAACTCTGTTTAATAACTTACTGAAACGGACTCTTGGTAAATCTTTGTATCACTGTGTACCTAAAACCTTCCTGCCAAACGTGCCTCCTTGCTGCAGAGGCAGGCATGTACAACTGGCACAGTTAAAGCTGGCAGATATGTTTTCCCTGATGGTAATGATCCCCACTACAGGCACACGATAACGCTCCAATTAGAAAGGCAGCATGTAAAACTTCTTCCTTACGTACATAAATTAACTCCAAAACTCCTTCTGTATCTCCTATATTAACAGGTAGAAAGTGTTTCATTACTTTTTCGAATGACTTTACCCCATCTTAAAGTAAGAGTGTATAAATTGATATTAAAGTATGGTATTTTGAGAATGTTTCAAAGTAAGGTCAAACTCGTATTAAAAAACCTGCTAGTGTAGGCTAAAATAACAGTCTGGCTGAGCAGCCTTCGGTGCATCTGGGTTCAATTACCCACTACATCCTTGCTATGTTTTCTACTAGCAAGAACAACGCAAGCAAGGCTTGGAGTTCACGAATAATGTCAAAGTTAGGTTACTCAGAAAAGGAATGAGATAAATCATCCAAATATCACAGTCATATTGGCAGACAATTTTTTTTCCCTTGTACTTCATCACTGAAAGCAGCACAATATTGCATAACAACAAACAAAGTCCTCACCTCACGAGGAAGACTGACCTCGGCTGGAATGCCTGCTCTCTTACACACTCTCTTTTAGAGTGTAAACTCATGCTAAAACGATAGCTCAGAGAGAGGCAAACCCAACCTCATACGTACGGCAAACAAACACGATATACCACACTGTCACCCTGACCGATTTCTTTTGTGTGTCTGTGTTTGACCCTGCAACAATGAGGCTGGATTAACATTCGTTACTCGCATTCAACAAGCTGCTCTGTGGAAGGGAACTGCTCCAGCACCAGCCTTCCGAAGAAAGAAAGCGGCTGTGACACTTGTTGAAATGTTGGCGCTCTCCTTTCTAACCAGCTCGCCAGTGCCCAAAACTCCAACCAAGCACAAGTGTCCCGTGTCTTTCCTGTTGCCAGGCCAGTTAACGAGGATTTAAGAGCTGGGCGGGGGACCAACATATTTGGGCTCAGCTCAGCAGTGCCCTGGGGTGAGGGGATGCCAGCCTGGGAGCAGCTGTTCGAAGGATCACACTGAAATCGGGCTACCGTGTCCCACGCAAACGGTTAAGACAGAAGTTAGACTCCAATGTCACAAGCCCACCCAGAGGATAGCTGCCACATCCCTGCACCACACACCTCAACCTTTCTGACTAGCCCAAAATGGTGAGATTGCACTTAGATCATGAATAAAATCACAACTGCAGCTCTGTCTGCAAAGATAGATGCTCCTCCAGGGAACGCGATGATTGTCATTCGCTTCCATCAAGGCCCTTAAAAAAGCAATTGTCAGTAAAGTTGCTCAAAATTATGTATGTTCTGGGAACACTGTATAAAGGATTTTTAAAGCACCATGTTTAATTCTGAGCAGCTCTACACGAAACACGGCAAAGCTAGCAATAAATCACTATCACCAAAAATGCGTTTGTTTTGTACGAGGAGTTATTTTACCCTTTCTGTATTCTGTTCGCAAAGTAATAACACATTTGCAAAATGACCAATCAGGTTAAATTTAGAGGAAAAAATGTCTTTTACCCAGACAGTGTTTGTCAGAACACTTCCAAATTAGAACATAACAAGATTTTAAATCATGCAATATTCAAATGCCCCATTACATATATATCTATTAAAAATCCATGCTACTATAATGTACCTAATTATATAAGGTCATTTCTTATAGAAAAGCACTAGTATAAAAGTTTTAGCAAGAACAGTCTGGCTGTTTATTAATTTACTATCACAGATGAGAAGCCCTCCGCTGATTGTTACACGGATGTATGCAACGCACTTCTGCATTCCAGAAAAGCAACCTGCCCAGCTCACAAAATATTAACCAGCAATCAGAATCACAGACAGAGCCGACCTCAAGGGTTAGTCCTTCCTATATCTGTGCATAAGCCACCCTCTCCCTGTCCCAGCACTGGCCTTGTGCTTACCTGTTGCCCTGGAGAACGGCACTTACAACGAATGCAATAAATACATGGAGTAATTAGGCATCTTTTGAAGGAAACCTTCTAAGCCGTTTCCAGCTGAGGAATGTGTTAGCTTTTGGAACAGAGAATGATCTTGGCTTACCAAGAATATGAATGCAGCCCTCAGATGGACCAAGCTTAGAGCTACAGTGAGGGAGAACCTAGAGGGAAAAACCACCCTTGACAGGTCATCACTACAGCCAGGGAATGGCAAGTTTTGGAAATGGCAATCTAGACTTTGCCGACTCTTCTTCCACTGAACCCCTAACGTTCTATAAAATAGGAGGGAGAGATTTAAAACTCATTTCTAGAGATAATTTTAAAAGCTACGTGCGCTACATGCACACACCTTAATGCACTTTGTTCCATCAGAGTCTTATCTTCTCACAATCTGTATTGCTAATGGCTAAGGAAAGGCCCTAAAAATTCAGGTGATGCTGAAGGAAGCAAGCCAGCAGCTGTTCAGAACCTCTGCTTGCCTTGTTAGCTTACTGCAAAGGCTGTAGGATTTACACAATTAGTTTTGCCAAGTTTTGGTGGAGATCTATCAACATTCAAAGAAGCAATTGAGACTTTGCTGAGCTCAAATTATCCAAACCGTGCCCATTTACTAACACGGAGGTGCATTTGTTGTTTCGAAGGGCAAGCAGTGCAAACTGGGAAGATACATGTATGCACGTATGTGTGTCCACAGATAGTTACAATACTTTTTATCTCCAGTGGACTCTCTCTCATACCCTTTAGTTTAATTTATTCCAGCTTTTTAGTCCTTTCTTGTAAAGGCTTCAAGGCCCCTCCAATCCTGGCTTTAAATGATGAAATAACATCTTCAGCAAGAAGCCCAAGTATTTTAGGATAGGTATGATTGCAGACACCCATTTGCATCAGTGGCATTTCAACTTTGGCATGACCCAAGCACTTCTCCAGCCAGTAACAAGAACTACTTTGCACGTAGCACTTGGATAAAACTTTGACAAGTCTGTCATTAATGCTGCAAAGGAACTGCAGATTCATATTTAGCTCCACCCTACCCTTAGCATCCAACTGGTACAAAAGTCAAATAGAGTTTCACTACAATAACTAAGGTGTCACATACAAACTGTTAAACACAGCCTTGCAGGGCAGAGCAAGTTTCCCTCCTGGCTGCCTGTTGGATTCCTGCAAACCACCATGAGCCAAGCCAGACTTTTCAGTAAATGACGCGGACTGACAGAACCATGCTTGGTATATCAACACAATGCCGCTTACCAGGTACAGCTGACTGACGTCTGCTTTTATGGTTTGATCTTGGCTCCACCCAAGCCAAATTCAAAATTCCCAAGTAAAATCATCCCTCACATAAGACAAGGTAATTAAACCCTAAGACACGCTATACTAAAACCCCAAAGCAATCACTGTTTTCCAGCTGAACATGCTGGGAAGAGCTCTACTCCATTAACCATGCAGGGGGAAGAGATGAAGACTTCTCTCACGAGACAGTTTTAATGCCTGCAGTAAACCTGTTTAAGACTGAATTTACTTCCAGAATTTCAGTCCTTGGCTTGCATGCTGGAATTGGTAGGTATGGCAGAAGGGGGGCTGTGGGGTTTTGCATCTTATGAAGAACAAAGGGAAGCAACTTCAATACAACCTTGAAACAGACCTGCAGGCAGAATTGTCCTTTGTAAAAATTATATTCCTCTGACTACGATGTGTAAGTATCTGCTCTTACCTAATAAAAAGATCCTTTTGAAGTAAGTGGTTCAGTTGGCCTGTGCCAACGCTTGTGTTACTAACCCAGAAGAAAGACCCACGGAATACGGCATGCGAAAGCTTTGTCTGATCTGTATCACTTTGAACCATAAAAGCAGCAGGAGTAAAACCAGAAGGGAAGCCAAGTGCTTAATACTGGACAGCGACTTTCTTTAAATCTCTTCTACTTTCTACTTAACTATAGTGACTCTACTGTGCAAGAGCAGTGTGCAGTAGGTGCCTTTCCCGCACCGATGAACATCCAGAAATTGAGGAAGTGCATCGGGGCTCAGCGAATAGAAGTAATGCTTTGCCTGCAATTTTGGTTTCTTGCTATATAGGATTATTCGTGAAAGGAGATATAATTAAGGAAGTGTTTTGGGAGGATATCTAAAACCAGTATGACATACACATAGTTCCAGGTTATCACCCAGCCGAAACAGCAGAGAATTAGTCAAATATCACTTCTGTCCGTTTGCATGTTAGTTGTTATAAAGGAAGCAAGCAAACAACACTGTAAATGAGAGTCCAAAGATTCTCTTTATGGTTTTTTAAAATCAGGGATTTAGAAGTTATTTGAAAAATTTATAACAGGCACAGCTCAAGCACGCATCATTTTTTTAAAAACCAAATTTTCAAAAGTTTATGGTTGATTTTACGGTATAAAAATGCAAAAGGACCACTAAAGCTACTCAGTTCCTTAAAACAGATGTAAAGGATAAGTTCGCCTAGAATTTAGTCAGCGTTTCTTAAACGGCCTTCTATTTTTATAGCGTGTTGTAATTGTTGAGATGTTGTCATTCATAGAATAGCAGCCACCATTCACTCTGGTATTTATAAAGAATTCATAGTGGCAAACTCTTCACATATTCTGGCATCATTCTGCAGCATGATGAATTTCACAACGGCCTTTTGGACAAGCTTTTGGGAAGAGTTAGGAACCTCATTTCCAGTGCATTAAGAACGCAGGCGGGTTTTTTTTATGTATACGTATTTTTTTTAACCTTCAAGTTTCTTCCATCTTGAGCCTTTAGGGATGCGAGATCCTTCAGCTTTTCCCAAGAGTGGTTTGTGTGTCAGAATGAACAACTGCACGCCCTGGCTTCCATACTTAAAGACAGTGGTAACTGTTTGCCCAAAAGCTCAGTCAAAGAGGCTACTGTTCTACTGAGCAACTCAGAAATAGGAACCCAGGAGATATTATTTAATTCTGCAGCATTTGAGAATCCTTGCACATGGACTACATTGACCGACAGAGAATTTTACCAAAAGGAATATAGACCAAGTAATCCTTGTTCTAGATTATCTCTCTGACGGGTTCCTGCAGCTTAAGTACACACAGAATATTACATTACTGAATGCAGATCTAGCCATTCTGGAATTAGCAAATTATTTTTAAACACTTTACATGTGATTATTCCTAATGAATAAATAAATACACATTTATGAAGAAAAGATGTTACGGTTCAAAAAAGCAATACAACATCTTTCAGCTACCCTTTCTTAAAACCCTAATATGCTTGTGCATAAATAAAGCCCTTAGCTTGCTTGGATAGACTCTCACTGAGACGTGCCGATGGTGCTAATTCAGAGCAGAAAACGCTCTTATTCCAGGCCACTGCAGTGAAGTGACATTTACCTAATGCAGCTATAAATTTCCTGATAATTAGTGGGCAGCTGATGGTGATGCAATCTGACTAGTGCAGCAATGTCAGCCTCAAACTAGCTCTCCAACACCCACAAGTTCATCAGATTTAAAACCAAAAATTTCCAAAATTCTGAATAGTGCAATGGCTCAGAGACAAAGGCTGGTGCCACTTACACCAGTTGCTGTGATCTTTTAATGTTCCAGACACTGTTACTAACGAGATGTAGCTCCCCTTTACGCTCAATGATTTTTAATGTCAAAAAACTCATATGACTTTTCACTTAGCAATATATAATCAACGTTTCCTGAATTCTATAGGACTGTGGATTAAATTTAGATCAGTTCACACAGCTAAAATGATGGCACTGAGGTGGACAAAACAGTATCTTCAAGTATAATTTTCAAAAGTTACTTCTAAAATTTTTACAAACCTTTGAGATTCCGTGGCCAGTTTTGAAAGTTTCCAATGTCATTTGGATTTTCAAAGCTAAGTAGCTGTGAAATTACTTTAAAAATCTGACAGCAAATCACATACAAACTTCCACCTATTGTGAAATGCACCATCCCCAGTGTTGCTTTATTCTATGTCACTACTACACAAAATCTTTCAGTTTGACAAAATTATATTAAGGAACCTTAATTTGTGTTTTCTTTTTCAAACTTAATGCTGGAAAATGTTTACATTCTAATACCTTGGAAGTATAAGGCTGATTAAATAGTAGCTTTAGATGTCCTAGTACAGTAAGTTTATTTAACACTGCAAGAACTGCTATGGAGGTTGTAAGGAGATTCTCAGACAGAGAGAAAACACAGACCCATCCTTTAAAATACTTTCTCAAAACAATCTTTGACCTTTTAGGTGCATCATGAACGAGGCCAGTCAATCAGAGAAAACCCTTCTCCCTGTTCTTTTCTTGGATAAACCATTTCCTTACCACACTATTTTAGAAAGCAAAATAACCTTTCCACCTGATAGGTTAGAATATTGTTCTAAAGCAAAGCATAAGAAAAAATTTCATGAGAAAGTTAATTAACATTTGGAAAGTACCCTGAAATTCTTGTTGAATGCAAAGGGCCATCCACACATTCTCACTGCTCAGCAAGCGTTCGGCTCTCTGCTTGTTTCCTAAGGAAGGGAAAGATGACTGCTAGCAAAGCTGTAAGGATGGCCCAGGAGCGCTTCCCACGTTCAACAGTGCTCCCGTCTCTGTGCCGTTCATCAGACTTACTCGTCTGAGAGGCAAGATCACAGTCACAGCTTCTCAGCTGCAGTTCACTTCTAGTTCTGCCTATTGTTTTGGGAGGATCAGGCTCAGCAAGTAGCAATTACCAGGTCACACTCTACCTGCTAGCAAGTGCAGTACCGCAGGGGGCTGTCCTGGGACCTGTCCTCTTCGACACCAACTTGGAAGAAACAACGGAGCCCGCTCGCGTCCCATTTACAGACACCACCAAACTGGGAGGCTGTGTCGAAGGGCTTGAGGGCAGGGCTGCCACTCAGGGGCAGTTGGAGGAACTGGCTGACAGGAGCCTGCTGAAACTCAACGGGACAAGTGCAAAGTCTTGTGCCTTACAAGGAAGAGCCCCGTGCAGCAACACCAGCTCCTGGTCCGAAACTGGCTCCTGCACCACACCTGGTCAGGGTGCAGAGAGCAAAGGTGCATGGGACATGCCAGCGCAGCTCGGTGCCAGTCACCGCTTCTTTAATAAATACCCCTACAGTGGATACCTCCCCTCTCTGGATCAACAGCATCCTCACGTGAACACAAATCTGACAAAAAACTAACTGCAGAGATTAGGATGGATTTTAATAGGCCTACCTAATCCACGCACACATAATATAAAGCCCAATAAAGTCAGGGCATGTTTTTCCACATACTCAGCTTTTCTGTTCCTACACTAATTATAGCCCACGCTGATCTTCAAAAATGGAAAACCCCACAGAATTTAAGAAAACTATAATAGGGTGAAATCATTACATTTATTTTTGTTTTGAATTCCTAGCTAACAGAAGTGTCGGACCATCTAGATCCTACCAATATGCTTTTGAAATCTGTCTTTAGTTACAAGTCCAACACTAGATAGGAACTTTCTGACCTCTCTCTGATTTAAAACTTGGTTGGAAGCATTACTTTTTGTCATACTTTTTCCTTATTAAAAAGGGCAGTGCGGAAAAAAGATGATTAAAGATATCAAACAAACACCAAACCTCATGTGAATGGACTGTTGGAAAATAAAGTACGATTTAATGACGTGAGAAATTAGATGAAACTGTCAAGTTTAAAGAATCTTAAAATGGTTAACAGGTCAAAACATAAAAACTTCTTTATGTATAGAGTGAATATAAAGGGAACATGGTAAGTATCTGCCAAGGGTTAATTGCAACCCTGCATGAAAAGCAGTTAACAAGTGAGAGTTAGAACACCCAGGAGGAAAAGAAAAATTTTTCCAGTGCCATGAGAAATAAACAACAAGGGGGAAATATTTCCTTTGGCCACTGTTACCTCCTCTCCAAAAGCTCAGAGGAGCAGTGGGAATGCCAAGGCCTGGTTTGCTCTTGACTCCCTCTGAAACATTTGTCTTCATTACCACTCTTTTTAATCAGGGCTCCTTCATGAGTGTTTCTGCTCAGCCCCCAAGGGGCAACTCTCGGCTGCGATAAATCAGCATCCATACCGCAAGTCACTAATCAGCACTCTCAGGGAAAGAATAACAGCGAAGTGCAGACCACTAAAGGCTTGGAGAAACCTGAAGGCTTAGTGGCCTCAAGGAAGAACAGCCTACATAAAAATAAGAAGTCAGTGAACCATCACTACCTTCTAGGCTTAGCAGGACTTGCATTCGGAGAAATTATTTAAAAGCCTCTTGCGCACAGATTGTTCTCACTGTATAAAGGGTACTTTATTGATAAAGAGGAAACGCGCTATCACCCTTGAGCTTGGTTCGACTAATTCAGCGTATTTCACTTCCACCTCCAACCAGAAAGCATTCAAGGAAACAAACTTGGTAATGGATACCCAGTGCTGCTGTCCTACAATTTCTGAAGAAAAAGGTCAGTATATAATGAAATTGAAAGAGGAAAGGGAAATTGATGGAAGACAGCACATTCCCAAGACACCTCCTATATTATTTTAGTGGAAGTCAAAAGTATTCTGCTTCTTTTGTTTTAAAAGGGTATTTATAAACACAACGAAACAGATGTCAAAAGGAAAATATCTGCACAGGTTTTCTGTACTCATGACAATCTCCCTGCATCTGATCCCTGTAAAACTCCTGTGCGATGTTCCAACTGCAGAAACAATTAATATTTCAATAGTCATTATTATTCCTTAAAATGGTCCAAATTCCCAAGTCTGTGTCAATGCTTGCCAAACACATCACAGAAAAAAGGTGAATACACACCCAAAACCTCTCTGCTTTTCCCCAAGCAGCTTGGATGCCAGTACCACTATGAAATATCTGTGAGCTGCAAAACCGTACTAAGTATTGGCATCCAAATTAGCAAACTAAGCATCCTCCTATCCAATAGCTGTTAAACAAAAATCCCAGAGCAAGCTTTTCCAAAACCACAATTGCAGCCATCCACAATTTTTTCCCTGTTAAGACTCATCTCTATGGTACCTGGAAACCTGGCCCATGTAGATAAAGCGATTATGGCCATACATGGAAAGATCACAGAAAAAGAACCTTCCACCGTTCCTACTTCCAAAGCTCAGAAAGGTCCAGAAATCGCATCTGTCCAGGGAGGAGACTCCAGCACTGAAACCGAGCATTACTGCAAAAAAACCTTCTACAGTCCTAAACCAACAGACCTGAATTATTTACTGTTGTCTACTTTTTTTCCCTTGAAGTTTTGGACTATATAAACTGTAGAACAGATTCGGTTATAGCTGGGAGGTAAAGAAGGGCACCTACAAATGCTTCTACGTGGCCCAAATTTTGAGGTCTCTTGCACGTGCTTCACTGTTTGGTATTTCTACAGTGGGAAGTACAGCCAGAGCTAAGTCAGCTTCTGTGTCTCACACCGTGGTAGTTTTAACACAGCTTTGGATTCCAGATTTAACTCCGATTTACGTTTGGGTAATGGTCCTGTGCAGCAGCAGCTTCATTGCTTTGCAAGTGTCCCATTAGCAGGGGGACCTGACATTGTCAGGTAATTAACTGGCTTCCTCGGGACGCAGAGTGGCAGGATCTGTACCGCTTTGTGCGCGGCCTCTGCCAAACTCTTCCATAAAGCAACAGGGAGCACCACTGGGATAGAGCAGCTTCTGACCGAGGGTTTAATCCTGAAGGCCAGACAGAGGGAAAGGAAAGAGATAGAACCCTTGCTATTAACTCATCGTGAGCTTCTGAAGGGTTCTAGGATCACGCCCAGGTTTATTACACTCACAGGGGTCACCATGAGCAACATAAAAACATTTACTACTTCATGTTGATCAAAATACAAGTAATCAATCTGCTGTTTATGCTTACTCACTAATACGCATTTGAATTCAGAAGTTAGCCAAGTAGCTAATTTCAGATCGTTAAAAGGATCACACACTATTCAGTTTAGGGAGACACAATCTGCTCAAAAGTCAAATCTTTCGAATGCTATAAATAGGTGGTTCAGTAAAGTTAGAGACGGGTTATATTAGAAGAGCTGCTAAACCAGAGCATGGAATGTAACAAAAATATTCTCGACATCAGTCGTGCTCCTTTACTTCAAAGAATTCAATATACTTCAGTGTTCCTTTCTCAAAGATGAAAATTGTCATTTAAGTTGTCTGGTCCCACTCCACTTAAATGATCCTTTAATTTCCTTTCTTATTTCTAAGCCCTCAGGTGGCTAGCGCAATGCTATCTGGCCTTGGTTGCATGTAAAGTTCACAGCTCCTCGCCTGATCTCCTGATCCTCTCTCAAAACAGCACTTTCAGAAGCGTTTCCTGTCTAGCTCTGCCTTGCGTGATGTGCTCCTTGGCTCCATCAGCTGCCAGACTAAATCCCGCTCGTGGAAAGCCGTAGAAAACTCGGCGCGGCCCCTTCCCCCTCCACCCAGGGCCTGACATCCGGAACTGACTTAGGAAGTACTATAATGGTTACCAAATTTTTAGGAACTGCCTTAGCTTTTCTGAGCTAAACATATGTTTAGTACAGGCAGCATCCACTGTCACCACTTGACCTTATGGCAGCCTTCGAGTTGCTGATTTTTCTTTTCCCTTTTTTTTTTTTCTTCTTGAAAAAACAAGAAAACTTTTACCAGATAACACATGATGTAAATGCAAAATTATGTTGTGAAATGACTGCAAACATGCTGTTTTCCAGATGTTTGACGAGACAGTAAAGAAACAGCACAAAAAGGGGTCAACAGTTTCATTCAGAGGCTCTGCTGGGTTCCACATGGAAAAACCCCAAACCCCAACATTCAGATCTCATAAATTCAAGGGACTCTGTGCAGCTGTCAAGCTATTTAGACTTTAGAAGTAAAATGCAAGGTTCCTCTGTCATCTGCCAAATTTCACTCCATCGATAGGTGGTTAAAAGACATTTGACTGTTAACATTCTATGAATTTCCTAAAACCATTATTACCTCAAATGAAAGAGACTGCCTGGGAATCACTGCTCCTGCTAAAAGCTATCTGAGGTAAGCAGGGCTGCATCCGCTGTTTGCTACACAAATCTTCCCTGAACTGCACAAAAAAAAAATCCCTTTGCCGGAGAAAACAATCAAAAAGAGTTGGAAGAAGAGATGAAAGAAAACAGTAGCTGCCAGGCAATTCCCCTTATCCCCATCACGCCAAGTATGACCAATACTACTGCCACAAGGAATATCAGCTTTTACTTTTCATCATCTAATCCCCCAGCTGGTGTCAGAAGGACAGACAGATCACCCTGTTGATCACGAACGCTGCTACCAGCACGGGGCCCCAGGAAGCTGCAGAGAAGTGGACATCTTTGCATGCATCCATCAGGATCGGCAGGGCTGGAATTTCATTTCTTTCCAGTTCTGCTTCCTCTCTGAGGACACAAACCTGTCCTTTTGGACAAAATCATCAGGAGCAGTGACTATAAGACTATTCTTGCTATGCTTTTCTTCGGTCCCCTTTTCCACTCAAGCAGTTTTTGCTGAGTACATTACTTGTGATGAGCTTGGGGATACTTTTTACAGAAACTGAATGAATTATTCTTGAATTTCTGCATGTTTCTACGTAGGAAAACACTGACCATAATTTACAGACAGCTCTGCCAAAATGCAAGCTATAGTTTCAGACCTGCTCATTTGTTAGCGTGTGATCCATTCCGTGTAGGATCACTTCAAATGCCTATTAAAGACATGTGGCTTAGTCCTACCCTGTGATGTTCACAAGTTCGCCTGCAGCCTCCTCACTCAGCTAAGGGGAGCATGGTCAGGCTCCTCCACTGAAACCAGCGCAGCCAGGGATTACCACAGCCTCTACGCAAACATGCATCCCGCACCCGTGAGGTTCTGGATGCAAGAAGAGACTCCACGTGAAGATGTTCTGCACAAGGATACCAACCAGCGTGATTATAGCGAATTATGGAATGTCTTTATGTGAAAATGACCCCACTGAAAACAGTTTAACTCCAGACAGAGCATGCATGTGCGGAGCTTATTCCTCCGTTACTCCAGAGCTTAAAACTGCTTATTCCATTCTAGCTGCATCAATCGATGCCCGCCCAGACAAACCCCAAGCCTACAGTGAATTAATTCACTGTATTCAGCAGCAAGCAATAGCCAGTAGTTGGCAGCACGGTCCCTCTACCTCAGGCACATGCCTTGGGGAAATCTCCCCTGGCTGGCAGAAAACTGCATCTAATGGTACGTTAAGAATATTTTTTTTTCCTCCCTCTCTGCAGTCATCAGGATAAAAAGTTAGTGTGCTCTGCCTGCCGCACCGTCAAAGCAGGATTCTCTGCTTCCAGGAAAGCCTGACAGAAAAGATTGTGCTGTGCTACTGACTCAACAAAATCCTTGGCATGCCTTTTTCTGCATTATTAGAGCATTAAAATATTGCATGAATTGAAATATATACTTAATTTTATTTACAGTGAAGGAAATAATTCATTTGGTTGTGAAAGAGTTAATAAGGAAGAAAATCACACACAGTGCGTGTTAAAGGTTAGAGGAATAATCAGTCATTTGAAAAACACTACATAAACATTTTTCCGGATGCAATTTTCAGTCCAAGGATACATTTCCCAGTAGAAATCAGCAGCTAAAAAGGAAATCATTTAGTCTCCATAAGTGCCAAATTGTATCCTGATTTTTCCTGGTCTGGCTCGACTTTCAAAACTAGTGGTTCAACTTCTGCAATCTTTCACCCAATGACTATATAAACACATCCTTATAAGACAGACATAATCTTTGGGTGGGCCAATTTATGTTGGATTATGAAAATACTTAAAGTACAGAATCGTATAATGACTGTTGTCCTTTGGTTTTCACTAAACGGAAAAAACCCCCACTAATACAGACAGTCTATGCTGTTTCAAAAGGCAATCCGCGACATTCTTCTTTTGCAACTGTGTCAACATCTTTTGAAGGTAATTAGGTACCACTAAATTTATTATTTAGTTATCACAAGCTCTATTTTAATGACACCTAATGTGACACGTATCTATTTGGAGTTTTCACATGCAGGGAAAAAAAAAAATCTCTGGCAGATTGTCAGCACGTCAGTGTGGTGAGTTACCGCACAGCGCGAGCGCACGCTGTACCACACGATGGGAGTGAATTAAGTTGTTACGCACACCAGCCAGAAAGACAATTCTCACTCTCAAAAATACTTTGGCTACTCTCTGTTTGGTTAAAGGTTATATAAATAGTAGCTTTAAGAAGGATAAAACAATCTCCATACAAAGCAAACAAATTCATTTGTAATTTATTGCTGTCCAATACACACGCACACGTACCCATGCAGAAACGTATACTTTCAAAAAATTATCTGTTCCTGCACATTTATACTTTCAGCAATGTAACTAAGAAACAATGGAAACTTTTATTCTTTGTGGAAAGGTAAATACTGTTTTTTCACTTCCCTTCTGAAACTCTAGAGTTTTTACAGGCAACTACAAAAGTCAGCACACTAAAGCCAAGAGTATCCCATCTTCAACACTTACCATGTGGTAGAAGAGAACTTTCCTTTTCCTCCAATGTATAAAGTTATGTGAAAGAAGACATTTTTCTAGTCTATAGAGAGCAAAGAATAAATTATAATGATAAGATCTGGAAAAGTTTGGTTGGAAGTTAAGAGATTTTCACATCTGTGTCTACACATCCATGTCTTGGGAATAATGTATCTCAAATACCAGTCACATAAAAATGCAAGAAATCGTTCCTCTCTCAAACGTAGCAAATCCACTCATTGTACTTATGTCCACACTTTGACTAGTAGCTTACACCAGTGATCTGAGCTAGCAAACTAAAAAGTTTTCCCCCAGTTTAAAATACTGACTATTTAATGAGTGTATGCATTTAAAAAAACCCCATAAATACTAGCATATAGACAACTTCCTTCACCTGGACATTATTCCTTCTTTGATCTTGAATAAATTAATTTATTCATGCTGTTCAAACACAAACGGAGTGATATGGCAGTGAATCTGCATGTAGTACCATGACGGGCCTGATTAATATCCCTAAAGTCAATGACCACCTTTCCCTCCATTTCTAAGGGCTTTGGATTCACCTCCACTACTTTTCCAGGCAGATTGTCACATTGTGTTTGAACAATAGTCCAACGTCAACAACATCTGAGAAATCACTCCTCGTTTATTTAAGCAAAAAAGTGATAACGGTACAGCCCTTCAGAAACCTCATACGGACCTTGTGCTGAACACTCGCCTTCATCGCACAACAGGAATACAAGAAATTGTACCGTTTACAATGCTTTCTTGGAGCTTTCTGTGTCAGCTCCAGAGAAGAGAATAAAATCTAAAAAAAAAAGATAATAAAAAAAAGGGATGTGCAGCCTAACCCTTATAAAAGGAGACAGTGGGTGTACAACACAGCTACTCAGGTAACAAACACAATGCACACCTTAACACACCATTCCACAGTTTTACTCCCATGAAAGAAGAAGAAACACAATGAAATACTTTAAGCCATCAAGACTCCACCACTTTTCTCTGGTTGCCCAGTACAATTCACTACCTATTTCAAAGGAAGAACACATTATGAACCCCTAATTCACAGAAATAATAATAAACCCCCTCATATTCCACAAAACAGTGAAGAGTAACCAACTGTGAGGATGGAAGTGCCATTTCAGTGCAAATATCTCAGATGCCCACTTCATCCTACTTTTTGACAGGACAAAGCATTCAAACAGATTCAACAGGGCAGAATTGTACTAGACTTACTAAGAAAGCCCCAGTACCTCTTTGAGCCAGAAAAGAAAAGATTTTGTTTAAAATCAAGAATTTCTGGTTGACGTATTGGGCATTCCTTTCTGATTTAAAACACCCTATGCTATGAAAGCTACCATTATTTAAAAGTGAAGAAAGAAAAGGGAATTTGCCCCACTTCTCCCCACTCCTCACTTTGCTATTGTGCCCTGTATCTGTTTCCAGGAAGCCATATTCATTAGGGTTAATCTGCCTACTAAATGAATAAACAAAGGATTTCTCTGTCACTGAGAGGCCAGGTGAGCCGATATCATCTTCTAACACAGAAAATCATCCGCACAAATACAGCGCAGGAAATTACCTGCTGCAATCCCACACCTGGGATCATTTGGCAAGTAGCTCAGAAATGCTGAGTAGATGACTGAAATCAAACTAATTATATTTTTTTCTTAACGCAGATCTTCTATCAGCAGAAAAAAAAAGGCCTTTCTAAAAACACGATGCAAAAAGGTCTCAAATGTCTTGGCTTATTACACTTCCTAATATTTCAGACAACTTCCTCATAGGAAAACGTTACCTGGAGTTGTATAATCAAAGTACGCTGCTTGCTTACTAACGACAACTACCTACAGCTGTCTCCAGCAGTGCTCACGCTGCTGTGCACTGCAAAACCATAAAAGTTTACAAACTGTTGCTGTAAGAATCTAATGAAAGATACAGAAAAAAGGATCTAATTGAGCTGCAAGAAATACTGACATAAATACAGCACTTAATATGATAATATAAACCTACACACATAACTCCTTGAACAGACCTAACTCGAAGTGCTGTTAGTTATCACACTCCTGGTAGGTATCACGGCAGACGTCAAGCTTCAGAAACATCCTGCGTGTTTTGAGAGTTGACACCTGAAGGATGAGCTTCTTGTGTAGAAGCAAATACTGAGAGGTATTACGAGCATGAGAGAGGTTGGGGGTAATCACCAAAAAAACCTACAGAAAATGCCGTGACGAAGCAGGAAGATGTGCTCAGCGGCTGCAGTTGGGACCAATGGAATCAAGGGGTAATTCTGAGCATCAAGAAAACAAGGATGGGAGAGGTCCCAGGATTCAAGAAAAGAAAGGAGTCACACCTGGACAGAAACATGTAGGCACAAACCCCAAAGCTCACAGCTCAGCAATGCTACGGAGGAAGAAAGGCCAGGATTTGAAGCTGGTCTGGATGAACGGCACTCTCAAAGCTACACAGCAAAAGGCTCCCTTCCCTCCCGCAAACACGGATTCTTTTTGATGTTCCCTATACAGCGAGCAAGAAGAGATAAATTAAAACTGAGAACCTAGAGAGGTCTTTGATCCTATTGCCTGGAAATATGTATAAGAATATTTTCTCCAGACGCACTTTTGCTATATATGGAAACCAAATGCTGACTAATCATATAAACCTTATGGTGCCTAAGCACAGCTGTAATCTGCAGCAGAACACTGTCACAACGGCAAAAGAAAATGTGGAAAACTAAGAAGTTAGCTGGGGTGCTGAGAAACAGGAGACAATGGTGATCAAAGGCACTGGAGGCCAGATTAGACAAGAGGGAGAGTTTCTAGCTGGTTGGCTTTTAAGATACAAGTGACATATTTATGACTTATTCTTGTATTACTGAACTTTAACAGTCCAAGTAATGATTATCCATTTTCCAAGTTTATAGAAAAATGATTCTATTTGAGACCTGCTGACTCAGGGCAACGGTAATAGGATACAAAAGTCTGAAGTTTGGTTTATTGGTTTATAGATAGCACCAGTCTGCAGTGACAGAGCCATTTCAAGCTGTTTATCAAGACACGCCGTGCGTCTTGGTTGGGAGCAGACAGAGCCGCCAGCTGAAGGAGGGGAGGCCAGCGTTGTAACCTGCCTGCTTGGCTTTACGTTTCAGGCACGCACAGAAGCGAGTACGTGCCATCGGCACTCGTGGTGACAGCACAGCTCGGCAGCCCTTGGAGCAGTCTGGGCTTCACTGCTCGGGTGTGGCTGGGGAATACGGGGACTTTTATTTCTGTGGGTATTCCTTATCCTCTGAAATCACACCACGATAATCTGAAAAATGGAACCAATTTCCCTTTAAAAGGCCAAAACATATGGAATTTGTACATTCTTAAAGGGATTTCAATTTATGGGAACAGGATTATATCGATCCCCAAACATCAAGATGGAACCTCTTGGAACTTTTGTTTTAAACTTGCATTCTTGGCTACTAAGCCTTTGTGCTGGTGCTTTTATACTAACAGAAGATTGTGGAAATACACAAATCTCCTTCACGAGTGACTAAACATCAGGAAGGAACATACAATATCAATAAATCTACATAAACTAGGACTATCAATATATCTGCTTAAAAACGGGAGTAACATTTCTGAGTAAATCAACCTCGAGATAAACCTCTACAGTGCTATTATTTTATCTTTAAATCACTTTCTTTGATCAAATCATATTCCTTTAGGATACATTAGTCAATGTGAGTGACCACAGCATTTAGGGAAATGACTCTACTGCATGTGTGAAAATTCAGTGGTCTTCCCACACTGTGGTTTGGAAGTCCGTGCTACCTTGGTTCCACCAGCTACCACTGGCATGTCACTACCTTACACTCGCTTACCAGTGGCATATTAAAGATATCACCTAAATACCAGATAACTAATATACAGGTAATTGTTGTTCACTGTGAAATTTGAGTAAGGCAATATGTAATACAGAGTATCCCAGTCAGCATTCATTACTGGAGTTCATTAGTCATTTACTGAATCCCCAGTACAAGCAATGGGAGAAATACAAACTTGAAGAACAGCATCAGTTCTTGCTTTTCGCTCACCTTAAAGTGCTCATCAGTATGGCATACCTAATTAATGCTTTCAATAGGTGTTAAAAATTCCTACGCTGTAATGCGGTAAATGCATTATGAACAGGCAAAGGCAAGTGGCTATAGTTTAGAAGCACAAAGGTGAGATAATGGCCTTCCACATCACTGAACTGTCAACCTCATTTAGTATAAAGCATGGCATCTGGAGATTTCAAATCATACAGCCGTTTAAAAATATATAGAATGTTAAATTAAATGACAAACACGGGACATGTCACCTTTTAGAGGCAGAAATGTAAAACCAAAGCATATGTTCTCCAACTGTATTTGCTTCAGGATCAGCAGTATTTTTGTAACCTCATTAGTTTCTTGACTTGGTTTTAAACATGGAAGGATGGATATACAAATAAGTTACAGGCCCTCCACGTGATAACCTCGATTCTTTGCTGGCAAAATAAATGAAGAACTCTGGGTTTAACCCTTACAGAGAGTCTAGAAGGTGAAGACAATGAGGAAAAATTTCCACAAGCTCTTAGGGATGAAAGTTACTCTGTATTTTGAGCTCTGAATCCAAGAGGCATGTGTAAATATCTGACTTACAAACCGACATTTACGAACGGATCCTGTGGCCCCCAGCAGATCCTGTGACAACCCCAGAAGTCCCCTGTGGTCAGCACGCAGAAACGGGCCCAAGCGCAGCTACCCTGCCCGAGGGTCAGCCGATGGCCGCGTGGCACGGAGCCCAAGCTGGCGAACGCTAGCTGGCTCCCCGCGGAGCTCGCTCGGGTCTCGGCACCGCAGTCTTCTCAGCGCTGTAGCAGGAGAGTGCTGGGCCGAGACCGCCGGGGCGCCAGCCTGTGGGCGACACAGCCAGGGCCGAGGAGCAGGTGACAAACCCCACTCCCAAGCGTCCTTCGGGCACGTCTGCGCGGTGCTTCTGCTCTTCCGCCGTCCTCGGCAGCCCAGCTCCCCGGCCCCCTCGTCGAGGGAGGGCGGACTGTGCGCGCCCCCTTCACCTGCCCATCTGACATACCACTGTACTTCACCCCCACCACGTCACTTTAGAGCGCGCGTTCAGCACTTCATGGCGTGCACAATCTGTCACTGAAGTGTTATTAAAAGGCTATAACTAGGCCAATAAAGCGGAATTTTATTTGTCCACTCACAGCAATGGGGAAGCGGTGCCTGCTGATGGCACAACCCAAAACATCATACCCACAGTTCAAAGTCTTTTTCAGCTACCTGCTATACAAGCAGAGCAGTTAAAAGTCGCCGATTTAACATACAGCAGGGTAGTGCTGAGAAGTACTCAGGCTATCCCATCAGGCAGAGCTGGTGTCCCTCTATCCTCCCCTCCTCACCACCCATTGAAAATGACTTTATAGCATGAGAAATATTTGATACTCCCTAATGATCAACAATTAACAGTCTCACTGAGCCCTGACCCACAGCATCTTGAAGCACATGGTTGTACATTCTTCCAGGACCTGCTTCAATAAGGATGGATTCTTTCTTTGCAGGCACTGCAGGACTAGCACAAACTGTCTGCAGTATAATTTTTTTTTTTTTTGCAAGCCAGATTCCCAAAGTTTCAGTCACATGTTTCATTGGAGAGAAAGGAAAAGGCATCAGCAAAACTTTGAAATAAAATCATGAAATAGTGAAGCACTGCTTGCAGTTTAGCTTATTGTGCATGAAAGTTTAAACTTTGCTTTCAACCTCAGTTTTCCAAACATGCTGTCATTCACTATGGTATGGGTTAAAAATAAGAGAAAGCAAAGATGAAATGTAAATGATTTAAATGCATGCATATGTTCTTTTGTAAAATGCATAATGCATCTGCAAGGTTTTTTCCTCATATTTTGGACACAAATCAAGGGGGAAACGGTTCGCTTATGATACAGTGAATTTTTTATCTAACTTCAGTGGTAAAATGTACTTCCATGTACGCATTGCACTGTATACCGTTTGTTGCTGCTGTTTTGGTGGTGGTTTTGTGGGTATGGGTTTTTTTTAAGCTTAAATAGGAACACCAAAACCCAAAGACTAACACAAGAGTATCTCTTTTCTTCTTCAAATTCTTTCATGGAAACTTTCTGTTTGTTAAAAAATCGACTAGTAACACAAACAACCTTGTAGATGATCTGTGGTCAATTACTAAATTTGACATTTAATCACAACTCAGTTTAGAGAACATTATGCTTACTTTTAAAATACATTTAAAGTGATGTTCAAATAGGATCGCACACAGAGATTTGCTCAGCATTCATGCAGTAAACACCACAGGTGAAAGTCTGAAGAGGAACTTTTTTGATTAATGCAAATTCAGTTAATGGAAATTGTCCTGGTAGCAAAGACCTAGCATGAACCAGTGGCTTCTACTGCTTTTTTGTATCAAGGCAAACATACGTATCACTATCTTTCTAGAGGCCTCCTTTCCTGGAGTGGTATAGCCAGGACTTTTTGTAGAGTTCTAACATTAAAAGACACTACGAATCACAGTTTCCAGTTCCTGTACTGCGTCTCTCACATCAATGGCACTGTAACTTGGAGCAAAGGAAAAGTAACGCAAAAGACAGTGACAGAGCCAGCTACCAAAACTAATGCTCAAACCCAACCAGCTACTCACGAGCAATCATCCGGCCTCTCTGCCAAAGCCTAGCAAATTCTATGAATTATCCAGAAATACAGGTGGGTTGTACACAGCCAGGGCCAGCTGCATCTGGGACAAAAGCCCAGGCAAGCGAGCGTGTGTAGGTCCTGCTCTCGCTGAGCAGATGTGAGCTCAAGGGAAAGCAGCTGTGCTGGACGCCCCTATAGGTATTCTACACAGCGCACCCGGCACACGAGGCACAAACGGTTGCCCGCTGTTGCTGGAGGGAAATATCAGGCAAGAGAGACTTGGCAAGCCTGGGATTTCAGAAGAGGAGGGCCTGCACCCCACTTGACCTGGGGACATGGGATTTTTGATAGGACTATTACAATCACAGAGCTTATAAAATAGATTTGGAAAGGCTTTCGTGTTGGTTTTGGGATAGCATACGAAGGCCCCAGGAATCCACTCTGAGGCCTTAAATCTGTGGCCAAACTCCAGCAAAAACCATATGTTAGTCATATTACCACCTTTTTCTTTTCCCTGTTCTTGCTCCATTTTCAAGGACCACGCCCTGCGCAGTAAACCAAAGACAGCCTCGGGGCAAGAGAGGCTCATATACCACTTCTCTTATCTGGAGAAATCCTGTGCTAATGATGTGAATAATCCCAAGTCTGCTTTCTGTCATTTACTGACTGTGACCTGCTTGTTTTCACCTTTACAAGGGGAGTAGCACCAGAAGGTTTATGCAGGCAAAGTGCTTGGCTTTACGTGCTCGCTCTAAGACTCTGCTTTCTTTTTGGAAGGAGGCGAGCCCCAGGCAGGCTGTCCCCAGCAGCGGTCAAGACTGTAAGAGGTCTCCCATTTGCAGAGCCCCCACAGCTGGAGGCACTGCCAGTGACTGTACTTGCCCACAAGGACAGGCCGAGGAGGAGGATGGTGACAAACAGGGGCTCCTTTCGCCCCGTGCTCCCCTTTCCAGATCACCCCACGCGCCGGCTGCTCCCTGCAGCGACTGCTTGCTGGCACCAGCTTTGGCTTTTTGTAGCACTCCACCCGTAGCTAGAGTACTAACCAGCACCCAGTTTAGCTTTGGGTCTAATAAAAAGTGAAAGTTAAAAGCAATGCAAGCAGCAGATAAAGCACTATTAAAAACTAGCTGGGATCATGCCAAGGATGGAGTCCAAGGCAGTGGGAGGAGCCAAGCCAACTGCAAGCTGACGGGTATTTCACAGTATCGGATAATTAAGAAAACTAAAATATTTTCCATCTGGTTTTTTACCCCTTACGTCTTTAAGGCAATAAAATATATACAAGTACGTACCAAAAGACTATATTTTGACTTACTTATAAATATTTATTTAGAACATCCTTACTTCAGCAAGGAGAAGACAGGGTGAGGCGGCTGTGATTATAACACCCTCAAAGAATTAAAGTCCACCTTAAAATACAGCAAACCCTTGGCTAATTTATCACGCCAAATAGCTCAGGTTTATATGGTGTATACCTAAACCCACACTTCTGTTCACTCAGCCATATCACACTCTAATGAACAAAAGCTAAAACCTGCTGATTTTGGATTAACAATGGTGAAAATAAGTGTACATGCTGACATTACATTAAAAAAAACCCACATGAGGACTGACGCTTTTGTTTAAAGCTATTTCATTATAGATCCAGATACAGTCTGCGTCGAGAGTTTGTGTAGAGTCTTTCCACCATGAGCAGCTGGTCAGACCAGACGAACTCTGAAATCAGACATTAAACCTGTGGCGACTTATAAAAGAACAAGTTTTTGCGGTTCTGGAAATATTAAGAGGTGTCAAACATTTCGTTATTACATAGCAAAGTTTTATCCACAAAACAATATATTATCTGTAGTGTAATGAAATACAAGCGAGAAGAAAATGAGCAATTCATACTGAAAGTAATTTCTGGTATGACACTGGTGGCCAGCTCGCACACTGCACAGCTGACAGCTCAACAGCTGCGCGGTAAAGCAGCAGCTTATCAAACCTTTCCTCAGTTTCTCTTCCATTTTTGTGCAGTGTTTTGCTCCAAAACACAGCGCTATTATCTCACTACTTGGAAAAAACCAAAAATTACAAAAAAGCCACCATACTTATTTTTAAAGCTATTTTTGCCACGTAATGAAGAGGGGAATAAAAAAAAATAAATTGGGATTACTATGAAACTAGAAGACATTGCTTAGCAGCTGCCACACCACTTCCAACTGTCCTTGAAAAACCCAACGCACAAACCGTTCTTGGAGACCGCTTCATGCCCACTTTTACACCTACAGATCTAATTGCTCTAAACAGGCCATCACAACCTAGAGTACTCAGGTAGCTGCTGTGCTCTAGGGACGTGGACATCTATGAGTATTTTACAGGCAGGAGGAAGCCGAAGGACAAAAGGAAGAGTCCGCAGAGCCCTGAGGACAGGGGCTGATGTTCTGGAACAGATCCTGAAAGCAGGGGAGGGCAAGTGGGAGGATCTCAAGAGGACCAGAACCAGCAAGCAATTCTGAAGGTTAAAAACCTGGCATCTGACAGAGACTACAGTCCAAAGTGGAGGAGATACACTTGAAACAAGAAATAACAAATCATATCTAGAGGTTTTTCAGAGCAAACATGGAAAACAGTGAGCAAATACTTCGAAGGACAGTCTAATTTAGTGAAATCATTAAATAAGAATGTCTCTATTATAAACTGGAAAACTGTTTCTAAATGAAAGCTTTCCCTGAAAGACTACTGACTCTCAAATTCATTTGCAGATGGATATTCAAATACTCTTCTTTTAACTTGCACAACTAGCACCGTTTTAAGAACGTTTCCAATGGTCTAGATTAATGGATGAGCTTAGAATATATTACAAACTTATAAAAATAACCAGATTTGTAAAACAATTCCTTTAAGTGCTGCATAAAAAGAGCAGAAATGTCAATGAACCTGCTTTTTTGCAAATACTGTACGGTGTGTTATTTCTCTGCAATCCATAAAAACACAAGTACAGACACCGAGGTTTCTGGATCTCTTGTAAGTTTAACAGTAGCTAGGAGCTCTTAGATCTCAAGCTATAATAAATATTGTATCCTACAGGAGCCCATCGGGAATCTCAGCTCATGTGTTGTTCCATAGAAGATTGTGGTGTCAGATATGATTAGAATCAACACTTTACACTTATTCAGTGCTTTAAAGCTACCTACACAGAACATTAGCAACAACTGCTAATGAAAGACAATTAAGGGGTATGTGAGACACTCGTATTCAGAACAAGTCTGCGTTAGCTACCGATATGCAAAACGCCCATTGTGCATTTTGGATTTTTTCCCCCCAAACAAACAGAAGGCATTCATATGCTTGGACCAGACCATGCTCTAGCACACTGCTGGTTTTCAGCTGACAAACCATTATACGAACTGAAGGTGGCTTCCCCAACTGAAAGTTAGCGCGCAACGCTTAAGCAATAAGACACTCCACTGTTGGCATTAATGGACCACTGGTACACGCGTCAAGCGGGTTGTGTGACACGAGAACAACTGTCTTTGAGCAACAGAGGACTGCACCAATGACCATTAACGTGGCCCCTGGAGGCCTCACTGCAACTTATCTTTACACAGAAAGAAAAACCCCATTACCTCGTATTTGGTTAATCTCTCGGCCAGGTCACAGTTATGCTTTCATCTAGCTAGGACATCAACATGGAAACTGCTGCGTTTCTTGTATGTCAAAGTTCCCTGTAAACTATCAAAAATCACATTAGCAAGATGAACAAGGTGATCAACCTTTGGGGGATTAAGCACCTTGAATAACTTAAGTTGCTTAAAGACAAATTCAACCTGACACAGCAGCGTCTAGAAACTGTCAATTTTTGATTTTCACTTGCAGCTGTGAAACTAACTTGCACGCCACACCGTTCTTCTTTTCACAGATAGACACTTACGTGTCAAAGCACAGCCATTTAGAAGAGATAAGTTGCTTCAATTACTATGAGCCTCCTCAGCTAAACCAAAGGCAAACTGGGATGGGGAATAACAGTCTCCTCTGTCACCAGCAGGATAGCAGCTACACCACCCCCCATCACTACATCACGCTGCGCAGAGCGAGTTTCCCATCTCCAGAACAGCCAGACTAACCTACCCACAACCATCATCGGGAGCAAAAATAAATCAGTATATTACGATTCTGCTGCCTTTCAGTCAACTGTTCCCAAGCCCCTCCTTGCCAGTACACTTCTGCCTACAGAAAACACCCACCAGCGTTTCAAGACATTAATGCTACTCCATGTATGCCTGCAGCTGAGTCTTTTCCCAAGCCAGGCAACAATCCAGCAGCAAGTGCCCAGTCAGTAGTGTCAGGTCATTTTAATTTCTCTTCACATCTCCATAGTCTATAGGGCATAACCGTTTCTAGATGTAATCATGTATACTGCATTGGCATCTTAGAGCCTGTTGAAGTCAGCTCTGTCTTAAGGCTTTCCTCAAAAATCATCAGATAACGTTTTCTCAAACTAGTTTAAATAAATCAAGTTGAAAAAAATTTAAGTATGAGAATTTTGTACTATGCAGCTCACATGCACACACACGTTTAGCAAGACAGGAAAACAGGATGGAGAGAGTATGAGCACATGCAAGGGTGCGCTACCGCACAGAGAAAATAAAAAACCCTGGAGCATATCCCATGCTCTATCACCATTCCAGGAATAATACATAAAATGTTTGTCAAATAAGTAACATAATAAGTGTTTTAAATGGATATCATATTAACAGAATCGGCTCAGGACTTATTCCAGGAAAGAACCAGAACTTAAACTCAAATTTAAGCTGACAGAATATAGAAGTATGAAACAAGCAGCGCTGGGTATGCGTTTTTGCTGTCACTAAACAGGTGATGCCCTCTAAGAACAGCTTGCTACACGACCGTTATTAAAACCTCTCAATTGCTGTGAAGAATAGACCAAGGGCCAAATCTCCTTCTTGGCTTCAAAGCTCAGCATTATACTCTGAGGACCTGAGTGCAATCTCTATCTGCAACAACAAACTACCTTTATACCATCCAGGTAATTACAGGTTCAGGTCAAGGACTCCAGACCATATTGATTACATCTCTCTGCAACAAGGACCCTCCAGCACTGGCCGGCTCCACTCAAGCAGGGCAGCTCAAGTATCCGTGACGCCAAGGCTCCCCGGGCCCTACCAGCGCCCGTAATGGGAAACCAGCGGCCGCTCAGGGCTGTCAGTTATTGCCTGTGGCAGTAGGGACAGCCTGGGAATTCATAATGTTGGTGACTTCATCTGCCAGCTGCATTCACACATCTTTACTACCTGAATAACTGATCTCCGCTACTCCAAGGCAGCACTTTCTGGTGTACAGCATTTGGGAATAAATATTTGATCACGCATACAACAGAAAAGAGCTCAGATGGTTTAAGGTGTGACAGCAGAAGTGTTTATTAAATTCCAAGTGAGAGCATTGCTGGGCAGTAAAAATTTGTCCCATGGTCCCTATCTCACAGGTGTGGTGATGAACAATAAAAGATACTTCATGGGCAGAGGGGAGGGAGGGCAGGCCACCACCCTCCCCCACAAAACCCAAGTCAATTCTTCTGTTCATTAAACCCTCTGCAGGCAACAAGCTATCTGGCCATGACCAGCCAGTCACACACAAAAGAAAGGGAAGTACTAAATTACAAGCCAATTTTAAGTGGGCATTGATTGAAGCAACCAGAAGAAAGCTTAGTATTGTCAGAGTTTCATACAACAGTAATAAACAATCTTCATTAAAAAATGATGTGTGCATCCCTAAGAAGCGCAGCGCATGCCAGGTTTTAGAGAAGAACATAAAGGTTCCCCCTGCCCCACACTCAAAGAGAAAAAAAAAATGCTCAGGATCTTTTTCTTCTACAAATTAATTTTATTAAAATCCTTCCCACTCTAACTTTTGTATTTGTCCTAAGCAAGAAAGAAATGGAGATCTCCTCCAAGCAGGAAAGGAAAAGGCTGATGGCAAAACGGAGATCAGACAACTTCTTTGTCAACACTTTCCTACTCTGCTGACAATGCACCAAAATCATTACTTGACTGATGGGGACGTGTCAAAAACCTCTTTGTATCAGGGAATACACAAGGCTTTTCATAAACACACACACAGATGCACACACATTTTTTTAACTGAGCAGGATTGAATTAACAGCTATGACTGAGCATACCTGAGTACCTGAGCCCTTCAACACATTTGTTACAGTTTAGGGGAAATGCTTGCCCTTACAGACTCAATGCAGCTGTGCGATCAAATTTACTGTGATCAGGAACTGCTGCGAAGTCTTTTCTCTAGAGGTTTTCTGTTTCTGAAAGCACAGAGGTTTTGTTCCATACAGATAAACCTCCCTACACCCTTTAATTCCTGCATTATTTATTACTAGTAGAGTTCCATCAGGTTTGATTTTTAAGGTATGTAACGTGTATAACATGCATCATCCATCCACAGGTTATAGTATAAAAATTCAGAAAGGTGCCTGGAAATATTCAATTACACGTCTGGCCTATGCTTGTATTTTCTAGATTAGTCTCCATCATTCCACAGATACCCTCTGCTAGCCGAAGATCCTCTCTAATGCTCGTCACATCAAAGAAAGGAACAGCATTCAATGCACACAGGTAATGTCACGTCTTCAAATCATGCCTGTAGAGTGGTCTCCCGAGCTAGAGTCAGGTCATTCACAACAAATATTATTATGGGGTTTTTTGCACTACAGATTTCTGTCTCAGGGTTGGCTGGTTTGGTTGTGCGAAGCGTGTGACCTTCAGCTGCAGCATCTCCTGCAGACAGGGCACTTGTAAGGTTTCCTTCATCTAATGAAGTGTTAAATGGGACCTGACTCACTAAGACTTACCCCACCTTTGTTAAACCCAACACAACCAGCTGACAGCCTCAGCACTTCTTTGGACAGGATGGACACACAGACACACCAGCACACACACCTGCTCGCTGCACGCGGCGTGCATTTACTGTGCGTACAGTAGTGGTTCTTTTGCTGCATTATTATTAAAAGCTTCCTGCTTCAGAAAGATTTAGACTCAGTGTTGTTGTCCCTTTAACGTTTCTAACTGCCAATCTGGAATAGCATCTGGAATTACAGTGTGTTTAATCCTTGAGGGCATATTCTCTCTATGATGCATATGACTAAAATGTGTGCATCGAGGGACAAACGTCCAGTAGCTTTAGGTGACTACAGTTTTGCAAACTTTTCTTAAAGATTCAGTTTGGAAAAAAAAAAAAAATACCACCACCTTAGGAGATAACCATACTGAAATACACATTTTTCTTAATTTATCCAAATAATGTTTACAGATACAGCCATCCACCTTGAAAATGCCGTCACAAATTTTCATTAGTGATAATAGCAATAGAGTTCTGTACTTTTTAAATGAAGATTTTTGCAAATGATCTTGTGAGAGAATACTGTCAATAGCATACCATAGTTTCCCAAACATGCGAAAACCATGATCAAAAAAATTACACAAATTTCCTATTAAATGCAACAACAAGAGCTGTCACCAGTGGGGGAGAAGGAAGGAAGCGATCTAGAATGGCAGAATAATGGAAGATGATAAACATGTACTTGAAATCTTTTGATAGGGAGAACAAGTGATGGAGTTAGATAAGAAGAGGCGCCACGCCGGTTGTATCTCTAAGCAACAGGCAATCAAACAGCCAGATAGCATCTTCATAAAGTGCAACAGGCTTGAGTGTACGGGTCTAAACTGAAGAATCACTTCCTGGTTCAGTTTAGGCAGTAAAAATTTATGACCTACTTAAAAATCCTTCAAACCTAAAAACGTATTTTCCAATAAATTTGTTTTCCATAAAGAATGTAAGCCATTTAGGGCATGCCCTGGTAATAGCAGGAAATGAGAATGCTTACAGTAGTGGACTATAACACAAAAAATTGCAATGTCTTACATGAACAGCATTTAAAATAAAACCTTTAGATTAGGAGCTGAGCTTAACGTAATTTGCTGCACATCTCAAAGGTGGGAAGAGAAGAAAGTAAGCATAAAATACTCTTCCCTTTGCTGGGCTCTGTTACAAGAACAGTACGAGATCTCAAAAAGCAGTGTACGTTTGCCTTGTGTCTCCTTTACTCTGTAGCAGAATTCACACCCTTAAACCATCACACATAAACTGGCCTATCTACCCTAAATTCAGACCAGTAATTTCTGCACGGGAAAGGACAAGGATCAGGCAATACAAGAACTGCAAATAGCTGGTAAAGTCCCTGAATCAAAAATCAATTCAAATCCAAACTGTCTGGCAGTGAAGTTAAATAATATAGTGCTATCAGCATGGCCCTAACAAACTCCATGTATTGTTTATAGGAAACTTATGAGGTGTTATAACAAAACTGAGTCACTGCTGTACAGTAAATATATTTCCAGCGTCATAACAATGTATACAGTTGACTTTGGCAATTTTAATACGGACGCACATGTTAAAGGCATTACCAATAGAGCTTCATCACATTCACAAGAGCCATTTCATATTAAGGCCCCATCCACACTTCAGGAAAGGTTGTTTAGCATTGAAGAGGTACAGTCCTATGCGTGCAGTTCATTGTTTCTATTGTAGATGGAATAACACAGTTTCAGAATGTGGTTACAGAATGGTTATATTTCAGAATTATTACATATCCCCGTTACAGGCAATGGCACTGCTCCCTTCACCCACAAAAGGAAAAAAACCCACCACCCCGATAACCCAGATATCTCTATCTGTATCAGCTGGCACAGTGACAGTGAAGAACAGCTATGCCACTCTGAACCTGCAGTGTCAGATACACGGACAGAAGAACTCCTATGATTCCAGCTTGTAGCCTGTTAGGGGTAACAGGCATAGGTGGACTAGGCCAAAAAGTCATAACTGATTTATTCATGTTTTCTTCTGTATCAAACAATTATTTTCAAAATTACTTCATCATGTAGTAAAACAAATAAAATTCCCTTTAAATAATCAGCATCAGATGTTTGTCTAAGCTCAACATGAATTAATTTAACAAGTTTTAAATATTTGAAAATGGAATTTATAACGACAATCCTCAATATCCAAAGTAAACGTAGTTATTATTGAACTCAGTTATAAACACATCTAAGAAATATCCTGTAATACCCAAATAAATTAATTTGGCAAACAATGCAGTATCTCGGACTCAGAATTTATATCAACAGCAAACAGAGTCTGGAACAGGAGCTTTTATTTTAACTCTCTTTAAAACAACCTTCAGAAACCAGTTTCTGTATGTGTTACAGTCTCTTTTTACAGTTTAACCTCAATCCAATCAGCAGTCTCCAGGGATTTTCAAATCACTAAAGATTAAAATCCTCTCGGACTTGACTGTTTGACTAATGCCGTGTGTTTAATAATTCTACTTGTGAGAGATTTTATTTGACAAAATCCTGCTGTGTGGACCCTTCAGACGCTATACAGCTGTACTGGAATATAAAGCTCTGCTGTCCTTGTTTCTTTATACAGACTATACCCCACCACTGAGAAAAAAAGAAGAAAACTTTACAGTACATATATTACTATGTTGATATTAACAAAACCACTGCGGTATTAAATTTACACGCTCTTTTAGAGCGGAGTAGTGAAAATGTGCCTATTACACAAACATTAGATAAACTACCCTGTTGTCTTGACTGTTCACAGAAATCAATTACGTTTATGATTACATTTCAATGAAAGCTATTTTGTAAATGAGATGGAACTGCAATATCCTATGCGGCAGGCATTCATTAATAAGAGCATTTAAGTGTTAGTATTTGCAAATGTTCTGCTTTTTAGTTTAGGCAGTTTTTAGCATTCTATAGCTCATGTTAACCTTAATGTAAATACTGTGTTCATATCTTATGACAATACTGTGACTTCAGATCTGAGCGATAAAAAAAAAAAGGCATCATTATGGCAGCTTTCGGTAAGTATTTGTATAAGACAGCACTTACCCTATTGTGCAGCTGAAAAGCATGATATCCTTTTAAGGACATGGCAATGGTTAATAAACATGTTGCCAGGCAAAAAGAGACAAGATTGACGAATGCCACGAATATCAAAGAAAACATGAAATCAGCATGTTTCTACCTGAGGTAGCATCGATCACTGTTGAGACTCCTCTGCGATCAGAAACTGGACGTGATGACCCCGGCATGCTAACAGGTTCTGAACGAACTGGCTGAATCCTAAATAACAAGTTACAGTTACCACCTGTGCCAAAATCATTGCTCATGAGGGCTGTAATTAAATCACAAACCTGAATCAGCTGCACCAATTAAGCAACTACTGATTTTTAAATCAGCCAACTGTTGAAAACTTTTGTTTTCCTTTGCTTTGTGGAGCCAAGATCTTGATAATCCACCCAGAGACGGACTGACACTTTACACAGAGTGAGTATCTCCATGCTATATCTCAGACATGGGCTCTCAGAAAGCCTCAAAGAGAAAAGCTCACCGTTCCCAAAGTGGTTAAAAAGCCTCTCACCCTCCTAAGCATTTTCTGTGTCAGTTTAGGAGGAGACACATTCATAATTGTCCACTCTTTTTGCAACATGTATCTATATTAATTTTTTAAAAATTTCTGCTTTCTTTCTGCATATGTATACATATATACAATTAAAAAAATAATGTATTTAGCAGCTATATCCTTACTTGTGGGAGTAACTACGTGCAAGGAGAAATCACACATTTCAAACCTATGTATTTTCAGTCCAAGGACAATCTGCCCAGTTTTAACGGGATTAGTCACATTATCCACCTCTCTTGTTTTACTCAGAAGAACGTTGTCCCAAACAATTCCAGTCCATACCACAGAACTTTGGACTTCAAACCACATGCAGAGTCAGAAGCACGGAAAGTCATTAAATCTTGAGAGTTATCAGACAGGGCACAGGAACACACAGTGCATAAAGCACTTCTACAAAATCACTAGCTATCAGTAAATATAAACCCACATTTACCTTCGCTCCCCTTCCTCCGCTTCCCTAGGCCCACCCCCTGCCCCCCAATTCCAAATCAGCCAATGTCCAAAACCAGATGAATTAAATATGTGAAAAAGAATTACAAGGAAGCAAAGGAAGGGAAAATAAAAAAAAAAAACAGGGAAGGGAAAAACATTCCAGAAGTTCACTTACTGTTCCAACAGACTGACCGCTTCACGGTCAGTATCTAACTCTACGACATAAAGCTCCCACTCATGTCTGAGAAAATGAATTTCATAAGCAATGCAGAAACTGTGAAGATGCTGAGCAAGGCCACCAGACTTTGTACTGTCTTTCACTGTCATTTACCCAAGAAGGGGCAGCAGACGTCTGGCTGGATGAATTTTTATTGTTGTCGAGTCACACGCTCTTCTAAGACTTTCATCTGGACAAGCTTGACGAAAACTATTACACGTTCTACACAGATGGCCTCATTTAAGGCAAGTTATTCACACAACAAATGTGAAACAGCTTGGAAACTGATTTTATTTTTACCTGAGACTGTTGAGATCAAGATCATCTGTATCAAAGTCCAGAAGAGGCTGCGGGGTATCACTCGGACCATGCGACTGCAGCACTGAAGAACTGGATGAAATGACGGTAGTTTGGCCCGAGGGATGGATTGTTTTGAACTGGAACTGTGGGCCCATCCATAGGCGTCGATGAGGCCCGGTGTGAGTCACAATTTCAACCTGTAGGAAGGGAATATGGGGAAATGCTTAACACAAAACTGCGACTTAATGTAACGAACAGTTCCTTCAACACACCGAACCCCCAGAATCCTGCTGTTCTCAAGCAGAAAGAGTGTTTTGTGCCATCGGTTTGGAGGAACACTGAACAAGGGAAGGTTTGGAATGCCTTTGCTAGAGAGCGATGCTCTAGCCAAAGCCAAGAGCTTCTCGCAGAGCCCTGAAAGCCCGTGAACCACCAGCCTGAGGACACTGCACCCTGGTTCTTAAACTGACAACCAATGCTCCATCCTGGCCATGACTTCGCCTGACGCTGTTCATTCCTCCCTTCGCCGCTATGAAATACATGCTATAACCTGAACACTAAAAAGCTACTCCTGTGGCAACAACCCGGGGAACACATTTCTGTCTGCATCTACAAGGGAGCAGACAGAGGAACTGGAAGTCTGCCTCCCCCAGATAACCTCGATCCTGACCAGGCCAAGGGATGCACTTTTTAAAAGCAAGCTGTTACAGCTTTGTTACGGCTGCTTTCTAGAAGTTCACACATCAAACAGCGCTGCTTCACATGCATACAGTGTGAACTGTATTTCAAACCAAAGCCCATAATTGCTGTTGGCATATCTGAGGATACCGCTGGCAGAGACCGTCTTGCTGGAAAGGAACAAGATTTGTAACAGAGCCCAAGGTGGAGCGCGCTGTGAGACACCCAACAGCCCAGGTCACGCTCCTTACTATGCAGATGTCACATAAACATAGACGTGCAACACATGGGGTTTAGAAGGGCAGCTACGCACACACTCATATATTCATTTAACCGAAATTCCAGCAATTAGGACAGAAGTAAGGGTGTTTGCTTGCCATGAACAAGCAGACATACAATAGGTGTCTATGGGATATACATGAGTATGTATGTTTAAGCGAGGACGTACACTCAGACACACAAGCTTCCCAGCTCCATGCCTGCTTCCAAAAGGCACAGGTGGTGTGTCTTACAAACAATAATTTCAAATATTCCAATTTTCCTTGAGGTACTAGCTCCCAGTGAGGGTCCAGATATGAACATTTGAAAAATAAGTTATTTCAGTAAATGAAGCATCCAAAATATTTTAAAAATGTCTTTTCACACTGATAACTATAAACCTGATGAGTACCAATTTTGGCAAACTCTTAAATAAGCCAACTATAGGAATGCAAACAACCATGAAAATTTAAGAGGGTAACATTATTGGAAACCTGTATGTTCAGGAAAATTTGGCCTTGTAAATAAAAGGGTAAACAAAGCATAAGTCTTCTGTAATACAATTTTAAAAATCAAAAAGAGCCTTTAAAGATCAGAAAAAGGAAACACGAAAATATTAAGTTTAGCGAACTCATACTTCTAAGATGACAAAAATAGACTATTACATTCCTATTCATTTCTGCTAAAACAATGATCAGCTTCACAGCAAAAATGTAATTTAGTGAGGAAATTAATGGAAATATATTTGTGTATATATATATATGACATATGTGTACTAGTAGCAATTCTTAACTCTTTAAGAAGCAATTTAAAGCACTGGATAATGTTGTTCTAAGTTCTCTGCTAACGCAAGACGACAAATGCACAGCCTATTTAGCACTATTTCCATCTCTGCATTTATCTTAGCGTAACTCGGATCGACTGTAGACGTTTCTGAGGCAAGTAGCTTTTATGTAGCAGTGTAAATTAGGCCACAGATAAAGTAATCTGTATATTTTAAGCTTGAAACCATCAGTGTCACAGAGCCGAGAGGTAAACAGATGCCTTTGCAATTTTACTGAGGCTACGGCCAGATGTTCCTATTCACTCTCCTGTTGTGTGCAGGACAAACATATTGTATCTACTTCACACTGACAGCACACATTACCCACTGTTCTAATTGAAAAGTTGAAGTGAAGGGCAGTGTTTTTTCACTGCATGCTGTTACTGTTGATAACAACACTTTAATTTTGAAAAACATACTTGCACTTTAGGCTTAATCTAAAGTGGCTTGCTTAGAGAACGCTAGCATCTTCATGCTCAAAAGAGCTATCATCACTTTTTTCACTTAGCAAAAATTAAACATTTTGGAAGCATTCACTGCATTATCAGTGTTCTGTGACATCGCTTCGCATTTTTTTTTCTTATAAATATACTTACTCTTATAGAGGGATAGATGTGATGAAGTTCAAGCAGTCTTAAATTCCTTTGACATCTTATATCTTCCAAGAATTAGTAACAAACCAACCCCCATCACGTAGGTTTACCTTACTCTCCTTCTCCTGAGGTTGCCTGCTATACCAGAAAGTCACCAGAACAGTAAAATAATCTAAACTACCCAAACGGTTCTGGAGAGGGTAGGTGGGAAACTGCAGGTGAAATCCTGACCCCAGTGAGCTCAGTGATAAAATTCCTGCTGACTACACTGACTGAGTAGTTTCACCATCTTTCTGCTCTGACAAATTAGTGACAGCATAAGCAAATAAGGTACATCAGCATACAGCCACATCTGAAAACTCAGGCCAGGTAAGTGGATTCACGTGAACAGATTCCCCAATGAACGCTGCTCCTGGACTGGCACATGTGGAAACCTACCTTCTCATTTTAGGAAAATGCTGTGTATGATTTATTCACCAGTGGGAGAAGCAAATCACATCCATGAATATTTCATATTTATGCCATACACCCCAGCAACACATTTAATGCATCACTCCCATAACAGCATTGTTCTTAAACCAAAGGAAACCCACCTAATTTTTAAGGATGAATTCCATGTATCAGGTACCCTATAATTGCTTTGGTAAATCCAGAGCATTTGTAATTTTTATTTACTTATTTAACTCTAACCTTTTATTTCTAACAGGAACTAATCCTCAGTGTATTATTCATGACCTACATTCTTACACTGAAGTTATGTTTTGAGCCAAACAGTCAAGTATATACTGAGTTCTTAAAGAGAAGCTTCATCGACTGAAACGAAGGAAGAATAGATAAAACTACAAAGATTTAACCTCATATAAAAATATACCACCAAGGATGACCTTTTTAAAGCACTATAGTATTTCTGTCTAGCCATAACTCAAAGGAATTATCAGTAGGAAACGCAGTAGCTGATAACCAGGAAAAGAAGGAAGTAAACCAGTTAATTTACCATTTTTAGGCTAAAACGCAGTAAGTATAGCACAGGTCACAACTGAAAGGGCACCGTCATTTTGCCAAGCCAACTTCCTTTATCCGTGTCGCAAAATGCCCGTGTCAGGAGAAAAAGGCAGAAAGCACTTTCTGGGGCCAACTTAAACTTCCTGCTTCATCCTGAACCTCCCAAGGACACGACTTGTGCTAGTAACGGTGGGGGCTTTATATGGCTTTTAATATAGCTTGTATAGTTTGTATAACATGTAAAGACCATCAAATTCACACCATGTTAAGTCAGGAGTGAAGCCAGTTTTACATACAGCAATACCCACGGCCTACTGGAAGCTTACTCGTGATTCTGAGGAAAGTTGTGACTTTTACTTCCAGTGGGTACGATTACTGTTCTGCTCCTGAACTGGAAGGCCCCCCAAAGGCATACCTGTGAAAGCCACTCTTCGTCCTCTTGCCCGCTGTGGTCAGATGCTAAGCTGTCATACGACTCATGTCGAGTGATCGGCCCAGGGCTCCCTGGGGGAACCACTGAAAAAAACAAAAAAACAAAAAAACAAAAACCCAGAAAAATGAAAAATCAGATTTACTGTTAAATGCTTTTAAAAGAAAAGCTTTTTCAGCACGTTAACAGTACAGCAGCATATATATTTTCCTAAATCTGCCACAATATGTTGGAGCACAGAAAGAGCTCAAATATTGACATCAAAAGCGATGAAAAGATTTCTGTTCTTTGACTTGAATGTATACATACAGCCACTATGATAACCCAACCGGCTTTGCTTCTTTTAACCTTAAGTACTTAAGGAACATACAGAACTGCCAATACGGACGACAACCATCTGTCTTGAGGAATTTAACCCTGAGAAAAGCCGCTATCCATGATGTAAGCCTTTTCCACAAACTCCTCAGAATTCGAACTGTGCTAAAGCACATGGACAAAAGCTATCCTGAGGCACTGGTCCACGTACTGACTTCGAACACAGAATACTTCTAAGACTTCATGAACTGAATTACCACTCTCATTTTGACATCAATGTAGTTAATTTAAAGCTGGCTTCACAATCAACTTGATTTTTAGGATGTGACTTTTTTGCAATTTAACTGGAAGTGCTTCACTATTGTCTTAGTGTCACCTTTTCATTACAGCAGTAACAATATATTAAGAATCCATAACAAAGCAGAGTTTGACATTTAGTTTGCCACAAGGACTATATACTGAGATTATTTCACTGAATTGCAGAATACCAGAAATTCTATATTCAAGCCTTGCATTGCATTATAGGAATACTGTATAATAATTTTGGACAGATAAGAAAAACACTTTTTTCAGCTGCAGGCGACACGGATAACTAGAAAGAAGCATTAGTTTAAGCTGAGGGACAAAATCAGCGGCTACTAAACACAACACTCCAGACACCACGTCCAAGAAGCCCATAACCTCCAAAATCCTTGACGCTGGAGCATCTGCTTCCAGTCACTACCAGAGATTCGAGAGAGTAAATTTTTGGTTTGACTCAACATCAGATCCGTGCACAGTGCTCATCGGCAAACCTTTTCTTGACAGCACCATAAAAAAATCTTACATTACTATAACTGCTTAAACACCCACGTCTCTACTGTTACAAACAAATAACCTCAATTCACAGATCAAAACTAAGTGAATTTTGTTCTTCCATTCACTGCTCTCATTTGTCTTCACATGGACTCACTGCAATGGAAAAACACAAATTCTTCAGCTCTGTAGACTGCACGATAGCCAAACCCACTTTTAAAATTATTACCATATATACATACAGCAGTGGGGAAAAAAAAAGTAATTCACAATTTAGTTTTCAAATGCTACCACAAAAAAGAGAGAGAATCGTAGACTCATTATCGTAAAGATTAGTATTTCATGATGCCTAGTCCTCGAGTGATTTAAACGTGTGAGCAAAGCTCACAGCCTAGCACTTTACTTGCTACGGTGGTAACAGTGTGCTGCTCTAACTAAAACGTCACACTTGAGAAAGCTGAAAGAATTTAGAAATAGTAAAATGCGAGCAAGCACGCACCCCAGACAACAAGACAGGAGGTATTTTTCATTTTATTGTACCTGCTTACTGTCAGGGGCCTGTTGGGAGGCCTGGATCCAATACCAAGAAACCATACCCACTTTGAGGGAAGCGCAGACACCACAAAAACAAATTAAAAGAAGCAAACGCAACAATGGTATCTTTACTTCAGCAAAACAAGACAGTTTTATGCTATAGCATTAAGATACTGGACAATCCTAAAATTAAAACCAATACTTTTACATTCACATAATCTAAAAACGACTCAAAATTTTTAAAATTGATTTTTTAAAACTATATTATTACAGGGTTGACCTTTATGTGTCAAGTTTCCATCCACTACAAATTTTTACAGCCATGTTGTAAACCCCTAATAATAGGAGTTTATAATGGCAAAGCAGACACAATTGTAACCATAAATACAGAACGGCGCCTCTGTAATATAAACAGCACAGGGTTTTCATAAATCCATACGCTATACAAAATAAAGGGATTTTCATCCTGTTTGTACAAGTGGGTATCAGAACCCAACCTCAGCCACGGGGCCATTTCTAACACCTCTGTGTTGCAGAGCGTCCTTACCCTGAAACCTGCAACGCACCAAACTCAGTTCAGGGCGCACCTTACCAAAGAATTATTCCAAGTGGTATATACGTTAGGGCACAATCTTACGAAGTGTCAAGTTTTTCCCACGAGATGCCACGCATCTGCCACACTCATTGCAATCAACGCAATTGTGCCTGCACGGAGGCGCGCACACACCCCTCGGCGACCACCGGCGGTGTTTCAGCAGGGCCTGTTCATCGGCTTTCAAGCTCATACAGAAACTACCGTCAGCTGCTTCATTACGCCCCTGACAGACCTAATTCGATGACTTATGGATGCATCTGCCCAGCCCGTACCAACCTCATATTAAGGGAATACACACACCTCCCTGGGTGACGACTCCCAGCAAGTATCTGAATGGGGAACCATAATGCCCACACTCCCTTCCTTACCGGTCAAGTTTATATTTGCAACCGTCGAAGCAAAAACATTATTTTGACACGTTTTGCTGTCGCTCTAATCTTCCCCATATCTCCTGACTCCCCTACTATAAATTCTACTGACTCAGTAATGCCTGTTTCTGAGGGCACGGCTGATCAACTGCAGGCTTTCCTGTTATTGAACTCTGCTAACAAACTGTTCATGACTCCAGCAGATGTTTTTGCTTTCAAACCAACGGGAACTTTATGGACTGTTCTGAATTTTTTCTGTTCTTTCTATCCCAGGGGCAACTACTAGAGCTGTCAAGATTAGGGAAGCTGCTATTCGGTGACTAGCTGCAAACACGCTAGCCCAGGGAGCAGCATCCACCCTGCTTTCTCACCGTATTTCTCCCTTGTGTAATACACTTACATTTTACTGGAGATTCAAGACAGCTTTATGCTCAGAAAGAAACTCAAATTTAAGAACAGTTTTTGTCCTACATTGTATGCCTTTTCCTGAGGGACCACAGCCTTGCACACGTCTTGCAATAACACCCGTTTCAGTGCAGCTTCAGAGCACAGCGTTAACTCTTTCTACCAAAAAGTGACGACATGCTGAATTCCACAAAAAAGCCCTGCCTTAGAGTTCACCAGCAGGGCAACAGTGATAAAGCCTTAGCTGAGGTCAACCCTCAGTAATTTATTTTGCTATTTAATAAAATAGCATTTATGTACCACACCTATCACAAAAGCAGCCATTTAAAGAAAGTCTGGTTTTGATAGCAGGATCCCATAATGATGGTCCCAGCCTTACCACAGGCAAAGCAAGCTCTACTCCCACTGCCCTTAGTGGGAGCACGCAGTGTTCTGCGAGATACGGCCTTGTAAGACAAGTGATCCTTGCTGGAGACCTGCCATCGCTGTACTGCTTATTACGGATACACATATGGTCATTTTTTTTCATGTTAAAAATGGCCTTGAAGTTCTAGGAACAAACATGTTCTAAAAATGTAAACCCGATTCGTTCTTCATTTCTGGGTCACACACCTCTTGCATTGGTATCAAGTTCCAAGACGAGATTAATTTAAGCCCAGAGGGACATTTCCAGGAATTCGAGCTCAAAAATAATCTTTTATCTTCCAGCTTAATTCTTTGAAAATCTGAATTCACACTGAACATTATGGAAGCCTCTTACACATCGGCGAAGCTACTCTTACGCCGTAACACAGAGTTTTTACAATTTCCAAAGAATTTCGCTAGAATGCACAATAGCAAATAATAAAAATCCAAATTCTTCAAAAGCTTTGCAGCAAGCAGTGTTTTTTCTTGCGCTCCTGTAATTTTTCTTTCACAATGGCACACACATAGACAAGAAGCAAGCCCTTGTTGCACAGAAATATTTTACTGGCAATTGCAGGTGTTTTGTACCTTCCTAAAATAATAAGTTTAATGTTTTGAGTCTGAGCTATGCCAAATTCCAACTTCTTGCTATTCTTACATCAACATCTGGAACAAACCTATATCAAATATCAGAATGCAACTGAATTTGTTTAATCCAGAAATACACAAATGTGGAAATTTGTACGACTACCCATAGAGTGAAAAAGTACAAAGAAAATCAGTGTTTACTACAAATCTAAGGTAGAATTAGAAAATAACTTCTGTTTATGCAGTGTAACAGGACATGAGAGTCTAAAGTCCACTTATAAATGCTAACCACTCCATAAGCAAGCATTCAAGGTCACTTTTTAAAAGCTGGAGTGTTACCTACAGCAAAAATCAGAGCTTTGCCATAAATATTTGGCAAGGGGCAAAAACACATCTTTGAGTTGCTCAAAAATAATAGTAGCGCCTTTAATCTCTGTCCTCCTTCAAGTGAAAAGTGATCTGCATCAACTCTAAATCTGGAATATATTCCTGTCCATCCAGCCTGACTAGCTGCACTGAATCACTCCATATTTAACTAAGGAAACAACAGAATCTCAGCAAAAACACCTTCTTTCATGACTTGAACATTGTCATCTCATTTTCTACCCTCAGAATCAAAGGTGCAGGTGCCTACCCATAATCTAAGGTAAATTTTTTAAAGTTTACAGTCTCCCTTCTCTGCAGTTATAGGATTAATCTTACTACTATATTGAAGAAAGATTATTAAAGGCTAGGGTCTGAAAAAAACCACATTACAAATTCAGTCATTTGTGTGATAATTGTTAGTGCCAGGAAAAACGCACAGAAGTGATTTTGGAGACAAAAATTTCTACACAAGCCAAAACAAAGGCTGAAATACAGCTGAGCTGAGACTCCTCTGGAACTCCAGGACCCAATTCACACAGTTCAATGATTAAGTATGAAAACAACCCCATTGTTGTGAAACTTTGTGATGATATTTAGTGACAAACAAAGAAAACAAACAATTTATATTAACCTCAAATAATCTGCATAAGCGTTCCTGACACGTGAGCAAGACCTAGACAAATACAAGTGCTTGATGAATATTGGAATTAACAAACAGTGGGTTTGTTCATAGATGGGCTAATTACACAATAAATACCTAGACCTAAGACAAATCTTCATACATTCGAAGATTATAAATTGCCATCTTTCAGCAGCATAGAAGTGTTGGAGCAAAGAAACACTACAGCTCAATTGTAGTGTGCGCACTTATGGTTTTAATTTGCGAACAATAAATCATTAGTTTTACTTAGTTCCGTGTACTTCTTGAACCAAAAGGTTTTAATTTTCTCATTTATATAAATAAGCTTTACACAATTCAGTTTAATTGAGAGTTATATATGAAATTCCCAATGTGCTCTTCTCTAAGGGATGTATGTTTGTCCAAATCAGAGAGCAAACAAAGGCATTTGCAGACTATAAAGACTATTTGTTCTGTGCTGCCTGCTGTACACATGCCTGCAGACACCCAGAGAGCTTTCCTTTATTTCAATTGAATACACAAAATTTATAATTTGAAATAAGATTCTAACATCTAGTAGAAACAGAAACAGTGTACTCAACGAATCAAACTCTGAAGCCTACCCTGTGTCCACGTGCAGTCTCCAGTGAGGTCCATGACAAACAGGTATGCAGAATGAAAATCACATATCCCTTGGTCTCATACAAATCACACACTAACATCTGATTTTGATGCTTTTTCTGTGGTTCCTAAGCTGTATCTAAAATGATCATAGGTGGTTTAGAGACCGGAGATAATCATATGCTTGTCAACAAGCTTCAGGAATACTTCTCTTAAAATTAAGCTTCACCATTTGAATGATTTACTTCATGCTACTTCTGACACTGCTGGCACATTAGTGACGTCGTGTTACCCATGTCAAGCAGAACGTGACATTTCTGGTTTAGGTCTGCATGCAGCCACCTCAAATTCAAGAGGCTCACCTTGTTTCCATCTTATAGATGTGATCTCACTTCCGTCAGAGGTTGGTTTCAGACTCTCACAGGCAGATGTGCTACGTAGTTCAAGTCCAACAACTGCTTAGCGAGTTTTACTGCATGCATGTTCCTAAATCTTCTCTTACAGCACATAGCTCTATGCCTGCTAGCTCTACCTCTGCTCGAGTTTGACAATCGAGTGAAGCCCAGATTTTCATTTCAGACAGAATGCTTACAGCCATGTTTTAAATAAGCTGTTTGTAGTCTGGTGATATGCTCTATGTATTTCTACTTGTGGCTCTATGTTACTGAACAAAGTTCTCGTTTTAATGCATTTTTCAGCTTGTAAACTTCTGCAGGAGCTTGCCATGCAAATTAAAATATCCTCTTTTACTCCAAACTTCTCCCCACTCATTTTTTCCCCTGTTAGAACTTTCTGACGTTATTGTATGCATAAGCATCATAAAATTAAGCTAACGCCCCCCTGTAAACCAGGAGTTTAGCCAGCCGAACAGTTATTTCACACCACCAATTGACTTACAGATTTATTCATTCATTCTTTGTATATTGCCCACAGTTTATTAGGTGCTTTATAGACCATCCATTCTCTGTATCGCACTTTACTGTTAAAGGAATAGGTAGGTCTATAATCAGGACATGAATTCTCCTCAGATTCTCCCAGGTTTGTTGACTGCTTCACTTGCTCCTTACATTACACTGGTCTGACAGTCAAGAGCCTGGCTTTCTTTTTTCCCCTAGAAGGCGCTGATTAGGCGTTCAGGCTTCACCATTACTCCTGGTTGCATTGCAAGCCTGGTATACGTTCACTGCGCTTAACTCCAGGTTGCATTTCTAAAGTTCCCATAGGAAACCAGTCAAGTACAATGAACTTCTAAAGCTGGGCAGAGCTAGAACCTGGTATTACTCACCACACAGAGCATCCTAAGGCTGTTCAACACTTTAAATGCTCAGACTATGAGCAGACTATCAGTTCTGTACCGACGGATAACATCTATTCTTTCCCGAGTTAAAGAATAATTTCAACTGCATGAACCGATGGCGAAATCCATCTGATGGCCATCTTTAAAGAATTATGGAAGAGGTAACTATTTCTATAATTCACTGACTTCAAAAGTATGTTTGACATTATTGTCGGGAAAATTATGTTAACCATGGATTACTGTTACAATCAAAGTATGTAGTGAGAAGTCAAGAGGCTTAGTAGTAAATTTTCAAAGCGGTGCGTGGGGATTTACCCGTTTGACTCCCATTAACGTCAATAGGAGTCGCGCGGCTAAATCCCTGTACACTGCTTTGAAAACTGACCCCTTCGTGTTGATGGACCCCTCTCTAAGAAGTTCCAGATGACCATGTAAGAATAGTAAAGAACTATTTCAGCATGTGCCCTTGTTCATTATTGTTGTTTGTACACATCTGAAAGTATTTTAATTCCTATACGCAGGGCTGTTTCCAGCATTTAGTTTATAAAATATGGATTAAGACGGGCAAGTACCCAGTAATCTGATGAAGCCATGCACATGCCCAGGTGTATATATGCACCAAACACTTAACATACATTGCCAGCACCTTACATAGTTAATTTCTATCCACCTCATCTATATTATTTCACAAACACCAATTATGGCTGAAGAATGTACCACGATTCACTCCACTGCTCATACGCAATGATGCAGCTCTTTCATGAAATGACATCTGCCCTGCTCCTATTTACCCCAATCAGTCCTATGCTTAGTCAGAAATTAAATTTGCTTCCCTTTACCACTCGACCCTGTATCCTGCAGGGAGCAGGAAGTGCAGGTTACAGTTTTAGGGAAGCATAGTTTTCCCTTAAAAAAATACCTTGAACCACAATTTCATTAGAAACATCTTTTCTGGAACGGGAAGGTGATCCAGATTAGCTGGCGATCTGTTACGCCTCCAAGTGTAAGAAGCAAACCTGAAAATTCCATTTTCGCTGTTTGTGACTACTGCCAGAAAACCCCAAATACTTCTGACAACTCCGTAAGAGAAATGCACACTTGGAATCAGTTTCACTTTAAATTTTTTAACTGTAGTGTAGACATAAAATACATATTTATAAATTAAATATATTTGAAATGTGCTACGGTTTTAAACACAGGAAAAAATTCCAAATACGAAATATTTTTTAAATTGCCAAAATTCTTCTACAACATATATTATCTGTATCACTTGCAGTTATGTGTTCATATATATATATATATATATACACACACACACTCTCATATTTTCCTGTAATATTTGGAGAGAATACCTGAGTCAAGATAAACACTTAAGAATTAATTTTCTGAAATCCTGAAACTCATTTTTATATACAGAAACGTCCTCTTCAAAATTTCAAGGAATTATAAATTTCCCCCCAAGGATCTGAATTGTTACAGGACACCTGCATGACTCCTCTGAAACTACTGATGCAGAGACCCAGGAAGCTTTTTTTAAAAGTACGTTGTACTCTTAGTATATGGCACTAACAAAGTAGAATTTCATGAAAATGATCCACTAGCTAGAGGCAGTTTCAAGTAGAAAGAATAGTAACGGCAAACTGAGAATCTAGAAAATACATATAAAAGAATTCCCATCTGGTTAATAAATTAAACACATGTACCCAAGTAACTACATGAAATCTCAGCGGTGTGCTGGTTGTACACAAAATACCAAAATAGCATAACGCAGTTTCCTATCTTCAAGTGGGCTGCGCTAACAACTAACGAAGGGTGAGCTGCGAGGCTCTTGCTGAGAATGGGGAGGGGGGAACCTGGCAGAACCATCGGAATGGAAGACGTCCTGTGATCAGGACCAGAGCTCTGCCATGCCCACCTCGTCAGGCTTGACTTTTCACGCATGGTGCATGCTTCCCTGCAGCTTTAAGCCCGTAACGCTTAACTGACACAATTTTGGGGAAAGACCCTCATCTGTGGCGCACAGGTACCTCTGAAAGGCCAGTAGTTCAGGCAACATTCATAGGATCCGTACACAAAAATAATTTAAAACCCCCACACCACTGCTTGTTCCAGCTCCTCTCCAGGCTCCACGGCATAGCAGCTCACACAAGCTCAAGAGGGCTTCACCCACTTCAGGGTACGGTCAGAGAGCTTTGTTTAGATAGACTTCAGCCGTGGGTTATGTTAAACTGGCCAACTTAGCTCTGAAGTGCTAGCAGTGCTGTTGCAGAACCAGTAAAGCCCAGCACAGCCACCGTCACGGGCAGCTGAGAGCACTAACTGCTGAAACTGCTCCAAAGTCGCGTCTGACCGTGGCCACGCAGAGATGTCACAGAAACAGAGCAAAATGGCTTTGAACACCTCATAACTACACGACAGCGTAACCGTTGTTACAGAACGGGCTCTGGTTTTGATCAGTATTATTATTTGAAATCGAGCTCCGTTGTGATAGACATTGAACATACGGCAAGACACAGCTCTCGCCTCCCAGAGCATGCCACATACTCACTCGCAGTGCAGTGGGGTACACATAACATCTGTGGGGAGTAACATACATTCTTTCATATCAGTGAGAGAAAGGATACACTATTAAATACACACACACAAAAGAGCGCAGGAAGAAAAACAGAGGTAGAAGGCTGAGAAGTGGTAGAACACCAAATATAATTATCAGTCCCAGTTCATTAGCCTGTTACCAGACCACCATCACGCTCTGCTGCGCACAGAAAAAGGCCTGCAGACCAGAATGACCAGATTCCTCACTGTGTCTGCTCGGTGCAACTCGTATGGCAGCGGTTTGGCTACGATTACATCTATTGTAGCTTGTTTTTCGTGCTGTCTGTCTTCATAGCACATATTCACACAGTTATTTAATAGTCTCCACCCTTACTCTCAGTCCTCCTTTCCACTGCACACTATTCACTAGCTCTATGTACGGAATTTTTATTTCCATCAATGGAATGTACAAAAGGAATATAAAATATGCCATAAAGAACCGCAATGTTGCTTAGAGACCAAAGTCTTGCTCAGGGTGCACAGCTTTCATTAGAGGGAGCAGGAAGTGCAAACATGATGTCAGAGTTACAGAGATTATCTGTATAAATTGTGTTATCATTTAGCCCAAACAAACAGTGAGGAAAGGCTAACCCCCTCCCTTTGAAGACAATTAATAGTTACCAAGTTTGACTTCTAACGAAAGCCATTTTCAGTAAAATGCAAGATACGCACAACAGTTGGTTCAGAAATGAAAATCTTTTGTAACAGCCAAAAGTCAAAGGCAGCTATAAATACAGACCTCAATCTTTTCAAGAATCTCTTAACGAAGCCTATAAAACTGATTATATCTTCAGGCCTAACTCAAGAGCACATTCTCACTCAGAAATAAGTAACAGCCCTGCAAGTATGACTGGGAGACCAGTACAGGAACAAAGAACGAGAATACAGAGTACTGGTTCGATTCCTAACATCGTGGAATGTGAATCACATTGCATTTAGAATAAACAATTAATGAGACAGCAGAAGCCTCAGCTACATGCCCGTTTTTCTGAGAGAGAAACAATTTCCAGAAGCGGTCAGAGTGGGATAAAGCAACACTGCATCATTCCTTTTAACACAACAGAAATGGTCTTTGATTATTTAAAAGCCAATTGCAAAGATCTGTCTTCAAAACCTCCTATTGGAGGTTTAATAGCAAAGAGGTGCAAGTACACTTACCAGCAACACTACAGTAAAGTAGAGACTTTTGTTTTAACAAAATCTATATTTATACGATTACATTTCCTATGGTTGAGGGCAGCTGTAATTAATGGATTTCCCTCCTTCCCCTAATGCAGTCATTTGTCAATTTAAACACAGAATGTCCAATCAATTTTGATGTATTTAGTAAGCAATTTGTCAAAGAGTACTGCATACCAGTTAATATATTAATTCTTGTCATTGGCCTGCTTCTGACAACTGCATGCCATCTCCATAAAATTGGTCCTGATGAGCCAAAACTCTTGCCTGGAATGTGAAGGTGCCCTTTCCAGAGCCAGAGGAGAGAAATCATATCTCATTTTATTCAATACCTTTTTGGGGCAGTTTTTTGTCTGATTTCAATTTTTTTTTTTTTTTTCATTAAAGTGTTAATAGTTCACGTTTCAGCTCTTTCAGCTACAGTCCATTCCCCAGTGCAGTGAAACAGTGAATTCAAAGAGGAGGGGTAAGGAAGAAAGGAAATAAGTACGAAATGAGGATGTAAGACTTGCTGCTGTTACGCAAAGTTACCTATTTTCATTGCAATTCCATTACGTACCGTGCATATGTCTGTATGAACTCAAACATGCAAAAATAGAAGGTACAGAAGTCAGACAAAGGAAACACGGGTTAAGTCAATCAAATATGTAAGACTGTGGGTCACAGTAACATTAGAAAAAAACCTGAACACAAACAGCAGATTGTCACAGACATGAAAAGCACATCCTAACAGGTACCTCGAGAGTTTGTACTACCAGAAGCATCTAATTCCTAAGTACTAAACAGCAGGAAGCAAATAGTATTTAAAAAAATAAGTAATGATGAAACTTGGCAATTTTCTGAAGAAAGCCAAGTCCTTTGCGTTGCAAGTTCCTGCGTGTACCAGACGCCCTCCTGCATGTACGCATGCACTGCCTCACACAACTCTCCTCCTGCTGTCAGGTCTGCCGGGACAGTCTAGTTACACCAGGTGATGGTATTTGTGTTATAGGAAAAACATCTAGGAAGAATAAAACGTGACTTAAATTTCCTTCCTCTGTTGTGATTAGATTTAGGAGTTGCTTAGAACACAGGCAAAGAAAAAGGCAATACCAGAGGCACAAATAAGGTAAAATATTACATATTAAATCTGAGAAGGGTAGGAAACATCTAGCACCTAACACCCAGCACTGAAGACCTGAGGACTGTAATACATCCAGGGGTTTGCAGGATGAACTCTTACAAAAATGAAACCAAGTCTGCTCTGTCAGAAGGCGAGGGGATTCTTGGGACCGGTTATTTTTACTCTGACCAACAGCAAAAATCCAAAACTGTTAGAAGCAGGACACCGACGCGTCCCGCAGGCCAACAGGTTGTGGAATTTAACATGCAAGTTCACTTTCAAGCCATGAACTTACAGAAAGGTCCAAATCTCTCCCTACCCACTTTCTTCCCTCTCTGCACCAGCCATGGCTGTGATAAAGCGCTCAGGTAGATACGAACTGCATACTCTGATCCAGGTTTCTGCAGCAGATGTCACAGATGACCTCAAAGCAATGAAACAGCTGTGCTAATCCACTTACCAATACCCTTGGGATAAAGGTCTTGGACACTCGTACAAAATATTTCTTCAAACAATGGTTCCTTGTTACTTCCCTATTAGCTGTGAACACAACTTTAAGATTCTTTAAAAATATTAAAAGCTGAACTGAGTGTAAATAACTAAATGCAGTATTTTTAGAATATTCTCTTTTTATAACAAGTACTCATTGGCCTACTTTATATTTTTCAGAGACTAAGGAAGATTTTGATCCTGAGTTTTGGCATCAAGCTGCATATTTATGAAAACCTGCACAGTACAGCCCTCCAACCAGACTGCCAGACGTTTCATTGTTCTGTCCGTCTGCTGACAGAGGTACTCTGTGCTAAAAAGCACACTGAGTATTTTTCAATGACCCAGGGGGCAAAGGTCACTTATTATAAATGGATAATGAGACCTAATGCAATGTTCTGAGTGTGGACAAAGAAAGGGTCTATCCATACCCCCTTGTGACTTGGTCATTCAGGCTTTTATTTCCCCTGCACACTTAATGGAGCCAAACAATTGGCAGAAATGCTATACAGAAACTGAGAGAAACTGCTGTATTCTGCCCCTGATAGACAGATACAAATAGTGACCCTGAAACGGCGCCAGAATTCCTCCTACCACTAACGTGGCAGACAGATGTAACATTCACCCTAACCCCCTATGTAGCCATTTGCTGGCAATTAAACTTACTGACGGAAGGGACAGCACATCAAACCACAGGCTTCAGCTAATGTCACCCCATTACGTGACTGCAGGTAAGCAGAGCCAGGTAACGCCGGTTTAGCATGAATTTCATAGGGGGAAAGCGAACAAGTGCCTTGGGCTCTTTTGTGAGAATCCTGGTTTGACTCAATTTTTTCAGAAACTTCATTGAGTAGCTTCAGATAGAATAAATCCAGAAGGCAAATAAAACTTCAAAGAAGATCAGCTATACACAAACTTCTCTGTTAATGTCACTTTTGACTATGTTCTCTAGACTCTTTTTTTTTTGTCTTTAGAGTATATTATTCTATTTTTCTTTACATTCCACACCCATCTTAACGAATTCCTATTACATGAATTAAAACCTGAACTAAAATTCTTCACTGTATGATAAAGATATCTGAAACCAGAGCAGAGAATTTGGGGAGGGCAAGGAGAAGGAAGAAACCTGGCCCAACCAGGCAAGCTACAAGGACTCACAAACAGGTAGTGCTTGTGAATCACAGCTAGTTTTGGAGACTGTTTGAAGACTGCTCAGTATTGCTGTCTTCCCTGAAGACGCTACTTTTGACAGTCTGGTTAGATAATTCTACAAAGCAATAGCCTTGACAGCCCTAAACAACAATAATGCAGACAGCAATGGCAAGCAACAGCAATTAATCTAATCCTTTGTCTTACACAAGTATTTTAACCACTAACAGGCCAAGAGGGTATATATTAAAGGAAAAGTGCTGGAAAAGGGTCTTAACTCCACGTCCTTGGTGGCAGGGAACAGATTATCTTTTTCCTTGCAAACACGTCTAGCTAAACATGACTTACTGAAACACTACAGTTTCTGTGAATGAGCCTGTTTGCCTTTTTTACCTCCTTATCATAAAAGTTATTTCATGTCACCATCAGCAACGGGTGCATAAGCAATGGATAAAAATATAAATAGCAAAATGAATTATCGGCAACCTAAGCAGACTATGTGGCAGCAGCCACCTTAAACTACAATATGAAATTAGACCTATGCTCTGTAGTTAACAGTGTCTATTAAAGGCTTTGATATAAACTACAAACATGTTTGTTGACCCAACTGTACTCAATGCTTCAAAATATTTACATGAAAATTTAAGGACAGGCTTGCACACCTCATTTTAGACATATTCATTTGAAAATAGCAATCTGTATTCGTACAGTAAAACATTATGCAACCAAAATACATCCTCGCAATGACCTTTTCTCTCAAAGCAGAACTCACAAACCTATAAGTGAAAGTAAAACAACGCAGGAATCTAGCAAAAAATTCTACCCAAAAAGCACACCTAACACAGTGTTGTGCACTATTACTTACTTTTTCATATTCTTCTCTACCTTTCCAGTTTTCGTCCTTTTTTCTACGCAGCACGGGAAAAGGAAGGCCCTAACCTTGTAGGTTTCCACCACATTTTGAGCTCTGAGCGCATGCCACAGATGGACAGGTAGAAGCAACAGATCTAATCTGGTGCCAAGTGTCACTTTTACCAGCCACGTTCAGACATACCGCCTTTCGGCCCAGATGTCCACTTTCTGCATTTTAAAACGCCTGTGTCACACAACACGCTGGCGTTTGCTGCACTGACAACTGGGCAGAGGGCCTAGTTTCCCCATGAGTACCTTTACATATGCTAAGAGTTGTTCTCTTGTGAAACTTTGACTGTTATATCACTTTGATCTTGATTACGCCCTAGATAAAGAGACTTGCTACTCATCATTCATATTCTTCTCTTTCTCAAATTGTCAAAATAAAAAATGACATAAATACTCATTCGTCTATAAAACCAATATAAAATACAAGGGTTTATATCTCTATAAAATATACAATACCATATCATATATCTATAGATAGAGATACATAAAAATGTTTCTAACACGCAAGGCCGTGCATACTGGCTGCCTGCAAACGAGTGGCTGGACAAGACACAGGACGAGGCAGGTGGGCAGCCGTCCCTGGAAGCGATGCCAAGGCTCCCGAGGGAAGCAGCTGTCTGAGACTCTGGCTGGAAGTAGCCAAGCAATCAGGAGTTCCAGGGGAGGGGGGAAATGCAGATGGACTCGCTTGTCACTGAGTATTGAATTCACGAGAGGAAATGGCTAAAAGCATGAGAAGAAATGAGGTGAAGAAACCCAGCAGACTTGAGGGGATCTAGTGGGTCTCACTTGCGAGGCCTGCCAAGCACTCACGTTTGGGCTATACGATAGCCTCCCAACTTTGATTCATATCAAAAAGAAACTACATTTGCGACTCTATCATTACTAATGTAGTTGGTCACGTGAAGCCCTATTCTGGGGTAGAACACGTACTGAAATAAATGCAGGTGGGAAAACCAACTCAGAAAGTCACACTCTGATTAAAACGTGCACATAAGACAAAAGGTTGTCAGCTACTTACAGCCAGCAAGAAGATACTGGTAGTACTGTACGGCATCTGCAGCCAGGAGCAGTGGATGGTTCGCATTAAATGGTGGTTGGAGTTCATTCCACTGAGGAGTTCTGAGGTAAAACACAAGACTATTAATATTCAAGCTAATACAGAGAATGTAAATCAGTGTTTCTGTCATCACACGTAATTATCTATACAAGCTCACAAAATGTTTGTAATTATTTAAATTAGCTTGTTCAAACATTGCGATACACCACAGGCAGTTGAGCAGCACGACCAAATCGCGCAGACCGTGAGGGAAAGACAATACTTGTTTGTTGACCGCAGCATGTATTGCGCAGAAAAAAAAAAAAAATGATGAAGGCAGTTTGGATTCAGTTGGTAAATACATTTAGGACCATTCTATGTGATGCTGACGTTATATAAACACACCACAGGAACGAGGAACTTTTTTGTTCTGTTAACTGGCACTGCCTCGATACTGTAAAGTCACTGAGCATTTACAAACTGTGAAAATAATGCTGTGTAAAGTTATGGACTATTGATCCAATTAGAATTTTCAATTCCATTACAACCTACTCATTTCAACAATAATGGTCTAGAAGTCTGTGTTGTAATTTTAATTAGGGTGGGCCATTCCTAAATAGCTTGGTAAATCAACTATTGATCAATCTAGTCCAGCCATAAGCAGCACTAAGGAATATAGGAGCCAAGAAAAATCGATAGAAAAATATTTTAAAACGTCAAAAGCACTGACAACACTTTCTCATCAATTTTTGTTTACTTTCTTCCAGATGTCAGGAATAATTTCTTCAACTGTCTTCAGAAATGCTACCTTCAGCTACTTACAAGATAACTTGCCTATTTCTTTGCAATGCTTCATCGTGAAAACCTCACTCATGTCTCATGGCAGAATTCTGGACTTTAACACTATTAAAATAATTGTTTCTAGTCCTTATATAAAAAGCTAAATTACAATCCGATCATTTAAAATCAGCAATTGACAAGGATCTCTACTGATCTGTAAACATGTTCATGCAGCTCCTCGTCTACATCAGTACTCAAATGCTGAGCTCCCCTTCAGACATGTAAGGCCCAACAGAACTATATGAAAAGGTAGGCCTGAATTTGCTAGTGAGAGTTCTCTCTTTCAATGGAAACCTTTAAGAGTCTTTAAGATAAACTTCAAGAAAAAAATATGTGTGAAAATCATGATGCAGTTCATTCACCCGTTCCAAGAAAAAAAAAAAAAAAAAAAAATCACAACCATTTTCTGGACAAAAAGAAGTAGTAAAAGGAATGAGCTACCTAACCAAAGTCCAGCTGGCTCTTGGGCACGTGATCATTTCCAAAGGGGTGTCATCACTAATCTTCGGAGCAGTGCTGAGCGGCCGTGGTTCCAATACGTGCTCCACCAGGCTGCCGTAACAACTGATAATATACAACGACTCCACTATAAACTGTTTTGATTGATCTGCTTGCAAGAAGAAAGACAATCTTATTGCAATAGCACAGCAGAAACAGAAAAAACATTTACAGAACCAGGAGACTCCTTATTCTTTTAAGTCTCTTGCCTTTGTAGGCTTGCAGTCAAAAACGTGAATTCAGAGAAGTGAAAGGGCTGGAGAGACAAAGAGGAAATTGTACAAAGCACATACTTTTCCCCTTGTTTCAAAAAAATACAAATATCTCATCTAAGAGAAGGTGGAACAGAGTTTCTCACCAAGGTGTGTTCAGGTAGTTACACATTGCCAAACATAGGTCTGTACATTTGCTTTAGCGGAGATGTCTCACCTTTACCTCCCAGCTTTTTCAGTGACGCTTCACACATTATCTTTTGAACTATCAGTTTGTTTTCTGTCACTGAATCATAATAAAAGATCAAGAAATTCTTTCACTAATTAAAATTTCTTGTAAATTGTCCTATTTATCAAAAGCACCCCAACAATGTTCCCAAAAATCCCCATTGTCGCTGAGTTTAAGGAACATAATCTACAGATAAGCATCATCTGCTCAGAAGTTATCACAAAATGAGAAAATAAACCTGAGAATTTAAATTTAAATGCAAGTCCTATTTTCATAATATACCAACCTTTTTCTCTTTTCAGACCAGGATTGTTTGCAAACCATGACCTTGACGATCCAAAGACTGCAGCGACACAAAACTCTCCTCCCACAGATTTACTGGGTGAAATCTGTGGAGCTGGTTTGGATTTGCTTAAAAAAAGAACAAAATAAAATTATGAAAGTTAATTCTCAAAACTTAAGATGTTCCTTGCTTAATAGCCATTCTGGGATATTAATTCAGAAATGGTGAGTTATCTGCAGTTCTCATAAGATTTAGCAGGATTTACAGATGCTTAGTGTTTCTTGATAATAGGTCCCAAATTCCCCTTGATCACTGAACTCATTAACCTGAAGAACAGCACTGGCTCGTAATGGAGAATTAGTTGGACTGTTTAAAAGACCCAATATTGAATACTTGCATTCAATAGAAACAACTTCCAAAGTGAATGTGAACATGAACATTCATAACCTAAGTCCTTTGGGAATGAAAATACAGATTCTGGGCCAGTTATTCTGAGTGGTTAGTATTTTCTGGCATTTTCAAGAGAAACTTATAGTAACACTAACACTGACTGCCGCTCAGTTATGACTCAGCACAGCCCTGGTGCCACTGAAACCACTGGGATACGTGTGCCATGGGCAAAGGGTAAGAGGGAATGACATGCAGAGGACACAAGGAAAGGGAAACAATGCACACACTTGTGAGGTTAAAACAAATCAGTAATTATATCATGTAAAAAGAGAATAAGAAACGTTCTCCTCTGAAACTACACAATGTGTATGTAGCAGATACAGTGGTTTATACTTATGTTTCATGGAAACACCATTTAGTGTTCCTCCTTAGAGGAATTTGAAGATACGTAACATTCTGCTTTGTATAAACTCAAAGCTACGTCCGGAGTATTGCCTGTTTCCTCAATTCATTAAACCAGGATTCAACCCTTTCCTTAAAAGAAAAGCTGTTTGAGAAGCTCACGCAGGATTCCTCCTCCTCATGTTACCTTTTTTCCAGTCTTTTAAATTGGATTATTTTCCATTCTTTCTATTTCACTGCTCCCTTCTCTTGCTACCTCTCCCTCCTTTCCTTTTTTTTTTTTTTCTATTAATTTCTTATTCCACATTATATCAGCCTGTGATAACACCACCACATTAACTCGGTCATTTTTAAGTAATGATCTTCAATTCTGAGAAGTGTGCGTGTGCATATGTGTATGTGCAAACAAGTTATTGAAAGTATGATGGAATTAAGCAGCAGGAAAATATTTTAAAAGAGCAGAAAGCAATTCAAACACTGCATAATTATAATGGCTCTTAATTCATACTACTTGGTTTTTTTGTTAATGACAAATTACTTGTAGACAGGTGAAGTGGTTCAACAGAGCGAATCAACAGGGATATTAATGCAAGAACTGATTATGGATCAACATAATGTAAAAATAAAGTAAGAAAAACAAGTTAAACCAAAATCATCCTACAAGCTGGGCTTGTCTAAAACTCCTGCACCTGGCTGCAGACACTGTGCCTGCCCAAAGACCGGGGCCTTGGTCCCTCACAGCTTGGTCCTGATCCGAGGTACATGGCAAAACTCGCACTGATCTCCAACACTTCATTTCCTTCTGACAACCAGCTGTAGTAAGTGACAGAGGGAAAACACGGCACATGGTTACAAACACGCAGCCTCCATCGCTGCTGGCGTGCAACTGGAAACATTTAAGATCACCTTCAACTCGAACTCACCTAAAGCAGCAAATACAATGAGGTCATTTATGAAAATGGGAGAAAACACTGTTTGTACTTGCACTGTATTTTCAGCCAAGTTTCTGAAAGGGATTTACAGAAAGTGTAACTGAGCTTCCCAACACCTGGTGCAGTATTACTCTGCCAGTTTTACGGATGGACTCACCAAAGCACAGAAGGGATAAGCTACCTGCCATAAATTACACAAACCTACGGTCATACATTTCATGTAGAAGGGGAAAAAAAACCAACCACAAACAAAACCAAAACCAAAACAATGACCTTTCAAAAGGAATTCCATCACGCTGACCAGAGTCAATGGAAAGGCTCAAACTTTCATGGACTTAGATCAGTCCTGAAGCTCTCGTATGTGCAGAAGCCAGAACATCCCAAAAGAGCAATCGCAATTTATAGTCAGTAACTCTGATATTGAACCACCACCAAGCACTTAATATCCAACTGCTAAAACTACAGCTAAAGATTACTGGATCAGAAATCTGACTTCCAAAAAGTTCCTGACTACAAATGTATTATCTTGCTTGCAGTGGCACTTCACAATCTATATTAGAATATTTAAACTGATATTAACATATTAAGTATTCATTAGCTGCTCAGAAAAGTTCAGAATAGATTTCTTTCACTTTGAAATAGTCACCCGTCACAGAAACAGTATTTTTAACAAGTTTTGTATCAAACTGTGTATTGATAACTATTTTTAGCTCTCACCTTCCAAATATTCATATGCTAATATTCCTTCGGAAATGAAAATACAAATGTATCCACTAATTAGTCTTATTACTTACTGCTCTATACTTCAACCAATAAATGGTTGTTTTTAATATAGAACAACATTGTTCAGAAGGACAGTTATGCATCAATCAATACAAAGCAAACTATGAGTACAGATACGATTCAGCCGTATTCACTTCCTCCGATAAACTCTTGAAAAGAGAATCTTTCTACACTATCCTAATATTCTTACTATTCTCAATTTTTACTCAACACAATCTGAGGTGATTAAAATAATTTAAAATGGAAAAAAAATTGGGCGCAGATGCTATTCTCTAGAGACAGAAGTGACTTCAATTTCTTCAAGCCTTTAAACAGAAGGGGTTCTGGTACTTTAACAATACATTTCTGCAGGGTTCTCCACACCCTCAGTCCCAAGACCTATGCTCAATCAAATACAGATATAAACAACCTTAGAGGAAATGGTCTAAGCTATGTTCTATTTACATCATGTCTTTAAGATGTACATCTCTCAAGGCATGCATTTAAGTGTTGGTTTCAGTGCCAAAACATTTTCCCTTCAAGAATGATGTTTTGTAGACAGAAAGAGCAGGCCTTGTAAAACACGATTACTCATGCGGTTAAACTTAGTCCTGCTAAAAAATAAAAGACAAACAACAACAACAAAAAATACTAGTGCATCATATTGGTTTAGACATATTTCTGAAGAAACTGCCGAGACGTCAACAAGTCTATTCTGAAAACTGTTTTAACTAAGAATCTTCCATTCTACTTTATCCCTGAGTTTTCATCAATACATTCCACCTCAAACTTCCTTCCTTCAGTAAACTCAAAAGCCCAGTTATTTTCAGTAACAGTAATGTCATTAGAAAAATATATTTTCATGTCATCATGATATTTTAACAACTTGGAAACTATAAATCCTCATTACTATGTAGATGCAAACATCCTCTCAGCTTTATAAATGATAACAAAACAATAACGTTGAAGGTAGGTGGTGACTGACTGGTTTCTGCTATGAACTCCTGCTCTTTCCTTGCTCTCAGCCTGTCGGCACTTCATAAATTACTCCAAGATCTGAAATTAAGGCACATTTGTCCTCACTTTTAAAAACAGTTAATTTAAAAGAATCTTCATAATATCCTAACTTTCCAAAGATTGTTCCATATTTTTACTGAAAGGGGTTGCGATGCAGGAAGAAGTGCAGGTTGTTGGGAATCAACAAGAAAAGAAGTGAAGCTAATCGGATCAAAACATTCACCCTGATAATTTCAATCTTCCACATGAGAAACAACAGCACTACATTTAAGACACAGGGAGGATAAAAAGGCAGTGTACTTTTTTCTGTCTGGATCTACCCAACTGTGTAACTACATCAAGTCCATGAGACACAGCAGTATTTTTATCCCAACTGTATCTGTGCAGAAACCTGCAGCAGGAGTACAGTACTAATAAAAAAACCCATTCCATTCCATAGTTCCTGTTCTGCTGTAAATTCAAGAAGAGCTGTGCCTCTACTGAAGACCATGTTCGTGTCATGTCCATGCAACACCTGACATTCACCTACCCCAGCTAAAGCCAGTGACAAAGTCGCCTACTAAAAGTAAAGTTAATCCCAAACTCCAGCTAAATACCACCATATTTGCGGAAATTTGTGTTGTTGATAATAATTAACTTCTCTAACATGATTTTGGAGGATTATTTCCATTTTAAATGCAGAAGCACTGAGATGTAGATGTACACATGTCCAATGAAAAACATATATGAGCATTTTCTACTGAAATGACACAAAAAGTGATGGGAGCAAACTAAAAAGAAAATTAAGACATCACTTTGTCAGATCTTAAAAAGAAATAAAGAGCCTCAGCAATAGTATGCAAGTTCCTCCATGTTGACAATGCAATAAGGAAAGATTAAGAGCTACTGAAACAATTCAGTGCTACCAGTTGTTGAATCAGGCTCTGCCATAATCTCTGAAAATGTATTGTGTTAGCTCTTTATAAAAGTCATAACTAATGACAATATTTTAACTAGTCTACATTTTTATTATTATTTTTCTACTTTATGTAAGAAAGAATTAATACTATTAAAATATTTTTAAAACCATAGGCAACTATGAAGACCAGAGGCTACGCAGTACAGCGATGGAGTGTTCCTCAAAGACCTTTATGTCTCTCAAAATACTGCTGGCTCTTAAATTTGTCTTTAAGTTCATAGTAAAACAAGTGACACGGCTTTAAGAAAATAAATAAATTGCATATATATGATGAGGGAACGGCTTTACAAATTCAAATATTATCAATCAAATACTAAGAGTGTGCAAAGATTGAGAATCACATTGATTTCCTATTCCAAATGAATAGGCTTCAAATAAATCAGATTCATAAAAACAAAAGGACTTATCCACAACTCCACAGCTAAACCCACTGAAATGGAAACATAAAACTTTCACCTTCAGAAATCATATATCTAGACTACATAAGCAGCACCAAAAGTATCAGGAGAAAAATACTGCATGAAATTTGCAATTACACATGAAATGACTGAAAAAGCATATCTGTCTCAAAAGACATGAATGTTAATTAATTTATCACTGTGCCTAAAACAAGAAAACAAAGACATGTTTCCAGTTGTCAAATCATGACTAAAGCAAGAAGCAGCCAGAAAAGAAATGGCAGGCTCTTTTATTCGCCTGGCAGTAAGCTCTCCAATCTCCATTCATTTTGTTTACATAATTTTAGGTCTCATTAAGACCTTAATGGAAACAACATGATTTCTTCCCCCACCCAAAGTGTGTTTTTTTATCCTAATTTCTCTGTAGGCCAGTAAAGACCATATTTTTGAGCTAGCACTGGCATTAAACAAACCACAAAAGAGTCCTGTGAAAGACAGGCAACAGTTTTTGAGTCTCTGTTTCATACATCCCCCTCTGTAATCCAGGCCTTTTAATCTTGGCTCAATCTAAAATCATTTCTGGTTGACAAGCGTCTCTGCTGCTTTATGCAGGGGGTGACCATTTGCTAAGACAATCCACTTTGAAAACTCTTCTTCCAGAACCTTTCCAGTTCTCAGATCACCAACAGACAAAACACTTGGGTGCATCGTAAATAACATTTAGAAATGGTCCTTGGGAAGACTACTTCAGTAATTCTCTAGGAATTCAGATATTCTCTAGGAATAAGGCGACGTCATCTCCTCTCCTTCAGGGCCGTATTTAGAGCCTTTGCTTTTCCTGTCTTTGGTATAGCTCCCACACCCCTCATCAGCTGTCCTCTGCCGTTCTCTTCAGAGGTCTGAAGCCTAATGAAGGTCTTAAGAAGTTCTTTCTGCTGAAGACAGTATTTTGACAGAGACATAAGGGGGTGATACATGTGGAGCAAACTTCTAGTAGCAGAAAAACGAGCCACATGCATATATTCTAACAGATACTGATAGATATAGCTAATAAGTATCTTTAGCTAAAATTAAAACCAAAACTCCCCAAAATCCCCAAAAAACTCCTAGCTAAAACTTTCTAAACTTTCTAAGGTGCACAGTGTTCAAACGTCTGCCGTTCTTGTTGCCTAAAACTTCCACCACCTAACCCCCACCTCATCACAGGTGACTGGAGGTTACGTAGCCCTGCCTGAACATGGAACTGAGCTCCCACACAGGGAAACTTGTCAAAGCTTGTTTTTTCTTCTGTCTGCATTTTTGTATTATGCTGCAATTTTACATATTAAAATGAAATTATTCTGAATATCCTGATTTTAATGGAACTGTGGTTTATTTTTATTCTCAAGTGTGACAAGCTGCTTTTTTTTTTTTCAGTGCCCATTTTACTTTCTGCTTCTCTCTTACTGCAGTACTGTCCACTCACTGCTAATCTGCCTTATTTTCAAGAGGTCATCATCGATGTTTTCTGTCTGTAAGTAACTTAGTGCTACAACAATAAAGGAAACTATATAGAAAAAAAGAGGCTTGTTTTGGAAAGATATTACATTTTTGCCCACTGGGAAATACTTCATTTTCTCAACCTCTCTGCTACTTAAAAATTAAATGCCCTCTCAAAGGTAAAAATGAAAAAAAGTGAATGCATTTCTTTGGCAATGCTTGATGGTGAACACGCATCCATAGTTTAAAAGTGAAATTATGCAGTGCTTCCACCTATGGATCAGCCATGCAAGTAAACAAATTAAAAAAATAAATTAACCCAAAATTAAAAAGTCTAAGCACGGAGTTATTTTCAGTGAGGACAGCAAATGAATCACAGGCATGCTGGGTTTGAACTGGGAACTCACCACGGAGCTTTTATGGAAAAACATCCTGCTCCAAACAGGTAAGGTCTTCACGTAAAGGGGAAAAATGCACAGAAATTAGATGAAAACTCAATTACCACAAGTACACTGTATATCATGCTATTAAGATTTATGCAGAAGGTAAACAAAATTTTTTTTTTTAACCATTCACGATGCCCTGGAAGAGATGTAGACCTCTAACGAAACCAGCATGCTGACGCTCACAAACCAAACCGCTCACGTGAACAGTCCCACTGACAACGCAACCGCCCCCCGAAGCAGGAGCTGACGGGGCAGGCTCCTCATGCACAACGGCTGGGACAGACACGATGCACCAGCTGCAAGCGGGCTTTAACCCTGCAATTCAAGTCAGACACAGTTTAGGTCTCCTTCCTGAATCTCCTGACAAATCTGAGGCAAAAGCAGTCAAGAGCCATAAACAGACATTAAAGTCAAAACTAACAGGAAAAGTAAATTAGCGTCGAAAGCAACAAATACACCGGTGTTTTCCATGAAACACTGAAGGTCTGAGTGGGGAAGTTTTACAAATTTACTGAAAAGAGGCAAGTCCTGAGTAAAAACAACAGGTACAAGCACAACCTTTTAGAGAAAAATACTCAGCCCTTTTCCTAGGATAGCAACACACCATTAAATTCAAAATCTTTAGCAACTGTATGACACAGCAATCTTATTCCCCCACTTAAAAGCTTGCATGGAATGCGGGAAAGAGAACCCTAATCTATTTCGATTGTATTTGATGTTAAAAATCACCCGATACAGAGCTTAATGTTTTTGGCCACTCAACAATTTATCTACACCATGGTTTTATTTTATTTTCCGTTCAAGTATTTTGCACAGCATATAGTTTTCAAAGTGCTATCACACACCACTAATTTTACTGCATTTTAAATGGATATATCTGCCTTGTTCTTTACATCACCCTTGAAAAAGCCACCGCCATACTGACGTTTGCATAAAATCTGAAGAGGAGGAAGAGGAGGCAAATTTAGGGCTACTCACACGCTCAAGGCTTCTTTGATTCTCAGTTGGGATGTAACATCATCCACAAAATTGTCGAATAATTGATTCTGTAAATGCCAATGTGTCATTTTCCTTTTTATACTCTGACTCAGCAATAAATTCTGGCTAGTTGAAACAAGTGTAATATTTTCAGGCCATGGACTAACAGAAAAGGTCTCTCATAGACAGATGTATACAGCACTCAGCCATACTCCTAGACAATTAAAAAGATACCAGCCTGATAAAAAAGAATTCTGTGAACTAAAGTTGACACAAGCACCACATCAATGAATGAAGACATCCTCTTAAAAACACATTTAAGTGAAGGTACAAACTTAACACATATTCTTTGACATGCAAAGACGTAAAAATCCAATAAACTCCAGAATATTGCAGGGAAAAAACCTATTTTTTTTTATTAGCAATATAGGCCCAAAACCATATGGAAGATCTTTTGAACTGTAGAACGGAGTAGCCTTTCACTGTTCATATTTAACTAAATGTGTGGTTAACACTTTGGGGGAGAGTGAGCTCATTTGGTAGAATCAGCTGCCTTTCTAGACATAATATATCACCTCTGAATAGTGATAAAACCCAATTAAACTGTATGAACTACATGAATTGTATGATCTCCACATTCAGTCCCTAAGTCAAAGACCACTCTAATGGCTCAACAGAAGGTCAGTCCAGCACTACTGCACTGTTTAAACATGTAATGGAAAGCTGAGTCTTCTGCATAACCCATAGCCAACGCAACTGAAAACCTAGAATGCGTCTAGTATAAACTTGAAGAGTTATCGGAGAGTGATCAAATCTGACTGGGATCTCAGAATTTCTAAATTATGATCCTGGACGTTTTGGCAAGTTTGTGGGTTTTTGTTTGTTTTTTTTTTGTTACCCCCCTCTCTGCCTCAGTTTCTCTGTCTGCAAAAAGCAGGCAAATGACATTTCGCTGAGCTCATGAGAACATTTTAGAAGATTAACATAGGCCTTTCTCTTTTTTCATAACATACTATGTTGATCTGATTATACTTGTAAATTAACAAATTCTCTCTATTTTAATTACAAATTGACCCAGGTGGATACATGCCTCAACGGAAGTTTGTTTTTGTTTGTTTGTTTAACAGGGATACAAAATCCTGTATCATGAAGAAACTGTAATTGCACTTTCAAAGGCTACAGTTGAGTCTTAATAAAAAGCCTTAAGCCTGAGAGACACTTGGCATTTCCTTTCTGTTCATGAGACCTGATTTCATTTAAGATCACAATTCTCTTTCCTATGATATTCATATAAGCAATTGTTTTTCACTACTTCCTTCACATAATACGGACGGTATGCTAATTGAAAGAACGTACAAATTACAGGATAACCCAACCTTGAAAAGACAGCACCAGATGGCTCTGCTCGGTGACAGCAACAGAGCAATGCCAAGGCAAAAAGCTCACGGAGGTTCCCTGTTCTCATAGCTAGTGAGAAATTCCAAAAGAAAATTATGGAATGAAGACAATTTACGATTCAAAATTCCAACAGCATTTTCTTAATTTCTAATCTGATTCTAAGTTTTAGCAAATTGGAAACTGAAACATTCTTTGATTTTTGTGTTATCATGCTTATTAAAAACTATTTAAGCTTTCAATAAGCTGTGCAATACTCACCTGCTCTAACCCTCATGGCTATATGTTGCCACAGCGAGAATCCTTTCACTAACAGTGACACCAGAACAAAATTTAGTGCAAATAACTGTATTTCATACCAATTAGAAAACATTACAGTAGTTGCTTTACTACCAAAATGTATTATAAAAGCCAAAGGTGACATAAAACACGTCTGAGAAATGTGCCAGAAAGAGAATATCTGGCTTCAACATGCAGGAAAACTGGCCCATTGCACTGAATTCTTTAGCTTTACTTTGCTTGACTTCTTAGTTACTTTTTCCTACTTAATTGTATTATGACATCATGACTTTGCACTCCTTCTTTTTGTTTGCTTCAGTAGTAGAACCTGGGACAAATTAAGCTTTCTGAGTCAAAATAAACAAAGGGTTATCAGCAATTTTCAGTACAATATAAGCAACGAGACACACCAAAATGAAAAAATTGCATCAGGCACTTTACCTACTTTTCCCCTTCCTTATCGGAGGTGGAATGAGGGATGAGATGAACGGATAGAATTTCATGTGTAAAAACACACTATCTAAATCTTTCGGATGGAAAAAAAAGTAAGGCTTGTTCCTTTTCCTGTAAGGTACACTGGATGTCTCTGTTTTGACAAGACCCAACGAACGCACATTACATCCTGGAATTTCACTAAAGCTATAATGAATTTGAGAATGAAGTATGATACAAATATAACGACCATATCCCTTGAGAAATTTAAAACAAATGCTGCTGTCAGAGAGGCCAGCTTTAACAACAGTTTTTCTTTTAGGGCAATTATTGTATCTTTTATTTCCCTCCTTCCTATTACAGCTCATCTGTGTCCCCACATTCTTACGAACTGGAAACTACAACTCCAAACACAAGGAACGCTTATAAAGCTATTGCAAAGCACAAAGCTGTCTTCTAGCATTCTGATTCATTGCCTTTTATAGACAAGCATGAGATGGATCATACAGTTCTTCCCCTTTCAAAACTATAAGCTCTTTGTAAATGAGCAATGAATTAACCCATTCACCAGACCTGACACGGAATTCAGCATTACTATTAAAATTTGGGGAGGGAAACTGAGGCACGGATATAGAAAGACTTACTAAATCTAGCTCCTTTACTGTCTTACATCCCCCTAATTTTAAAAACATAAGATGCTTCCTTACTCATTAGTGTTAGAGCCCCTTCGGGAAAGCCGATCTGCTTCTCAGAATGTGCTGACAGAATAAACTGCAGAAAAGCAAGTCAATGGGATGACAAAATAGAGGGACAAAACTTAAGTGCTTCATGAAGGTGTGGAAATTACTATGAGAGACTTGAAACAGCAAGGGAAGAAACGAAGGGCAGGGAACAAGGACACAATAGTGATGGCAAGAAGGGAGGTAATGCTCCGAGATGTTCAGTGCTGAGAACGTAAACTGCATTCAGAATAAAAGAGTTTAATGACTGATGAGAAAGCGTTCCAAAATCTACAACTTTGCACAAAAAAAACCCAAGCATCTGTGATGAACAGCGCAGTCATGACACAGCTCCAGACTCTGGTCTTTCATTCCCATAGGGCTACAGTGAACACTTAAAAAATGTACTGCCATTCCACCTGTCAAGTGAAATGACATTCTTCGAAGCTCTGATCGAGACAGATGATATTAAGAGCACTGATCACTTCCGCCAGTACCCGAAAAATATTTTCCTGTCTCAGGTACTAGCAGAACAAAACCCAACTTGACTTTTTGGTTAATAAACCCAGCAAAACTTAGTTAAGATGTCTAGCATTAAAAGAGGTTTTCATCTGTTAAAAGCAAATAAACCAGACAAATCCAGAACTGCTAATTACATGGTATTCTTTTAGTCTTGTGTTTTACTTTTAGAAATGCGCTGCAAAAGACTGAATTTTTAATTCTTTAAAAGTAGCAACAAGAGAGAAGGAATCTGCTTTGAGGGCCACTGAACAGCAACTGTAAAATCCAACTGATAGCAAGTTCGTCTCCTTTTCTGATCACTGCACAATCACAAGGTTAAGCAGCTGCTCCCAAAGAGGAGCCTTGTTTCCTTGGAGCAGCGCTTAAAGGTGCTGACCATGTAGGTGTAAATACATCTGTCTTTTGCCATTTGCAGTAATACATGCCTCCTACACTTCTCAGAGTGAGGCAGATGGTCCCTGTCCTGTCTAAATATTACACTGTACAGACTTACATTGCTATGTGTTTCTAGAAATATGAGGGCAGATGTTAAATATGTTAAACACACGCTTTGCCCCCTGGAGGTTTAAGTTAAGGCTGCTGTCTCAATTCGGTCATTTTAGGCATGCCAGGCTTCTTGGATCCTAGGCATTCTTCTTAAATCCCTGCTTTATAAATACAGCTTTTCATGTTAATTTTGTGTACTTTCATAAAATATTTTGGATACAGAACAAATGAAGGAAGGTCTCAGCTTAGCATTACACGTCTACACGGGCTTCACTGAAAATTATGATCCTCATTCATGAAAACTCTATTTACACAGCAGGGTATTTCCCATGACTGTTGTTTTCCCCCCTTACATAAGCCTCACTGAATATTTGAAATTTAATTAGTTTTAAAAATTACACAAAACAACAGGACAGGGACAGTTTGTGAATAGTAAAATTCACTTAAAGAAAACCATGAATATGAACACTCTCTGAATGCGTTTAAGATACTTAAGAATAAACATTAAATAAAATAATGCAGACTATTACATTTGCAGTAGTTGTAGAAATGTTTGCTGGTATCACCACAGCATTACAGAAACAGCCTTTGTAAAGGCCACCACATGAATCACTATTGTAAACCAAGCGCTTTTTTCAAATCACCAGCCTCACCACTGCTCCTATCACCCTACCTTCCCCCCGGCAGACCCTCCCGATGGCTTTTCATTTTCTTTCTGTGTCTTGTCCCACCTAGTTCTAAGTGTCTGTTCCATTCCTAGGAGTCTACCAAGAGAGCCACAATAACCGTCTCTGGCTGTACTCTGGAAGTCATCTTTTTGATATCTTCCCTCTTTGAGGAGCTGTAACTCACAGCTGATCTCCACGCACACCAGCCTCTCTGATTCTACCTCCCCTCCTGGTCTCCTCCAAGATCACACCTTTCTATACTTTCAACATTCACCCGATTGCTAGCGCAATCTTTTTCCTCACCTGTGTTTAAATGAGAGCAGAAAAAAAAAAAAGGCAAAAATAAGCAAACAAAATGTACGTGCGGAAGAAGTTAGAAGAAGTTAAACCACAACGTTACCCTCATACTGTTTCTTTACTGTTTCATAAGTTCCATTTACAATTATCTATGAAGTTCAGGACTTATCTGCAGTCAGTCTCTGTGCTCAGGGCAATTGCGTGTTCGTAGTTCACGATTTGGCTCAATAAGCCTAATGAAATTCCTGTTTACAGCAGCGTGAGCAGGACTGGATCGTTAGATAGACATGCATATAGATACACACGTACATATGTGAATATATATGTAAGCTCCAGAACGTCATCATGCATATTTAGTGTGCTAAACAAAACAGTAACAGATTTTACAGGATGTCCTGAACACTCAAGCACAGAATATGAGAATTACTCAGGGACAGAAGGAATATCCGTGAGCTCTCACCTGAAAAATAATTCCCGGTTCACAAAACACAAGGTAAAATTCACCTCACTATCGGGGTTTGAGCAAGAAACCACTGAAGCAAGACAGTGCCTGCACCCATTTGCCAAAACGCAGGAAAATATTACAAACGTGTATGACTCTCAATCGTTTTGACAAACTACATGCCATACTCGATCTAGTCTTCTTAAAATTATAAAAGGCATCTGTAAATTAATGGATCAGACTTTTAACCAGAAAACATTCAGGGATCTAAACAGCCAAAAAGTGAGGAGGGGGGGGGGCCCGGGGGGGAAAATAATAATCACCCACTAGCTTTATGAATTAATTGCAAAACCCGAAGATTTGAAATTTAGCAAGAAAAAACTATCAACTGTTGAACAGTATCAACTGACTTAAAATTGTTTCAGTTTATGAAGCTGACAAAATCCTCTTAGTTATTATAAGGTACATGTATTGAGCAGAGCTTTTCACAACAAGTATTTTGAAGTGCTTTATCATGGCACAGTGAGAAGGACCAAAGTGCAGCTGGCTGCAGAACGAAAGGCCACACATGAATTTCATAGTACAGAACAGTCACTTCAGAGGAAAAATAAGGTCAAGAAAACAGCAGGATTAACTTTTGTCTTTATGCTCAACCTGGCTTACTGTCTCTCCATTTCTGATAGTCAAAAATAATTTCTGCTTGAAAACTTTGAAAATCAAAATGAACAAACTTTTTTTTTTTTAAAAAAAAAAAAAAAAAGGAAAGCCATAACTTATTCTGACTGAGCACAGCTCTGCTCATGTTTCATACCAACTCCTGGTGTGAACCTTCTCCTGATCCCAGCACACGGTATTTCCCATACGGTAGACTGCAACAAAACGACCCACCCAAATGAGTACTCCTGAATTTTGAGAGATTTTTTTCAGGCTTTGTTTACTTCTCTGATGCTGGTTTTCTTTCCTTGTCTCCTCTTCCCCCCACCCCCCTTCTGTTGCCGTGAAATCCCATACACTGAAATTAAAATAAGGAATAAACATAAATATCTCTATTAACACAAAATATTTCCCTATTAATTATAAATAACAAACATTAAGAAAGGTTTGTGCAGATACACTTACCCTGTGCGTTTGGTGATGGTCCCTAATGTCATTGGCTGTTTGATTTGAGCAAGAGGCAACACCACAGTCAAACTCGGAAGAGGCAGGAGTCGAGGGTTCCCAGGATTGTTGTTCGTGAAGTTATTGTAAGTGTCTTGGCTGTTCAATTTACCTTGATGGGATAGAGACATAATAAAACACATTATTGGAATTTTTTCTTCATTTATCATTTCTAACAACTGCCTGAAATAAGCCATTGCCAAAAAAAGACAGGAAGAAAAAAAAAAAAAGAAAAAACCTAACAAGGTTCTATTGTAACCAAAAACATATCTATAAAAAGTCATCTTCATTTCAGGTGAAAAAATAAATGACAATGGAAGCAGCAAATATTCATTTTTATATATGGGGATAAAGTCCCCTTCCACAGAAGGGAAATTATTCCTGCTGCTGCTGCTTGCCTGACAGTTTTGTTCACCAAAAAGTTTTCCAGTTCAATTTGAAGAACAAGCTCTGGATGCCAATTCTCTATTAACAAAAAAAAAAAAAAAAGCCACCAAAAAACACAACAAAAAAAGAATACCTGGAAGGGAATTATTTTCCTAAAGTACCACATACAGTGTTGATAATTGTAAGTCCTGAAAAAGGTCACTTTTCTTGTCTCTGCGGATAAAGGCACACATAAGAGTAATCTGCTGAACTAAGACCGGAGGAAAATAACAAGTAACTATATAAAATAAATCCACGCCAAGCTATATATAAAAATCAAGAAAAGTATTGAAAAAGTTACAAACTTCATATTCATTCAAAAAAAGACGAAGAAGATGAAAACAAAACATAGGTACTTAAAAAAGGAAGGCGAAAACATAACACAAAAATCCCAACAACCCTAAATTTAGCTTGTTTCAAAGAAGTCTGTGCTGGATATACGCCCAGTTTAGATACGCTTTCTTACTTTCTGTATCGTTCTGTAGTCACAACCTTTCATTCTTCGGTTAGAAAAGGAAACTAGCTACAAATTTCATGGACAGTAAAGAAAGAAATGTGAAGAAACCAAAGAAAGAAGTTAAACAAAAAAGGGGCCAGTCTGTTTATAACAGAATCAAAAGTACTTTAAATAGACAAGCAACCATGAATTAAAAGGTTTAGATCATTAACTTGTTTTTCTGTGCTCCTATAATGCTGTGAAATGCTGGCTTTGTTCTTAATCAAAAGGGAGCCATATTGGGAATTAGGTTCCTAAACAACCGATGCATTCTACATAGATATTATACAAATCCCAGGCCAAATCCATACAATCTGCCTGAAGAGCAGCCACCTTTTTTCAAGGAAGAAAAACAGCACAGAAAAGGGTTTCTCACAGGAAGCTGCCTGAAAAGCTTTAATGGTACTTCAGATGGATTGAAAATAGGAAAAGGAAGGCAGAAAAATCTTAATGAATGTCTCATCATCCTAAAGACACTCCATGCTTCCTTTACCCTTCTTTTAATACTATATAACTGTAAGCTTAGGGGTTTTATTTGTTTTTTCTACAAAGTCCATAGACCTCTGCATCTTAGAAAAGCACAATAACAAAAATCATGAAATTACAAAGTGTATTTTGTGTTAAGTATCTGGCCTGAGCATTGGTCAATACATTTTAAGAGAAATAGCAAGGCTTTAATGAATAACAAGCCTATTCAAGTCTCAGAGAGCAGATTTCATTAATAGCAATTTTCCTGCACCAACTTGGAATAAAAAGAAAAGGGGAAAAAAACCCCCCACCAAAACAGCTCAGTTTTAAATTCAGGCTGAGATGCAATTAATTTTTTTAAGATTAGTTTCATAATGCATTCTTGGTGCTTGCAGAAAGGAATATGAATAGTTGTCTGCATTATTGTCTAATTAGTTACTGTTGCATGTAATCAAGGCCTCTCTGAAAGTGTTTCACTCTCCTATATCCACCACGAGCAACTGCACGCAGCACAGCAAACAGCAACGGTATCCACCGAGGGGGCTCCAAATGTCTGTAATTTGTTTTCTTTTACTTGTTAGGAATATAATGATTAACTACGAACTACTGAACCAAACGACTGTGTTGTAACAGCCCTCTCTCCCCCTCTCAAGGCACATTTAATTACTCTGTGCCCTCTGCTCCTAACATCATGTAGTTTTCCATATGCAAAACCTTCAGTTGATTCAATAGAATATTTGCATGCAGAGAAACGAGGCATTTACAGACGACCTTCCTACACAAGGATGAGCTGCTTTATTTTCACACAAGTGGAGGAATCCCAAGGCAGTCAAGGATACTCAGAAAACTGCAGGATTAAGTCATCACTTAGGAGTTTTTTATTAATTGTAGCAACAACATCCTACAAGTTTTTAGGCTCACACAAAAGAAAAGAAAACACAAAGTAAACAAAAAAATTACTAAACTATACAGAGAGAACTGGAAACATGTAAAAGAGATGATGAAGGGGACCAAAATCTAAGATGATGCTTCTTTGAAAAAAAGGCATTCAGAGGTCAAGCATTTCATTTTTAAATGTATAGCTTATTCTGATGTACACAAACATCAGTAAAAATTAACTAAACCAGAGCTCATAATGCACAGCAATTCACAGCACAAACATGACAAAACAACTCAGCTATGATAAATGGAAAAGCTGTAAATACCTAACACGTATCCCAATAACTATTGCCTGCCAATCTGTAGTTTCTGCAGCAACATTCAGCTGCTTAACTGTAAATAAATGTAATTAGAAGCTGTAAGAGTCAAAAATTAAAAGTTGGAATGCTACAAAAAGTAGACAAATTATTTCTGGCAGTAAAGTTTCTCTTGAAAATCTGACCACAATAATACTAAGACGGTGAGGATGAGTAAAATCATGCTCAGTAGAAAAAGTAAAAATACTTGCTTTCATTTACACTGAATTATTTTTAGCTATTTTTAAGATGGAAGTGTTCTATCTTCATTGTATGTTGCCTCAGACCTATCAGAGAGGTACGTGCTTGTCGTCTTAACTGCAAAGCTGCCCTGGGGATCCAGCAAATGCACTCTATGACCAGGGCTGTTCCTTTCCTAAGCTCTCAGCAAAAGCTGTACTGTGCATTCTGAATTTCATTGGAACGAAATGGTGCCACACATTACGTTTAATAAGCCATTTTACCCCCCCCCTAATTTTATGGTGTGCTCCTGTACCCCTCCAGAAATTCGACAAAGTCACCTTCCATTCCTCCAGCCCTTCGAATTAGGGAACTCCTCCTGCAGTAAATGGGAGTTGTGTGTGCACAGGACTGCCGTATCAGGCCAAAAGAGCACAAAGAATGCAGTCAAGCATCAACATTATTTCTACAGCTCAAGCAGTTGTTGATTCACAGTCAAAGGACAAGCAACAAATAAGCCAAAGTTTAAGTCCGCTAGAAATATCAGGCATTTTTCATATAGCACAATCCTGTACTCAGGTTACCTTGCCACGTGTGGACAGCACGTATTCATTTTTGTAAGGAAATACATATATTAACACATATTAATAAAAAACAAACCTCTGGACTTACAGCTTCAATCAGAGCAGCTTCACTTCGCACTGGCGATTTAACTTTAAATGCTAACTTGGTTGTATACTGACAGCTACACACAAATCACACCCTACTGACTATTCAAGGAATGCTTTCTATTGCAATTAATTTAGAGAAAATTAATCTCCATCATCACAATTTCACGGCAAACACAGCCTCTCAAGAATCAGTCTGAACATTTCCAGCAGAGCATCCCGAGCGATGAGGCACTTTCCTTTGGTAATGGCCCAGAGCGTGAGCTTAACAGCCCTCAGGACCCTGTGCAAGGCAAGTCCTTTTGGTCAAGTATCTGTCTTTCCAGAGGCTGCCACGAAAGAGATTTTCAGATGACAGTTCAAGAGCTGTGCATGGAACACATTAAAGCCAGTTTAGGCTAAGGTTTATTTTCCCCGTACGCATCCTCCCGTCCGCCTGCACCTCCTCCCCAGCCTGGGCCACAGCTCGGGGTGCACATGAAAGGAGGCACTTGCATTATTTTCATGCAAATATTATAGACTCAAGGTCCAAATTCCTGATCATAGCCAAAAAACTCCTACAGTCAACCCTAATCCAGCCTTTGACACTTCCACTGGAGAAAAATAAAAGGAAAAAAAAAAAAGTCTTATGATTCAATTTAAGCTGCTGGTAAATCTCTCACTAATTTTACTAAGTGACTTGCAAAAAGCCGAGGATGTCGTGGCTCTGGTAGTCTGACAGCAGAAGTTTATTTACAAGTGCAGCGTTAAATCGGATACGTGTTGCCTACTGAGACACAGAAATCACGATCCGTTAGTTCTGCCTCCGTACCTGTTTGCTGACAGTCTGCAACAAAACCACCATCATACCACCCACCCAAAACCTGCGCCACACTTTTCCAGACATTTTATTCCACAAATACTCAAAGGAAAAATGGATTAAGTTGAGGATAAAAGTGAAGAAAGAAAACAACAATGGGCTTTGCTGTCAGACGGAGGGAGCGGCTGCCGTGCTGGCCTGGCCGGGGTGTATTCCCAAGCCAGCCATCACTAACGGACTCACTTCCACCGAGGAAAAAAGGGAGGCCTGAAAGTGCCGGACAAAAGAAATCCCAGCAGACAAAGAAAAAACAAATTAAAAGCACCATTATAAAACACAGATGCTATAAGGAAAATAAACTTCACAAGATTTACTGGTTTTTGACAAAGCTGGACATCTGTGGAAAAGCCATCAGGAGCAGCTCCCAGGTACGGCCCGGCCGGGCTCGTGTCCCCTCACCGTCACCCTCCTCGCCCCAGCCCACGGCCGGCGACCCGGAGCAGCCGCTCGCCGCTACCCATGTACCTTCACCACTGCAACGTTACCTTACGGATGGCTACAATTTTTATTTACAATTATTTTATTTACAATCATTGCTAAACCCATAAAACACTCTTAAGGCCCAAATGTGAGGTTTAAATCACACATTTCTAAGTTTTTGAAGCATAGTTTTGGATAGGAAAGGAAAGCTACACCTAGGGGAGAACGTGCTAGACTTGCGAGCTTGTGACACTGTATAAAAAGCATTCAATCAACTGAAAGCAATTAATACAGTAAACTTGTCCTCTTCTGATCAACTAAGAGCCTTGATGAGTTCAGGCCAGCTTTCAAATCGGTCAGCATCTGAACAGAGTACTTCAGGGCACTACTGTCAGAGATTGTCTTTGAGGAGAGAGGAAGAACATCCTGATTTTTGCAGCTACTAATGACATAAATATACATCAAAATGCAGCACAGCAGATATATTCCCCAAGGAGCTCATCTGTGAGGGCAGCACAGCGCAGCCAGTGTTATGCAAAGAGACTTTATCGGATCCTGAAAGAATTCCGTTGATGCAGCCCCACTGATGGCTCTACCGTTACTTCGCCCTTCTCTTCACTCCACGCACAGCGCCACATTTAGGCGATGAAATCGCTCCTTAACCCAATTTAAACCTAGCCCTGATACCTCGTGGCCACAGACCCCAGCCACGCACGCAGGCACCAGCCTCGCCCCGTCAGACGGAAAGGGAACTCAGTAATTCACAACCAAGCTTAAAACCAAAAGGACACCCTCACACCTAAGGGACGCAAACACCCACTTACCACCCAACTGAAATTAAGTCATTTTACCCACTACATTTCCCCTGGCAGTTTCATTGCGGCATGTCTCCCTCTTCACGTATTGTGGGATCCTCTTTTGCACAGAGAAATTCCACTCTGTTACTGAGCAAAGCAAACAGGACTTGGCCCAGACAGCTTTTCTGGTAGGAAAGTAACGATCATAAGGATTTTAGTTTCACTACATACATTACACAAAAACCTGAAGTGCTATTGAGCACCTCTCAGCCCCATAACAAAATGATTCTGTGTTGATTTTTTTTCCTTTTTCTTCCATTACTCCAATACAAAAAGCTTAGTAATGCAGTGTCATTAAAACTCAAACCCCACTTGATTAGCCTTCATATCTTACAGTATTTAGCAGACTACATTTCAAAGCGAACCAGGTAGTCTCCTGACAGTAATACTACATGTAAACATCTTTAATTTGATAAATAAAAATGCAATAACTCCAGGCTATGCAATCATGTGGAGGCAGAGTTACACGAAAATGAGCTGTGTTTGGCCATTATTTCTGTTCAAGTGTAACACTGAAGATTCCTCAACTAAACATTCACTAATCGTATAATGCAAGGGAAATAAAATCCTTTCTGACTGGGAGATGGAAAATGGCAGGAAAAACAGAAGTGTCATGGATATGGTGGTTTATTTTGCTTTGCTTTTTATTCAATTCAAAAAGTTTCCCGGATGAGAACGGAAAGCTTCCCAGCTTTGGTTCCAAGACTTTCACCCTCGTTTCTGACCTTTTCTCAGACATGTTCCAGTATAATCTGTAATCTACTACAGTCGGAAGAGGAAACAGCAGCGCCCTGGTGAGAAATGCTGCCTTGTAACCCGACTAGAGCGCCCTGCGGAAGCAATGCTGGCTCACTGAAGTCGTCTGGAAGAGCACGACAGACCACCTCAATAGCGTCCCGAGAAACACACTCAACACCATGAGCGCTAATTACTGCCAAAGTGGGCTTTTTCATTTATGTTTTGTTCTAGTCAGTCAAACATGTTTCATCTTTCTTTGTAAAATGGTACACATTTTCCTAGAAAAAGTCAGGAAACCAATCATTTTAGTTAACGATCGCTTCTAAACTGAAGTTACATTGCAATTTCCTTGAATTGTATCCTACCAAACAGACTCATTTCACACCCTAACCCTCAATGTTTTCAATACAATTAGACCCATTAAAGGGAGAATATTATGTATTAGCTACAGCACGCCTACGCACATGATCTAGCTACTTGGAGCAAATTTTTCTCTCAGCTAAACTGGTGCAAGTCCAAAACCTATCACTAACTTGATTCCATTGAAATGGATGGGAGAAAATAATGCAGCCGGTTGTTTTTGTAGTGTTTAAAAACGCTTGATATGGAACCTTTTAAAACACAGCTGCACTACATCCCATGATTGTCCTAAGCAAGCAGAACTTTCTCTGTATTTGCATCCAGGCAAGGCATGAGATGGTGACAGGCGAGCTCGTAAGTCAGAATACTCTGCTGAGACATGCAAGCGCCAGTCCAAGTGTCCCAGCTACTGATGAGACAGAGTTCTCTGCCCTCTCACCCGAGCTCCTTGAACTTCAGCTCTTCCCACTGCTCCTCAGCATCATCCACTCAAAATCTGAACATGGCCTCATAACATTACTTTCCTCCTCCTTTCTTCAGTTTCAAAAACTTTGTCCTTCAGTTATAAAGCATCCCACTGATACCCAAAAATCTCCCCTTGTCCTTGGCAAAGGTTAGAAGAGAGAAGGAACTGCCATGACCTCTTTGCTGCCTGTCACCTCTACCCGGCCACAGATGGATTATGAAAGAACAGTTCAAACCTCAAGCTCTACCTGGGATTTGAACCTGTCATTTACTTCTACAATTAGTGATGTACGGCTGGCCATTTCGCCTGCCTCTGCGCATATTTCTTCTTTTCCTGCATGGAAAAGAAATTAAATTGACAGTCTAGAGGAATCAAACAGGAGAGGAAGCCACTTCTGCCAGAACAGAACAGTGTCCCGGGCCCCACGGCACCTCTCACCAGCAGCTGTGAGGACATCCATAGCATTAACTGCCTTGGGCAAAAAATATCTCCTCGAAAATCTAACACAAATGTCTGCTTCTTCCCTTGCCATTTCCCCTCCTCGTTTTGTAGATACCAGTTTGCTGTCCTAAAGTTCCTCAAAGAGCTGCACAGTAAAGGTGCCTTGAAGCTTTTCCTTAGAAAACAACCCCTCCACCACCACACACACAAGCCTCTCCTAATAATCATCCTTCAGGATTTATTTAACTAAAAATATTGTTGGTGCAAAACTCAAGTCCATTTATGGGCAAAACTCTCCTTGAAGTAAAAACAACAGCAAAACTTGATTGCCAGCTGTTGGCTCCAGGCTTTGCATAGCCATAAAGCGGGCAGCAGCAGTAACACTTCAGCTGGTTTGCTCCAGATGGTGGTTACCAGCAAAATCAGCCAAAAGGGCCTTTCTGCTCTTAGGCCACCTCCAGTAAATACCAGCCACAGGCGGGGAGGGCTCCAGACGTTGCCATCCTATTTGTACCAGATCTTTTACTTTCAGCTCTTCACAGATAGAAAACTGCAAGATTAGTTTCTTGTAACTACTATGGGTACAGCTATAGGATATTTTGCACAGCCCGTCCTCCCCAACGCGTGGCCATAAGCCAGCTCTGGACCAGAGGCTGTGGCTACCACAGTACTGGACTTGAGTTTGCAAGCTCTTTCAAGGAAAGGACGATGTGAGCTCAGACTTAACACTCCACTAATGAGGTTATCATACAGGCAGCTTCTAGGCACTGTGTAGAGAGACTCTGTTACTCCAACTTCTTGCACATGGGAATTTTACTAACACTGTCTGCTGGTGAATGATGAAGCGCTTGAGAAAACAAGTATGCAATATTACTGCCCCTTGTCATGTCTATTAATCATAATTCATATCAACACGGTTTTGAATTCAAAGCCTTCTTTCAGGGATGACTCCGAACCACTTCAGCATTGTGAACTTTAGAAAATTTGGGTGCCTCAGACTTGCCTTCCAAACGATACAGAATAAAATGACCTTTACAAACTTTTTTTTTTTTGTATTGGGACAACACAGTCAGAAAAACTGGTCAGCTTGCCTTAGAAACTTCAAAATGTCCAGTCTGGGAATTTCTGAAGGACATCTCTGCATGCAGCTGTGTTGGGCAAGGAGATAGGGAATGTTTAATAGCAGCCCCTTACTCAAAGGACTTAGCTTATTAGAATTCAGTACTGACAATAAACCACACATTAATACATTTGTGGTGTGTGTGTGTGTGTGTCCCGCCTTTTATCTATGCCTTCTTTTCCCTTGCTCTAGCTGCAACAATTAGCACAAATATTTTAGCATCTGAATTCAATCCAGGTCGAATGCACAGTATTTATCCCAAGCTATGCGGAAAAAAAAGTGCCTTGAGAACCACTGCATATGAGAATTTGATAATAATATCCATGGATAATTATAATAAATGGCTTGTCTGAAACACCCATAGAATAGGAACTGAAGTAAACTACAGCAATCTCTCTCCCTCTTCCACCCACCACGCACCCTCGGCAGCTCTGCTCTTTTACCCATGACCATTAAGGATGTTTTCTGGCTCTGTGACAGCATCGTGACTCAGGTCATGAGAAGTGTCAAAGATGCATTTCCTTGAGATGGGAAAAAGCAACTGATTTTCACAGCCCACAAAGACTAAGCAAAAAGAATAAGCACAATCAGCATATTTAAGGGTAAAGACAAACCTTTTAAAAGATACAAGTATATTTTATTTCCAACCTTAATGCTTATGTTTCTTTCCACGAAGTGTTTAGATTTTTCAGACTACCAAAAATGCACAGTTGATTTAAATGCCTTACTTAAGAATAATAAACTGAAAAAGACAACAAGGGCAGCACCCATTTACTGCATAATCAATCACCAACCATACACACAGGGAATCTGAGATTCAGACTGCCAGCACGAGGGATCAGCCCTGGATTCCCTTTCAACAGCAGCAGCAGCCATGCCCCAGAATACCCACTGCCAGGGGAAGCAGAAGGTGTTTGGGCTTGAACTCAGCAGGTCCATCAGATAAAATGATTGTTCCCACTAGCTCTTGTCCCATTCCTTTCCCTCGCTGGTTACTAACACAGAGCTTCACATGCTTTCACCTTCCTTCATGCCAAACCTTACGTGTCATACAACACCCTCAGTACTTAAACCTCCTCCTTTAGCTGATATGGTCTCTTGAAAAACTCTAAATTGTACTTTCTCACCTTCTGATCAAACCCAGTACAGGCTTGTATCAGGTGAGCAAAGCTACTTTTTGTCATTTCACTGATCGCAGCTCCCTCAAGCCACTTACATTCCTCGACCCACCAACAAATTTCTGGACCACACTGTCTCGCCTGTACTAGACCTCTCTTCTCCCGACCTAATTCCACAAACACCCTTCAGAAAACCCTTCCTGCATCACTCCTTCAGTGACCAACTCTTTTCAGCTGGCTTGTTATTCCAACGCTCAATCTGAGTGACTGCTTTTATGCTGACCACACTCACTCCTCCTTAATACACCGTTCAGCTCTATACAAGGGTCTGTAGTCCTCTGCACAGACACATAAAGCACGCCGAGAAGCCATAAAGCAGTTGAGCACATTCCTTCTTGTGCATCACTAATATCACTATTTATCAACTTCCAGTTGGCAAGAACTAGCAAAACGCGATCCAATGCGATGCATAACCTGCAGGACGTCTTTACTGCTCATGATGTACGAGAAGGAACTACACTAGCCTGTCTTTCAAATATCTGGTTACCTGGTGAGATTTGAAGTTGGAAAAACATAATTCTACTGTAAATTACGAGGAAATAATCAAGGGAACAACTGAAAGAATCCCAAAATGTCATTTTATTAAGTCATTTTCAGAGAAACGCTTAAAAACCCAGTTATCGCTCGTCTTTGGGCTCCCTCAGTACATGCCTCTGACACATCAACGCTTGACTCCATAGAAGTTTTCCGCAGTTCGATGTTACCAAGACTGAAATCATCCATCTTGACAGGAAAACTTTAGTGGGTCACTCACATCCGTGGTAATCCAACTCCTCTCTGCCCTCCACCTTCCTTTCACCTCACGATCCATCTTTGACATCGTGGTCTCCTGTGCGCTACCTATTACTTCCCCTCCGCCTGTCTACCCACAATCTTTCTGAACCAGTTTGCTTTGACCACTGCAGTTGCTGCGCTAAATCACTCAGTCTTATTTTTACACTTCATATCTCACTGCAATTCCCTTCTGATGTCAGTCTCCTTCATTTTTCAATTTATCTGGAACACTCACAACTCCTTTTTTGAAATATAAAGGCAACCATACATTTGCCCCAGTCTCTCCCTACGCTGTTTATGAAAGCCCACTTCTAAAACACTGGATGTACAGACACAAACTTCCCTTGTGACAGAATTTATCAGTCTACTTCCTTACTTATCTGAAGGGAATGGATCTTTTCCTTCCACTTCAGAAACTGTCCAAAACACACCACCCACTTCTCTCACTCCACTGATTCTCCATCCATTACAAAAAAAAAAAAAAAAAAAAAAAAAAAAAAAAAAAAAAGGCAGCTAAAACCACAGCTCATTTACAACCAGTAAGCTCCTGGCCAGCACCCAAATTGGTGCTTACAGTCAGCTGTCCGTACCTCTTCTCCCCTGCTCTACATGTGTAATCTGGGGCTGCTGGAAGGGCCAGGCTCCGGGGGCCTTCTGCCTGCACCTCCGTAGCCAAGAGGCCCTGGGACCTTGGGACCTTCCCAGAAGTGATGGTCTCTAGAAGTCGTCAGCAGAAAACTCCCACCAGGTAAATTAATTTTTTTTTTTTTTCTAATTGCCTTAAAAACAGGGAGGGAAATGTCAAACGGGAGTGTGAAATCAAGACTCGCCAGGCGGTTTCAGGCAGCCCCTGCCCAGCGCCTGCGGGGGTTCACACGAGCACCTCAGCGCTGCCCCGCGGATCCGCCCGCGCTCTGCTCTTCTCGCCGCCGCACGTCCCTCCCAACGCGCCCAGGAGGACCCCGGGGAGCCCGTTCGCAGCCCGCGGGACGGACGGAGCGATGCAAACCCGGCACCGCCGCCGCTCTCCGCCGCGGCGGCACCGCGGAGGCGGGGGGAAGGGCGGGACCCGCCCGATGGCCCCGCCCCCGGCCCCGCCCCCGGCCCCGCCCCGCGCGGCATGGCCGGGAGAAGGGCGCCCCCTGCAGGGCGGCGGCGGGGACCGGGGGCGGCGGCGGGGACCGGGGGCTGGCGAGGCTGGGAAAGGAACCACCTCAGTTCGGGGGTTTTATACCGAAAAATAGCCGAGGGCGGGGCCGTGGGCGAGCGCAATGATCAAACGATCAGGAACACTAAAAACCTAAATCAAATCGGGCTCACTCTGCACTGTTCCTATCCGTTTATACATCTATTTTCTGTCGAGAGCTGCTACGGTTTACAGGGAGAAAAATTAAAGCTTAACGGAGACCCCTCGAACAGCCGCTCTGGAGTTAATCTCTGGAAAGGAACTGCCCTCCAGTGCTTTAAGTTATTATACAGTTAATTTTCTTTGAAACTATTTTTGTCTGCCTCTCTCGAAATAGGTGGTTTCTTAAGTGAGTGTTACTTAAAGGAAACCAAGCTGTTTTTTCAGGAAGGGCTGATGATGTCAGTCCTTTCAACTCTGCTTTCCCATCAGAATTCCTCTAGTAAAAGGAGTTTCACTCTGGGAAATAGTGAAAAGTAACACGAAAATATTTAAAGCATCTCAGCCTGCATGTGTACCAAACTTCTCGTTTCGTGCTTGGATTTTAATCATGCTGTGATTGTAACAAATGAAGGAAAAGCGAGAGAAAACCTTTTTGATTTTTGAAATTAAAGATTTTGCAATGAAAAATGTGCTATACTAAAATATTTAGAGAGATAAACACAAGTCTGAATGCAATATATAGAGAACAACATGTTTTTTCATAATTCTAAATTTATGTACTCCATTTCAGCACAGGTATTAAATCTGAAACAGAACCACTGCATATTCTGAATGGTCTTCTGGCAAAACTACACCATCCAAATCAATACTTTAATCCCCAGTAAAATGACAAGACAAATTCAGAGAGTGTCACATTATTACCAAATGGTTTTATAGTAGGTGTGGATGTGTAGCTATAGGTCCAACATGTGCTTAACTTACTACATTAGTGTTTGTTCTGATACTGGAAATTCCTGCGGTCAAGAACAGAAAAAACCTCCAAGTAGAGCTAGAGAGACACTAACTTACTGGTGGTGCAAGAAGTAATGACAATAACATCCCATAAATTTTAATTTGCAGAATAAAAATAATAGAAGCTCTATAGAGCTTTCAATCTTCCAAGCAAAGCATTACATTTTCACAGCTAAATGCTCCTTGCTGTTCACACGCAGGCATCCTGGAGATAACGGGATACATTTGCATAATCAAGGACATAGGTCTGTTTTACCTGCTCAGCCATTAATTCACACAGTGTACCCGTGAGACAGGTAAGTACCATCAACCCCATTCTACACAAGCCAAAAGGTCACCTAAGGCCATTTCTACCCTCATGTTCAGCCCCACAACCAAGTGACATTGTAACAGTCTTATAATAGTAAAAGCCCATAAAAGGATCCCAACCTAACTCAGATACTACTGACAATGCGCTCTGGCAGTCCAACGGAATGACAAAAATATAACCTCCCTGGATTAACAGACAGAATAACCCAAACAAAATCTGTGCTGGCTATAAAAGGTGCAAAGGAAATATCTCTCTATCATCCTCTATTTAACAGTTTACTTCATTCTGCTAAAAAGAACAAAGCCGAACTATGATTCATTTGGAAATTAAATCATCCCCACCCCCAGTAAAGGCTTACATTGTGTGGGTAAACAGTTCCTAGGGTACTCAGAACAAAATGTAAATAGATTGCCTCCCTACTATATACAGAGCAAACAGTTTCGTTTTGAAACTAGTTTAAAAACAAGTGAGAAAAATATTACAAAGCCTGAACTCTGAAAATATTTACAAGAACAAAAGCTAATCACAAGTTAACATCAACAGGTTACAACTGCTAAGCAAAAAAGAAGATCACAAGCAAGCGCTTTGCTCACTTTGGGCCTAAGGTTGTAGCAGTGCTACTGAAATGCAAAATAACTATCAGCAGGAGGATTAACAGCAGTTTTTCTAACTTAGGGTTTATTGAAACTTTTCTAGATTGCAATGGACCTAAATGGAACATTATGATGACATGACTCCACACAAAAAAATCCTCCAGAGGCAAACCCAGTTTATTACAATATTCTCCAAATCGGTCACTTAACAGTTAGTCCCAGCGTGATGGTGCTCTCCAGGACACGGTCTTTGCTTTTATTTCCATTATAATCAGCTGCATTTAGAGGGATGATTAAGGAAAGTAATAGTTATTCTTAAAGAAAACTACAAAATCCAAGTAGTTCCACACATGGGGAACACGGAGGTTATTTTTCTTTTACACAGTAGAAAGCTGATAGACAAAATCAGCTGAATAAAATTTACTAAGGGTCACAGAGTTAAAAGTAAAGCAAAGAATTAAACCCAGAAGTGCTCCTTTCTGTTCTGAGTACTAGCCTGCGCTGCTGTCACCAAACTGCTGTAACTCCTCCAAACAACAATAATTTAACACTATAATACGATAAGGAGTTGTTACAATCTGAATAAACATATCTTAGCTCACAAATTAAAATAATCGGTCACTGGCTAATCCAGCTGCCACACGCACACAAAATCCCTCCCCTGAAAGTCACCATGAACTGCAGGGTGTTTTTAAAAGTTGATGGATAAATGGCTTTTAAAAAAGGCATATGATACGGTTCAATACGCTGCTTGCCTTCAGCCAGGTAAATGGAAAGATTACTGAAATGAAAAAGCAGCACTAATATTACCAAAAACATTACAATATTTCACCAGAAAGATTATTTAAAAGGAAACTATTTTATCTTTTTTCCTAAGATTTTTTTTTAGGATAACTCCACCAACTCCTCCATACAATCCCCACAAATTTCTCACGGAAAATTTTCAAATGAAGGTTTGCAAGTTACCAACACACAGTCCTAGTACGGGTCCAACTTCAAGACCTTCTATACTGTGAGACAGTCATGAGCTCAATCTGTGTGACGTCCTCTGGAAACCAAAGTCACCTTCCTGCCTTAATTCTCAGTGCTCACGTGCAGCCTTCAGATCTCAAAAAAAATCTGATTTATTTATTATATTTCAAGACAGACATTTGAAAACTGAAGCCTTAAAACTCTCGAGACACTCCCATAAACGCTGCTCCCTTTCAGTAACTCGTCCATGCATGTCTTTCTCCTGCCTCCAAAATCTGTTCACCACTGAGGATCCTAGAGCAAATGAAACTGCAGTTTCTTCTTTTTTTTTTTTTTTTAAAAAAAAGTGTCAAATCTATTTAAAACTTCAAAGGTACCTCAGAGTACTGTAAAGGCAACAACTTACTGCGATTTCCCTTGACAGAAAACAAAACGGGTCGGATGAAAGCTACACAAATTGATAGTTCCTTCCCCTCCTCTACATGACGTCAACAGCTAAAAGGGATTGGATGTGCCACAGTAAACCTCCACAGCACTCCCCAGCCTGTTCCAAGCCTGCCATCCTGAGCTGCTGTACAATGACAAGAGAGAAAGTAAAATGGTAGGTCCAGTAGCTCCAGGCAGAAGACCACGGCTCCAGAACAGCTATGCGGAAAACTTGGTTTAGAAAAGTCCAAAGAAAGGCAAAAATACAGAGGCTGCTTCTGAGCCAAGTCTGGTCCCCTTAATAACCAACAAGTCATAAAAATGTTCCTTTGGTTCAGAAGTCCCACAAAGGTTCTCTCTATAGCAGCAACGATGTTGACTACGACAGCACATAGTTGGGCTCCACAAGCACTTCTAATCCTACTCATGACTAGAGAAGAGCGGCTGTTCCTTGCCAGTTTTAATACTCTCAGACTGGAAAAGGGTGGCTATCCATACCAAACCGCTATTTAAACTTCACTTCAACAGAAGCGGTGACTGAACAGAAAGGAGGGGTAAGGATGCAGCAAATCCTGAACCCAAACAAAGCAACTTTAGCACAGACCCCACGCAAGAGAAGGGCAATAAGAACGGCAAAGACGAAACTGAAGAAGCTGCAACAATGATGATTTTTGAACCTTTTTATAGGCTTCCCTTCACGTCCTTTTAGTTTCTATAAAGCACGTCCACCACAGGAATAGGATGTACAAATCAATTCTTATGGCCTTTTTTTTTTCCTTTGTACATTATTTGACACATTGCTCACACACACACACAAAGCGGACAAAAATCTATGCCATCAACTTCACATTGCCTCATTTCCACATTTCTCCTTAAACAGTATTTATTATAGATATCTAGATGTGCTTCATGATCACTGAGGCTGATGAGCAATGAGAATTTTAGGCAACTGCATTTGAATACAGATGAGATACTGACCGTGTGCTAGATGGAAACAAAACTTGAAACCTGAAGACCCCAAAACTTTCAGTTTAGAGTGGAAATTATTAACACATCTGTGATAGCATAGTTTACTTAAGTAAGCTGAAAAACTAGAACTATCTTTCTGAAGTATTTATACCTTAGCTCATTCCTGTAATACCTGCGTACATTACATAGTTTTGCACAATACCTGAATACCTGCAGCACCTTATTTTATGAAACTCATTTTTTAGTGGCATAAACTACACGGGCAAACAGAATGAACCAAATCAATTCTTGCAATCTCCAGTAAAATCAACATTTCTGTTGTTCAGGCTGTTAGCAAATACTACTGAAACGTGAAACTGGAAGACTATGAAGATCTTTAGGACAGCATCTCCAAAGCTACTTAGGAACCAAATCGTCAGGCAGCTACACAGCAGGTACTGAAACATCTTAGAGCACGCAGGCATTGATTACTCAAGGGGAAAGGTTTCTTCAGAATGTAGGAGAGGAAAAAAAAAAAAAAAGAAAAAAAAAAAGAAAAAAGGGATTTACCGTGGAGCGGTGAGCCGGATGGGCTGCTTGACAGGCCTGGAACAGGGCTACAGCGTCCTCCTTGCTTCGATGTCAGCTCTTGCTCGATCTCTTCCAACCCGGCACTCTTCTGGAATCGGCTCATGCGATTTACCACCCGGGGCGACATGTGTGTTCGGACACAGGGCTGGCCACCGTAAGGGTTGATAGGAAAAACATGTGAAGTGCCACGAAGCGTGCTGACCACAACCCAACGACAGTCATGGCTGAAGGAGATATCCTGTACCTACAAAACAGAAGAGTGAAATGAGACTGTAGCCACCAATGAACACACATCTAGCAAAAGAAATAGACCATCATGTTTTAAACAAACACAAATTTTAATTGGAAAGGTGATTAAAACCCCCTAATTCTAGGCAGTAACTTGAATTTTTGCACATCTACCAATGAACTTTGTATTCAGTATGTATTATAAATAGAAGCTGCAGTATAATACCCGGTTCCAAATTTTCTGTACTTTTCAAAATATTCTCGGGTTTTTCTTTTCAACAGGCCTGAACTTACGAAAATAAACCATGCTGCAAAGTGCTACAGAAAGCCACAAGAGCTTGGTGTAATTTTCAAACAGAATTCAGTTCTAAAAAGAGCTGGGAAATCATTTCAATTACATGTTTTGTTATTTGCTTGTTTTGTTTAATTTTTAGAGATTACCCAAAAAGGGGGAAAGGGAAGGATGAGAAGAAGAGAGAGATCTCGCCACTGGGCCTGATTTTGACAAATACTGGCACCCAAAACTGCACTTTAAGTCAACAGAAATACCATGTCCTACATAGCTTAACAAATCAAAACTCAATAGACAGTATTTCCAAAAGCTGTCTGTAATGGTCTCTAATCCTGCTACTATTAGTACGACAACCATTCATCCAGGTATCCCTGGACCTCTTCTTTAGATTGCAAGTTTTGTCAGAAGAAACTGAACAACTTTGGCCATTTCTCTATACAAACCCATTCCATTTTACACATAACAATCTTTATTAATCAGCTATTAAAGTCCCAGGAAAGACCTCCAGTTAGACTACTTCTTATGCATATGAGTACTTATCCACTGCTTGAGAAACACAAGTTAAAAATACAGTTAAACATTTCTACTATAGTTACTCCTTGCGTAGATCACAGATACGAAGTCCAGAAGGATTTAATTCTCTTTTAAGTGTGCTTTACAAAACGCTTTGATGGAAAGCAAATTCTTGTTCTTGAAGGAATGCTTTAAAAGAGAGATTAAAGTTTGTTTCCAGCCCCATGCTGGCAGACAACTCAAGAAAACAAGTAGTCTAGGTTAAAATGATTTATCATAGAAAAAAAAAATCCTAAAACAATTCTTCCAAAAATGTTTTTAAAGGTAAAAGCTGACTAAAAAGAACCACATACACAAGTGGGATTTAACATGGCAAACAAACACATAGATGAAGAATTAGTTTTCATTATATTATTAAACAGCATAAACTAAATAAAATTCTTTAAGATTTCACTGAAGCCGGTTTTACAATACACTAGGTACTCAAATTGGAGTAAACACTGATAAAATCTTGACAAATATTCCAGAAATGCACTCCAGCTATTCCAGACAAAAGCAGCAAGTATTCATCAAAGTGCAAGTTTCCAACTGAGCCCTGAAGCCTTTGAGATAAAAAAAGGATTTAAGTCTTGTGACTTGTGACAAGATATTTGGCTGACAGACTGTCACGACACAAAATGCTTCATCAACTTTACACAGATAAACCAAAAACCAGCGCTACACACCTGCTCTTTTCAAATACCCGCACGGTCTGCTAAGGATATAGCTAAACAATCTCCCCGAAATCTGACAGGTTTAGCACTTTCAGTGATGCTGGTATTACTGACATAAAGTCACAGCACTTACAGCTCCTAGTTTGCCTACAAAGTGTTTCACCTTAATAGATTGCTCAAAAGGATTAGAGACCCCACAGGGATTAACAAGAGCCAAAAAAAGAAACCCCAAAGACGTGGGGAGTCGGAGAAAAACTATGGCACCAAGACTATCTAAATACTTGCCGTTTAAAGAGGCAATTTCTACTGGTCAAAATCAAACATAAGAACCGTATACAAATTGCCATTCTCAGCTACAACAGAAAGATCACCAACATAACATCATTAAGGCTGGTGGATATAATTGCAATCCTACCAGAGGCCCTGCTTTCTAATTTCTAGTAACACGAAGAACAGCCATGTTTGTCCTTAGACGTGACCCCTCTGAACACACCACTGTTGTCCAAATATTTGGTATTCATTTTGGATCCAGCTTTACATTCCCCTCCTGATCTCTAAAGCCATCTATCTGTCCCAGCCTCAAGAAAACAGCTTTTCCCTTCCTTCCTCTCCTCTCCTCTGCTGACTCACTCCATTACCTCCAACACAAGTTTTTTCTGTCTCGCTCTGCAGTTTCACGCTCCCTGCAGAAGAGCGTCCTCCCCTGAAACCACAGCTATCTGGACGGGACTTTACAAATCTCCCCGCGAATGGACACCTTTGAGCCGCATTTACAGGACAGACTCAGGCCGCCTGTGCCTCTTCAATTGCTTCCCTCCTGCACTTCGACTGATTTCACAGCCAAACTCTTTAAAACACTGCTTTCACTCAAGTCTACCACGTACCCTCTCTTATCTTATGTTACTTGGTAGAGCATTTTTAGAGGACATTTCTACGAGATGATAGAGAAAAAAAAAAAGAATTGCATCTCACTGTACTGCATAACAGAAGTTTATATGTTTCTATATTAATACTCAGTTTTCAGTACACATCCTTCGGATTATGTTGTTTTAAAAACACATACAACAGCCCTGACATATGACAACACAAGCCAAGAAACTGGGAAATAATCATTACAGGATGTTTTTTTCTCAATGTAAACATTACATAGAAAAAAGTATTCCTAATCTTCAGGAAGAAAGTTTGGAACAACTTAATCCAAAACGCTCTCTTCAAAATAATGATCACAAACACTTGCTGCAGTCAGAGGCTGGGTATCATGGTCATGACTACTTAAAATACGGCTGAAACCACAAAGGCAGGGGAAAAAAAGGTTTTTAAGACCCAGTAATAACAACAAGAAAAAAAGGTGTTGACAGACGAGTGTGAAATGAATCAAGATTTATAGGAATACAGCTATGAAACCCTACTCAGCAGTGACAAAAAGTATTTTGGAAGCCACCGTTACACAGGCAGGAATTCTACCTATCTCCTACCAGTCTCAAAAATGTCCTTGTTCGTCTTTCACAGACAAAACAATAAGTAGCTGTACCACAGACAGTTCAGGGAGGTAACTCAGAGAATATTTCCAATTTCATATAAGGGCATGAATTAAATACATTCATATCAAAACAGCACAAATCCATCTGTGCAATGCAAAGAGTCTGTAACCTTCCAGTAGACATGGAAGAAAGCAGTGGACCAGACTGAAAGGAGAATGCTCATCACGGCAGTCTCAGAAATTACTTCAAAAAATCAGCTGTGTGTGTCCATGAAAAAAAAGAATATAAATTATCACATCAGACTTGCTGTTCTCCACCACGCTGTTACTGTACATTACACACAGTCCTTGACTGCTTATAGTATAAACAAACTGCACAGTGGCCCATTAGTGGTTTTCAAGTTTATGCTAAGCGTTGCAATTTATTGCTGTCCTTTAGGTTAATGTACTATTATTTCATGTATTTATAATATATTTCTGGATTTGTTGTTAATTATGATGTAATGTTTAGATACCAAAGATCAATCAAGACCCCATAGTGTTTACAGATATACTTTAATAAAGTACAAAGTATACTAGATGTCTCACGATGCAAAGTTTACTCTATAACTCAAGGTCAACAGCAGATTTAATACTCATGTCTGTATTTCAAAATTTTATCTATCCTTTTCTGTCTGGGCCCGTAAAGGAAATTACGGATCTGAGATTTTTGTTTAACTCGGGAACCCTTAAGATATTTTAAATTGCAATACTAAATACGTTTGTAGGAACATCGGTGCTTTCTCCTAGCTTTCTCCCATTTCTTCTTCCTAGTTTGCGAGCAGTTTGGTATCTTAAGCTTCAAGCTACATTTCTTGCATATCCAAAAGTCTCGGTGAAATCCCTGGATACTTCAAGGTCCTCATTAGAAACACCAAAGCCTTCCCTGGCCCAAAGGAATGCACTTAAGACGACCACAGAATGTTATAAGGATAAAATTCACCCATTTCTAAACAGGGCATTCTGTGACTCCAGGAGGTCTGCAGAAATTTTGTCCGTATTTTACAGACTATGCAGCTTGCTCCGTGAATCCTGATCAGTACCTGTCAAACCCAAAAGGGGTTCTGGCTGCCCAGACGTGCTGCGCCACTTATATTACTGTCTACTGCTGACTCTTCTCTGTAGTAATACAAAAACTTTATTCAGTACCCTCACAAAATTATCAGTACTATTTTCAGAATCATGGACAATTTGACTATTACCCTATCAGAGGCAATTAAACAATGTTTCAGATACTCTGGTAGGCTTTAGCACGACTTGGAAAGAAACCATCCAGTATTTCTATGGAAAGGAAATAAAGTCTGAGAAAGGTTGCCTTCACAGGCGCTAGGAAAGAACTCTTTCGAAACGCTTGTATTACACAAGGAGTCCTCCACCTCGCAGCTTCCTTCAGCTTTGTCATTTCTCCCACCTTCACCATTTCTTTCTTGCAACCCTTTCCGTCAAAGCAGTCACTCCTAACTTCCGCAACTTCTCTTCAGTCTGACTGTCTTCTCCTGTTTTCCTTCATTCCTTTCCTCTATGCTTCTTTTTAACTCCCACTACCCCATTTTCCTGTGTTTTGAACACTGGGATATAAAATCCTCCAGAAAACTGAATGAAAATTTAGCTGCTATGTTCAGAGGCTGCCCTGAGTGAGACAGCAGAGTAATCTAATATACGGAGCCCTACAAGGACACGCTGTGTGTCAACAGCTCTACTGAAGATCAGCTTTTATAACTGTACAGATCAAAAAACTATTTCTGATATTCTGAGAATCTGGAGGAAATCATCTGAACCAAAGGCTTCAAAGCTGACATACATTCGCTTATTTTATATAGCGGAAATCTATATAAGTTTTTGCTATTATTCCTTCCTTATTCCCCCAGCTTCTCCAAATTTAAATGCAATGTTAATTAGAACATATTCATGAAATAAATTAAAAAAATAATTCAAGCCATAGCTGAAATGAAACAGAAGTCAGGGCAACACATAGAAAACGTATTTTAAAAGCAGGTGGGGTAGTCAGAGGAATGGCTGATCACACAAGCAATCCCATGGGACAGGCAGTGACCTTGTTTACCACAGCTCCTGGGCGTGACTGACAGCCCATACCCAGCCTCTGTATTTCAGGGCATCTAAAAGTTAATATTGTACTAACTCGCTGCACAACACTTAGATGGATACTGTCACTTCTTTTCTCCGAAAGGAGCAGGACCTTTACTGGGCTATCACGGTACCTCCCCAGACAAAGCCACTCCTGATGCATGTGCACAATGAGAATAGTTATAAAACCAAGCTTGCAACGATGAACCAGGTATCTTGGCAGTGATCACAAGAAACAACTATTAAAACGCATTTTGATCTTCCTAGGGCTCTTTTTTTGCTCCTAGTGCCCCGTTTTCAGTCGTGGCGAGTTACGCCAGAACAATGTGTACACTCTCGTGCTTTTCACTGCGTTAAATTAATCTTCAATAGTGAAGTGAAACAACAATAAAGCATGACTAGCATTACTGCAACAGGAACTTAACCCAGTTTCATGCACACCATGCACTGTCACAGAGAAAACATACCATTATTTGAAGGATATGACTTAAGTATTTAATTATGCTCTGCAAGGAGATGGCAGAAATAAAAAACCAATATCATTAAACAACAACAAAGAGCAGCAGTACTAAGGAGGCAAGGTTCAAAATAAATTAGAAAACTGGTCTGTATTTGAATTTTTTTTTTGGTTGAGAAAATTAAGGAAATGACGATTCACACAAATGAAAAAATAATAAAATCATGGACTACACAATATGATTTATCAGACGCACACAGACCCATCTCTGTCTCCCCGAGTTGTCAAAACTGATTTCAGTTTCATATAAAAACAACGGCAGAATCTGTGCACAGTGAGACATTCATGAGGGTCCTTCAGCCAAAGTAGCTGCTCTCTATTAATAACTGAAATTGCAAACGCCACTCTGCTTAGAGCTCTGTTTCCTCAAGACAGTTAAGCTACTTCTAATTGCAGCAGTTCCTTATTGTCTGCTTTCATCGAAGACTGATCAGCTTCCCTAAATCAATCTTTATTATTTCAAGACTGTCCCCAGATTCTTTCCTAGAAATAACAAAGTCTTTCTTCCAGAGACTATTTCAATAATTGCAACTACATCAGTATGTCAAAAGACCAGACGACATCTCTGTTAACCATGGAGGTTTACATCGAAAGGTTGTAAACCATTCCAATGTTCCACTACCTGGACACTGTACGTGGCACAGCCTTGAACAGACTCTATGAAATCACATCACAAAAACATTCGCGCATTCCCCAGAAAAGCGTAAAATTGCCCATGTTCTGTGGCAGCCCATGCTGGAATGTTTTTATCATTCCCTCTGTTTACCTATGCTGACCGAAGTCAGTTATAACAGCAGCTTGAGAGCCAGAATAACAAAGGTCTGACAGCGTAAAAGATTACAGAGGACCCTGGCCACTAGCCCACTGATGCTATCATTACATTTATTTGTTCTAGGCTGAGATAATACTGTTTTCAGGGATTTTTTTTTTTCTGTTTACAATTTCAGATCAAAGAGAAAGGATCATCAGGTGACAGTCTAACTTTCATCTGCAAGTAAATAAGCTTCCTCAGTTCAGAACATGCTATACCTTTATTAAAAGCCTCCCAAAATACTCTTGGATAAAACTAGGAGTGCAGTAAGTGTTGATTTACAACGCAAGAGCCGTAGGACAAGAAAATGTATCCTTAACCAAAAGATGCATCACATACACATGCACATTTTTCCTCTTTATGGCTGAATTGTGCAAGCATGGATTCTCAGAGAGCCTCAGTTCTCTCTCTGGTATGGTTAAACACAGCCAGCACTTGCAATGAGCCTTCAGAATTTAACACAGCGCATCAAACATACTTGGTTTTGTTTTCTTAAGTGAAAAAAAAAAATTCTAAAGAGTAAGTGGCACTTAAAGACTAAAAGATATTAATCAAATGTAGCTGAAACAGTGACTTCTGTCTGTCAAAAAGGAACTTTCAATGTTGTGATCTTGGGACTCTCATCACTCAAATGAATAAAGCACCTGAGCGCTTCACATTCATTCATAGCTGTTGTCCTCACAATTCCCTGACGAGACAGAGGTCTACTTTCCATCTTAATCTTCATTAGTCACGCCAAAAAGTCAGTGGCCCTGTTAGGAACTGAGTGATCTTCACAGTCCCGACTCAATGTTTTATTCAGCACGTAAGGCTTCTTCCTGTATTTGCTGCTCAAAGTCAGCAAACACAACAGAGGTTTGCAATACCCACCCTGGAATACTCAGTAACATTGTTTCATTGTTCAAAGCATGCAGAAAGAAAAGGAAAACCAGCTGGGAACAGTTGGGGAGAAGACTACTGCTTACCCTGAACTCCGCATCCAGGGGAATGCAAGCTCAAAACACGCGCCTTACCAAGCACAGCACCTACATCTCCCTCAGCATCACGAAGCCAACACCAGGCAGCCAAGCCCTGAAAAGAAGATCACTAACAAAAAAAGGTGGAAAGTGGCGAGCAGGTGCCTTTGGACACCGCTGCAGGGAAAAAAGACCAGCAGTTGTTCAGAAAGTGTGTATGATCATATACTGAATATATATATTGAAGCCCAGCACAATCTGCTGTAAGCAACATTTCAGTAGATGGAAAGTTTATCTTGCGGAGAAACTTTTAACAGCCTCATCCCTTTCTTGTCCACCCAGCAGAAACATTACAAATAGCCTAAGTACAGCTATTGAGACAGACTGTCAATGTAAACGCAACTTTCTCTATTAAAATCCATTTTCATTTTCCCCTTTATAAAAATCAAAGTACATAGCCTCTCTTTTATCCCGCTCATTGGCAGTATGATTTCAGTGACGCTGTCCAGTTGGACTGGCCAACTGATTGCAATTGCTTAGGACGATTTCTGCGTCGCCTAAGGACAAGATCCTAAGGTCCATGAAGAGACCAAATCCCTACAGATCCCTTCCCAATCAGTCTCTACCTCCCAGAATCAGTCAGGAAAAAGGCAGAAATAGTCTTTCAGACCAAAATTTCTCAACCCTAAACCAAACCAGACTTTGTCTGGAATTCTGAAAAATTAATGCAGGATGGAGCATATATTCTTCAGTGTTATTAAGTCAAAGTAACCATACAGCTAATACATCTGACTCAGTAGAAAGACATGTGGGTGACTTGAAGACACTACTTGATTGCAGTAAATCGATCAGAAAACACCATTATTAAATCACAACACTTGCTTCTTTTTTTTTTAATGTACATTAAATGTGCAACTTAATCCACTTAAGATGCTTCTGCAGGGGAATGACAGAGGGGACTTCCTGTCACCTTCTCTTAGGAGACAGATGAGGAATACCAGGGTATTGCTCTGCCCTCCAGCCACTAAAGACACTGTAAAACCAAGACTGGGAATTCTGCAGCCCTGCAAAAGGGGATACTCCAAGGCCGATATGCTATACTGGGTGAAATTACAATTCGCGCTTTCTGTAACCCCAGCCATACCTGTCAATATTTGAACACCACACATAGGGTTCCCTGATTTCTGCTCCCAGAGCAAAACTGGTATGCCGTGTATTACACAAAGCACACATTGTAGATCCAACACTTCTTGGGAAAATTGGTCTGACGGTGTACTCCACGTACAGTCCATTTGTGCAGAAGCAGTGATCCCGAACAGGAAACTGCTGCGTGTCCAGCAGCTTCGACACAGCCATTCAGCCATTAGGCATTACGAATGTACCAGTTCTTTGTCCATGAACAAAATGGTCTTATAATATCAGTAGTATTTGCAAGAAAGACATTTATTAAGCAAAAAGCAAGAAAAGACAAGTCATGTATCAGTCTGTGAGAGGAGGATTTCCACACGGTTGGAAAATATATGGTGAAGCACTATTGGCCAGAATCTCACGTACGAAGCAGATGATTTCAGTATGGACATTAAAACATCACATATAAAAAGGGCATAATGGCGATGTTTAAACTATTTATAATGGGTACTAGCTAAACAAATTTTGACACTGATAATCACTCATGTCCATCAACACAAATTAGAACTTTTTATAGCTCCAGTACAGAAGGTGACCTTTAAGACCATTGGCCTTGATTCACAGTTAGCTTTAAACCAGGGGAAAGGAAAAGAGTCTGGTTGCAAATGTACAAATACTATTCTAACCAAGAAAGAAGGTACAGTGTGTGTCTCAGAATATCTGCGCTGAGAATTTTAAATTGAACAGTCTCCAAAATTCTTCTCTAATGCTAATCAGAGACAAAAATTATGGAACAAAGGAATAGCACCACACACCACTTTTCTCACTAAACAACTACAAGTACTGTAATTCCAAAAGAAAAAGTACAACCATCCATCATCTTATGTAAATATTTTAAATGATAGATGTGTGTTGAGAATCACAGGTACCAATGCGATACTGTTGCTGTATAGTTTAATTATCAAGGGAGCTGTGAAATCCACCAATAACGCCCCAGACTGGTTAGAATTTTCTCTAGTTTATACCATTCCAAAAGCTATACTGTTCACATCCCAAACGAAAACTATGTGGCAAACTAGGAAAAAACCTTTACTATGTTGATTCTGAGAATTTTAAGGCAATGCTTTCACAGAGATGCTAAAACTGTGTCCCAAAAAAAGGTGTATCAATAAAGGTTTATATTCTAAAACGTTATGTTTGGTTTCCAATGTAGACCTTAAAAACATATTCATCAGCTGTAAAAAACAGAACATCTTTGTTCCTACTGACTGGAGTCCTACTGATTATAGGATATTGCCCATTTTTTGTATGAAAGTAGAACAAAAATAACTGTAAAACAGTAAACACATTACAGTGCATGCTGAAACAGACGACAGAGTACATGTAGACACACAGATGCCAATGCCCTTTATATTACAAAAATTACTTGTAAGTACTATATATGTTATCCCATATGGACAGTTTTTCCTAATTTCCCCTCACTTTCCAGATTAGTTATTCCTCCCTACAGTCAACCATTGCCTGTAACAGTAATTACACTTTTCCAGTAGCAGCAAAACTTCAGAGTGTTCAAACTACCAGTAATTTACATTCACACAGATTGAAACATTATCAACCACTACTCCATTAAACAAAGCTTTCAGATTCTACTTGTTACAAAGCTAAGCCAAAAAAACTTAATGGAAACTGCACAATTCATAGGAGGAAGAAAAAAAAAAAAAAAAAAAAGGTTCGAAGGAGCTATAATCACGGTACCACAATAATCCAAGCTCCCAGTGTTAGGGTCATAATCACAGTGCCCGAGGCTTCTCTCTGTCACACTAGTTTAAATCTGCCAGGCTGTCACAAGTCTGTGCTTTCAGTGTGTAATTGCATCAGCAAGTGCAATGCTCATTTCTTACCCTGTGGTGACATTTTTATTTATGTATTTAAAACAGGTTCTTCAACAGTTACTCAATGCTACAAAGGTGAGGCTCTCTCGATGCCTCAAAGCACTGCAGTGAAGGACCCAAGCATAGCACGCTGCACTGCTTCTATCACAGTGATGCTAGCAAAAGTGATCTCTCTCACTTTTTTCCACTGTAGCGGTAAATCAGTTTACTGAGCATTTTTTAAAATATAATTTCAGCTTATTTTAGCCTTTTTCACCCTTTCCTAATTGCCTAACTTCACCTTCCATCCGTAAGAGTGGGATTTTTAAACTGGGAAGTTAAATCTGCATCACTACAGTTGCCAGCAGGTTCCCCAACTTTGCTGAAGTGTAGATAGAAGTTAATCACAGTCTTTTGATTAACTCTTCCATTCAACTCTAATTGTCTGTCTGGCTTTTACCACCAAAGTCAAGCAAACCCTGACAATTCCTTCACGGGCACTAGACAAATGTTTAACATGTTACATGAGAAAAGGTTAAGTACAAACACAGCTAATAATCTGGGCTCTTTGGAGGCAGTGTCATATCTGAATAAATCTGACAGCACCTCATTGTAAAGGGCAAGAATTTATTATTGTCCAGGTTAAATGCTGTGCTCTTATACTTTCTGTGGCTAGAACATAACAAAGGCTCTTTGTGTGCTGAAACAAACATTAAAGTGCCAACATACACAAAATGTATAAGGTGTCTGGGGATTATTCTTCAGCAAATAGTTTTAACTTACTTTGGCTTCAGTCTCTCCCCTGTGAAGTGTATACAAATGATGGACGGCACTTTGTGATGATGACCAAGGATGTGTCAGTATTTGAAAAACATGGAAATCATGGCCTAATGTGTCAGTAGTGACCAGCAACATCCCTGGGTAAAAAAAGAAAAAGAAAAAAGAAACACAAAAGCACAAGAGATTAATCACTGCAGAGGAAGAGTCTTAAGAATGTCTATCTAAAAAACCTACCACGGCTTACATTTTGTTTTCTGGAAAAAAAAAGAAAACAGTTGCAGAAAATTACTGAATTGAAAGGAATTCGCTTTGTAAAAATGAATCACAACTTCAACTGAAATCATATCAACAGTATTACTACTTAAGTATTACAATACAAATCTACAAAAGCCCACTGAAAAATCCAGGAATATTCCAACTGAAACTAAGAACTTGTGTGACCAATATGAAGCATTGAAGTGATTAATGATAGAGTGAAACCCCAAAATGCTCTTCACTGGGAAAGAGCCAGTATAAAAAAGATTGATGTTTCCACAATAATAATTTTTGGAAGAAGAGACATTATCAAAACCCAGCCAAAACAACCCATACCAAAAACAATCCTGAAGAAGCATTTTTCTTATAAATGTATATGAAAGAAACTGTCTGATTTATTGCTTGAAAGGCAGCAAATCAGAGTTGAGAGCTTTCAAGTGAAATATTAAATTAGGTACTAACTTCATTGAAAACAGGTCACTGATGGATGTATTGAAATGATTGAATTAGGAGACCAGCAGAATCACAGTAACTTATAGACGCTATTTACTTTTTTCTCCCAGTACGTGTCAGTCCATAACCCAGTTTTTAAACATTTACAAGCATCTTTGAAGTCGATTTGCCATAAAAGTTTAAGGTTCTATACCAAAAAGTAAGTATTTTCATACATATAAGAAAAGTACAGCATCATGGCAGAATTTAGGAGTACAGTAAACAAACTCCACGTTTATTTTTCTGTATAAAGATACTCGTATTACCACGCTTATTAATGAAATTTAAGAAGTTATCACCCAAACTAATCCTCCGACATTTAATTAACGTCAAGTACAAAGTGATTTTAGCAGTTTAATAGCTATGTTGAAGTGCCTTCTAAATAATTTTCAAGGTACCCATCTTTTAAAGAAAACCGGGATTTTCCACATAGCTCTATTGTGTTGATTCTCCACATAAAGCATAACTGAAGTCTTTTACCCTTCAGGAAGAGAATTAGGTCTCCACATTTTACACAACACTTATTCAAAGGATAAATTATTACCTTATTTCTGTCATAAAAGAGTGTTTGCAGCTTAATTACACATTTCAGCTTTCCCTCTTCTGCTCACTGCTGCTAAACGAACACATACAGTACAGGTTTGAAAGCTCTCACACGCTACCACTAAAGCCCTAGCACATGCCCCGTGCAATATTTTAGAATTAAACTGGAAAGAAAAATCCTCACGTGCATGGAGCAGCAGAGAAACACTCTCTAAGTAAAGATTAAGTTTAATTAACTCTTTTACTAAAGCAGCAGTACAAAATAAAATAAAAATCACTAGATCAGTATCTTGAGTGTTTTCCCCCCTTGGCAACCCTGGAATTTCCCTTCCCTTAAGTCCAAACAGAAAAATTTCAGCAGCCAAAGCCTTGACCTTCTGGGCCCAACGTCAGTCCCCAGTGCCGCCTCCTCCTTCGAGGCTGAAGCGGGTGGTGGGCAGACCTCGGCTCACAGTCCTGAAGCTTCCAAACAGGATAACACAGCAGGAACAGGTGTCCGCCTCAGTTTCTTTTGACCATAACTCTTATGAAATAAGGATCTTGTGAAGGGAAACAAGTAACTTCCAAGATGACGAGGCCCAGCAGCAGCAAGTTACAAAACCAGAGAGAAATTCAAATTGCATTTAGAGACAAAATTGCCTACAAGTTTCCTTCTCAGCTTGACCACTGATGCTGGCAGGGGTTGGACAGAGCATGAGGCCACCCACGTTGCACACATCCATTTCCTCAAAATCACACAAAGGCAAAATCTTAAATCTGACCTCAGCAAGATTCCCTCCAGCAGACATACTTTTACTGTTACAGGCTGTTACTCCGATTCAGAGTGTTAGAAATGAAAGAGAGTTTGTTATGGAGCTAAGAAATCCGTGAGTGCATTTGGGTATTATGTTTGGGCGGTAAGGCATGTGAGTTGAGGTTGGTCTGGATGTTAATGTTGGCTTAACTGGCAATTTCCTTGATTTGTAGTGACTGTGTTGATAGGAAATACAGCTAAAGTTGCTCAAGTGCAAGTCAGCCAAGTCTTTACTGTGGGATTATGCACACAATTTGCATTAATTCTGTTCTGAAACACCACAAAATACACTTCCCTTCTAGTGAAGTGTGCGGTCCTCAATAATATATAGCATTTCCAGCGGAGAAACCTGGAAGCAAACAGGGGTCTGTGTGCTAGAATTGGGCTGCCACTGTTACTGGAGCAAGGATATTCCAAAAGATCTAATTCAACAGAGTAAGGATTTATATTCTGTATTCCCATGTTTGCCTCTCCTCACACATTAGATAGCTTTATATAGAAGCTGAGTGTGCTTTTGGTCCTTTTGAGCTCTCTCTTAGCCCAGATGGAAACAACCTTTGGAGAAGGAGAAGCTGGAAGAGATGAATACATAAGGCTTCTCTCAACAGTGAACAGACAGCCTCAGCAAACCCAGATCTTTTTTTTTCTTCTCCCAAAGTGCTAGAAGTGTTTTATACATATATACGCAGAGCTGAGTGCACTCAGAGATCTGAGCACAGCATCCTTCATGTGTATCTCATCACATGGCAGAGTGCAATGAAGACTGTAAAAAAAAAAAAACCTAACTTGAAACGAGCCAAAAATCTGTCTGGAAGCTGGAGACAGAAAGCTGCATAATAATCATGAGCCAGTGAAAACACAGGAATTACCATACTGCGTTGTCCATCAAATCTATCGGCTGTTTAGCTAACCAGTATCTCGTTTCCAGTATTGGCTAGAAACGCAGGTGTCTGCGGCCGGTGCAATAAACCCCGCGGTACACAGACGTGATATAATTCCACCCCTCTCCTCACAAAAGATTTTTTCCCAAATCTGTAATCTCTACTTAACCCAAGCAAGGCATTGCTAGAGAGCTCACTTTGGGACCATACACAGCTACGTACGCCAGACAAATCCATAAAGCACAGTGGTACCTGTTTGTTCTTTTGACGACATACACCGTATCGGAACAAATAAAGCCATGAAACGTGTTGGCCTGTCTGCAGGTCTGATCAGTTCCATATGATGCACCTAGTTCTCGGTTCCGTATCAACGTGTGCTGCCTTTGGGTTTTTCAGGTTTTGCGTATTTTTTTTATTTTCTGGTTTTGCTAACTTGAAGGAGTACAGAGGTGAAAGACAATACATTCGTGGGTGGAAAGGAATTGGCTTAAAAATAGAAAGATGGGTGGTATCTGATTTGGCAATCGTGCATGCCTAATGTAAAATCCTGCTGTCTGTCACTGTTTGGAATAAATACACTTCATTACATGAAAGCCAAGGGAAAACAGGCCCTTCTCTTACTTCAGCGACTATTTTTCAGTAAGTTAAAGGAGGACCCTTCATACTCACATTTGCATTTGAAATACAAATATATACTTGCAGAACTTGTATCAACACAGAGGTCCCAAGCACAATACCACAGATGTGAAAGAACATGTATTTATAAAACAGCATTTTGAAATATCTTACTTACTACTGTTATTCAAACAATAAATCACTGATGTTTTACAACATTTGACTTGGGTTTTGGTGTGGTATTTTCCAGCTCTTATTACTGCACACTGAAGAATCACAGTTTTCAATTATTACAGCTCAGCCATTTCATTTCTCTCTCCATCTCCCTGCACAAAAGGCCGCTGCAACACCCCAGCAGAAACACCTAATCCCAGTAGAGAAACATGAACTTGAATCTTGCTCGTTACCTCACTTTCACTTTCAAGTGCAGGAAAAATCAACTCTGCTTTCTAAAGACCTTGTGACAGTTTTCCCAAAAAGCTGTTTAGACGGAAATATGGGTTAAAGCTGTCATAAGTTCAGTCCAAAATGTTTTCTCTTATGATGTACTTTATGTATGAATAATCATAGATGAAAAGTGAATAATTCTCAAGGATTTCCTGCTTATTTTTCAAACTGGCATTAATCCCTGTTTAACAGATAACATCTGAAATCAATTGAAAGTCTTGCATACACAGAACTCAGTGGAAATTTATGTGTAAAGCAGATATTACTTAGTGTCTCACTGCAAAAACTCTGATTTTGCTTATCCGTAATAGGAGGGGTGCAGCTAGGTTAAATTAATGACTGTTTTACCGCGTGGTTTTTCAAATCCACAGAGATGATTAAAATCCAGTTTAAAAGGAACAGATACCCTAGATAGAAAAACAATGACCGAAGCTTTGTTTTACCTGACAGATACATTTGCCCTAATTTACAGCTTCCTACTTTTCTTTCGTGCATTCTGTTGGGGAAACAATAAGCTGCTTTCAAGATAGAAACGCTAAAAAATACAGAGAATACAAGCATAAAAGGAAAAACCCATACAGATGTAGACTGTGGGTTAAGAGCTATTTATGCAGTATCAGAAGACTAAACCAGACTCTGGCCTGGCCATAAACTAAGCCCACGCCCTAAATGAGGTGCCAAGCCACAAAAAGCATTTGCGTCAACTGGGAATACAAGAAAAAGAAGGACTTCTAATTATAGGGCCTGGAAGCGGAAGCCCAGAGTGATTAGGAGTTTAGGCGCTGCTGTATGTTTATCTGGGAGCTTCCTCTCGCTCGCTCTCAGCCCGGGGTTGATAGATGAGGGTTGGCCTAAAGGGTGGGATTGAAGTTGCTGATGGTACACAGAGTTCTCCACAATCCGAAGGAGACGGAGGCTGAATACTAAGGCTTCTGTGGCCTTGTAGGAACATAACTCTTTTCAACCAGGCGTCAGCTGGTTAGCCCAAACGGCAAAATTAGAGAGCAGCAAATCTCGGTTGGGTACTTGCTATAAAATCTAGGAAACCTGAGCAGTCTGAGCATCTCCACCACATCCTATTTATAACACCTATCTAATTGCATAGTTGCGTATTATATGCATACAGATGAGGCACACACAATTTCACCTTGGGCTGAAGTTTTATGAGCAACTTCGCCTTAAATAATGCCATCTTTCAGAGTAACAGAAGGTTTTTTCTGCCTTCTAAAACAATGTCATTCAGTAATTACACACCGAAGAACTCAACACGTTCAAGCTGTGTTGGATTTGTTTTAAAAACACCAAGGGCACAAATGTTGGGAACACAGGCATCCATCTGCACGGAAGAAACACTTATTCATGGATATACTTAATTTAGGAAGGCAATTCTTACATCCCCACACATGCGTAGCCACTGCACAAATACGCTACCTACACGGTGATAAAAAAATATGGACAACTTCTCAGATTTTGTGTTTTAATATGAGCACAGATACTACGCAATGTTACTACTATGCTTTGTAGGTTTTCCAATGACAGGCTCAGAGAGCTCAGCGGAATCGCGCCGACTGCCAGTTGCTCCTGATTCAGTCCACGGGCATTTCGCTCGGCTCTCCTACCTTCCGCATGCTAAATGTCTAGATTTCTATTCCTCTGCAGCTCTCTTGCAAAAGCACTTGTGTACGTATCTTGTTAAGATGTGACAAAGTTTTATGAAACAAATGACCTGGCCTATGAACAGCAGCTTTATTTATACTCACTGAACTCCTCTCCGAGTCTGATGCTGGTCAAAATATAGCCAAATATTAGTGCTCCTAAGCCCATGTATACTTCCAAGTGTAACACGTATGCCACAGTTACAAATTTTGGTCTCCAAAAAAAACTTAACTAAATGAGAAAAATCTGATTTTAACAACAAAATTCAGCAGAAATTAAACACCAGTACATAAAGATATCCAAAATATTTTAAAATAAATACTACAAAAAACAACCCAGCAAGTCAAAATAAAGAGAAGAAACATTAAAAAAATCATTTTCTGAATAAATAATTACCTATGATCATACTCTGGAGATCTCTATACACCATAACATGCTTAGGACAATTATATATTTAATCTGAACATTTGGATCTTGGGGTGGATGTATGGAAACTGGCAGACGTTTACCATGTCCAATGGGTGGCTCAGCTGTATGCTTCATACACTAAAAAACTACTCACCTGTTTCCAACATTAACTGCCTACAGCTGATGGCCCAATAAATACTAAAACTTCATCAGGATGGGTTTCTCCCTCCCCAAACAAAAGGACACACACTGAGGGCAGCTTAGTAAATGAGGGCAAAAGATCAAAGGGAACAGACTCCTTTTTCTTTCAACCCTGCTCGCAATTTCTCCAAGAGGGATCCAAACCCACAGCCACTACCGTTACGTTAGCGTGGTGGGGTTTGTTAGGTGCAGAAATTGCAGTAAACACTTTTACTGCTGAAATATATTATTGTGTTTTTCTCTTTTCACTGGAATAACAAAGTACATGTTACAGAGAGAGGGTAAAATCCTGACCTCCCTGAAGTCTACAGAGCTTTTGCCACTAACTTCAAGACAGGAACCAATTTTACCCTTTTCATACAGTTGTGCATCTTCAATCCAAAAGGAAGTTAACAACTCGTTAACAATGCCTGCTCTCCTAAATGTCTGTTTTGATAATAATTTTAATAGATATTATAAAACTATCATGTACCAAAACAAAGTCCATTCAGGAATCAAACAAATCCAAATTCACAAGTGTGCCCACAAGCTTCTTCAATGTATTCAGCATTATATTGAAATTCAGCTTATTTACCTGCAAATTTGACAAATTTTAACAAAATGTAAAATTTCTGTAAAAAGGTAGACTAAAATGTCTATAAAAAGATGATCATAAAAAGGTGACTCAATGGCCATCCTTCAGTAAACCGTGAAATTTTCTGCAGTAGCATAGAAAGCAACCATGAATAGTGTTAGGTTAGGACAATTGTGTATTTTTAATGCTTAAAGAAACTAAGACACCAATATTTCCTTTCTCTTAGAAGGGAGGAATAGGAGACTACAAAAACTACTGAAACTGTTAGAAAAATTACGGAAACAGGACATCCCAAGATAGGAGGCCTAAGACCATCCTCCTCAAGGCCTCTTACCAAAGCAGACTTTTCACTAGTAAGGAAAAAAGCTTATAAGTGGTACATAGATGGAAATCAACTATTTATATATTACTTTTGTCTGTGGCAAAAGGTAGATGATGAAGCACAATGATTTAATCACACTTCTCCAGCAGCACAGTATCTTATTTGCACGAAGACAACAATTCAATGATGTTGAAACATAAATGTTTCCTACCTTCTCCCCCTCCTCAAGTATCAGACCTTCAAAAGAGGAACTGGGCGCTATTCAAACCTCCTAGCAACTCCTGTCACTAACCACCACTAAATCCGGATTTGGGGATAAATTTCTTTGGAGATAATAGGTTAGACGCTCTAGATTAGAAAAAATACGAAAGTTTTCTAAAAAGTCAAGTAGCAATGGATTTAAGCTGTTGATAATGACGTATTTCTGAAATTTAAAAACAGGAGAATTAATGCACTGCAAATCTCCATACTGGCCCTCTTTTAAATACACTTTTCCACCCAAATGACATGATGCTGTATAGCAATGATCAGAGGATTTCCTATGCATTTCTTCTCAGATTCAAGAGCCTGTTCAGTGTGCTTCCAGGGTTAAACTCACAGAAAACAGAGTGAGTTTATTTAAGACTGTTTTTAAAGAATACTTATCTAAATCATAGCTATTTGAAATGCAGTAGTTATTTAATGGAGAATTTAAATTACCAAGAATTTCCTAAATATTCAACGTATGCTAAAATCTTCCACCTTCAGGTAGGAAATGCTCTAGACTTAGGCAAGTATTTTCATAAAATAAAAATGAGTTTCCAGCAGGGAGGTGTTAAAGAAGAAGACGAAAAAAGAAGAATGTACACAAATGGAATTAAAAAATACAGAAGAAAACAGCACCGAAATTATTTCATGAAGAGGGCACTCTCATTGATGCCAACCTGGCTAATCACGATGAGGAGACAATTTGTTTGTTGTCATTCAAAGCATACTTTGTGTTAAAACAGACTAGATTTTCTTCTCTCTGTAAAGTCCTCTTATTTACACTTTTGCTGCTAAAAAATTCCACTGCTAACACTTTTCCTTCACAAACAAACCATAAAGCAATGATTGCAAGCTACAGATCATCAATTATGTCCCACCTTCTGGCCCAGCATATGTGATATAGAGACACAATCCTTGTAATTGCAATTCATCGAATATGATGCCATTACGTTAATTTTAACACATTTGTCTTCAAAGGCAATAATTCAAGTTGAAAAACAGAAGTCAAAATAAACAGAGAAAAAACCAAGAGTTACTCTGTCATTAAATAATTACAGCTCCTTTTACTCTAGATGACACATCCAGGAAGGTGATGTTCCAGAACGAGATTAATCTTGCAAACCCGAGAGAAAATTTGCAGACATTATGAAAGTCCAAGCACAGACGAGGTGCTGGTTGCAGCCATATCAGTACTGCAATAAATTAGCTTATACAGCACTTGCCACTATAAAAGGTATCTCCAAACCTTAACTAATCTACCTGTTTAATAAAAGACTGATTGTACACCTTAGGTAGGAAAAATAGAAAGAAAAAAAAATTTCTGTTAATCTGTGAGGCGCTATCAATGCTTCCCAACAATCAAATAAGGTATTTTTCTGCCCACTTGCTCTGATCAATGGGAAAAACTTCTGCAGAGACATTCCAATTTAGACCTCTTTAACTATTAACTCAAGGCCACCATCACATTTCAATATAGAACATTTAAATAATCAGAGGAATTTCAGGTCTGTTAAAGGTGCAGTCAGGCATCCAAAGGGGTATACAGTTTAATCTGTTTTACTGCTGGTCCAACATTAATTTTCTCATTATTAATGGATGGAAAAGCTCTTTTGTAGCCAAGGAAGCGTAATTATTTAAAATTTTAGATGTGTTGCACTTCACAGCTCTCAGCTGCTATACTGGCAGGAGTAACACTTCTGGAAAGCAGATCATTTATTTACCACATTCAAAAGAAAAAAAAAGAAACAGATATTTATAAAACAGCACCATTAGCTATTTACTAACTGAGTATCTTATTTGAAAAGTTTCTCTCTTTGACAGTAAAATTACCATAATTAAACAACAACATCATCAAAGTACCAAAGTGAACTGAATTTGACATGTCATTACTGGTTTCAGCAATGGATTAAGAATCACGGATCCTATGTAATATTCTTCTCTGGCACTGAGTTGCTGCGTGACCTTGAATGAGTGACAGCTTCTCAATCCTTCCATTTTCCTAAAGTTAGCTTTCAATCCCTAATGTTAAAAGTTTGAATTTCTTACAGTTCATTTCCAACATACCCTTCTTTTCAACCTGTCCTCTGCTAATAAACTGGATTGAAGTTGTACCCACAGCTTTGATTTCTGCTCTTTGGGTTCTGCGCTGTTTGCAGACTGCTCTGCTAGCCCCTCTCCCTTGCACTGCTGGAATTATGCCACCATTCATTCAGTCAGCTACCACAGATTGAAAAGTCTCCCACTTCTTGTTCACTGAGAACTCCTTTCTTCCTCTCTAAACCTATTTCTTTGGAATCTTTCTTACCGTCTTGCCCTTACCGCCGCAAGGATAAGCCTTACATCCTATTATCTTTCCTGCCTAATACAGAAGCTCTCTTGGTCCAAGAGCACATCCCATTGTGAACTTGCAAGGTAGATGGATGAATTGACACTTCTCTATGCAAAATATGTAAGTAATACGTTATGTATATCAGAATGTACCTCCCCCACCCCACCAATTTAGAAGTTGGTGCTACTGCCAAATTGAAGCTGTAATGTTTTACTTAAAAAAATCGTATTTTCAGTTTGGTTTTAAGGGCTTGTAGTAAAAAATATTGTGTCTATCGCTCCCTCTAAAATGGTAAGAGGCCACAACAGAGCCCTGTAGCTGGCAAACACTTCTATGGCTGCATTTAAGATGCACAGAGAAAAGCTTTTATTGAAAAATGGTGTCCCAAGAGAAGACCACCACTACACTTTTGTAACAGAATGTCCTTTTCAGAGTCTGTGAGTCTAGTTACTTGCCTTAACAAATCGGCAATTGAAGCACAACCTCTAAAAAAATTCAAATACAGGATAATTCTCATCTTTCCTGGCTACCCACAGCCACCTACTGGATTTTCTGGAGATACAGCTCTTGGCAGTGACGCCTTCCCTCCCCAGCCTAACTGAGAAACAAGCACAAACCTTATAGTGACAGTAATGAATAAGATTTAAACAAACTTCAAATAGGTGTGAGAACTTCTACTCTTAATCCAGTTCCCAAAACAAATACAAGTAACAGATACATTTGTACGTATGCTCCCAGTAACAAGGCATAAGAGCAAAGAAATGCCAGCTCTGCTGCTCATCAGCAGTGTCTAACGCTACAGTCTGAGTCCAAATGGGCTCATCCCAGCTCAACAACAAAAGTAAAAATCTGAAACTGGGAGGTCCTGCAGTCCTGTAATGAGTTACTGGCTTGTACTATTACAGTTACTATGCAACTACGACTTTCTGAAGGAATCCATGTCAAAGGCTGTGCCAAACTCACCACAGAAGAGAGGAGAAGGCACATGTACCTGAACAGCAGCCTGCTACACCCACAGGGCTCGTAGCACCCAGACTACCTCCTCTGAAAACCATGGCAGGACACCCCGCACGGAGAACAGGAGGCCATGGCCAGTCCAGATTCTGCACTGCTGATTATCACAGGTGAAAAACAGGAATTAAGACCTAAGTACAAGTTCCCATTCTGCTTGCCTCAGCAGCTCAGCCTAACATCCAAAATTATTCACTACATTAGTCTGCATAACTTGAGGCTTCTATAAAAGTGGAACTACAGAGGAAAAGCAGTACTGCAGTTCACATTGATGATGGACAGAACAGTAATAGATGTCCTAGCATCCTCCAAAATCAAACTTGAAATTTTAGTATCAAGACTCTCAGAATTAGTGGACCTTTCTAAAATTTTGGGCTAATTTCTCTACACTTCATCTATTAACTGTGAAAATGACCTACATACATGTTTTCGCAATCCACTTATTCACACATATGCATCCTTAAGACCTTGTAACCAAAGACTATTACAGTAATCAGTATGAAGCTTGCAAGTACCCTTCTGTGTAAAGGTTAAAACCAACAGGTAAGTATGTTAGTCCTGTGAGGGTTTGATGTACACAGTTTATCTTCCGCAAAGGATAGTCTGGTTCTCTTTCTCAGGATAAGCCAAAAGTTGTTCTTTCCTTGTGTAAGGCTATCCCAATCCAACAGCACAGAAGAATACATAAAAATCAAAGCAAGTATAGCCGTGTGATTAGTCACCACAGTGGATAGCTGGCATCCCTCTAAATGTTTGTAAGGAACGGTGCCAGCTTTAAGAACAAAAATGAACTGTCTCAAATTTCTATAAGGGCTGAGAATTAAGTATCTCAGCAACCTGGCAGAAATGCAGCGTACTGCCTGGAAAAACACTACCAGAGTTCAACTGGAGGCGGGGGATTTTACTTCAGACACCGAGGTTATTCACCCTAACACCCACTTACAGAACTGCTGCACGAATCCAGCGGCCAGAAAGCGTGGAGATCTCTCAGGTTTACAAGGCACACTCCCTTCTTGCCCCACCGCCACTGACTCCACCACAATCCTGAGACAACTTATGCCACCAAAACGCACACATTAACTGCAACAGGCAACAAATGGCATTTCTGCCGAATCTTCATAGGAAATTTTCCTTCTGCAGCATATGCCAAGGCATAGATCAGTGTAAAATACAAGTAGGCTGTAACTTCCCTCCTGTCTTACGAAGCTGGTATTGTTTAAAAAAAAAAAAAAATAAAATAAAATAAAAAATCGCTAGCATTGCCTGGAAGGGAAGGCAGCACATACCCATAGAGCCCATAGAGCACAGGCTGCCTGCGTGCACGCCTGCAGCACCCTTCATTTGTGGGACTGCTGTTAAAACTGTGATCCCACAACATGCATGTCAGGGAGAACAAGTGATATAAAACATACCTTCCTTTGCAAGCTAGAAAGGATCTGGCCCTCCCCTCTACAGGGAAAGGAGAAAGAAACTTATTGACCCATGCACTAGATAAATGAACAGACTATCCATTAACTAGTGAATTGCACAGAATGAAATTATGTTAGAGGCAATAAAATGAATATGACTTTAAAGTGTTCATTAAAACTGTCACCAACCATCTAAAATTTAACCTATAAACCACAGCTATCATCCATATATCATACCAAAAGCTTGCCAAAAAACACGATTAACCTGTGTGATGATCAATAATTTTGACATACGGTAAATTTTGGTTTTAACTGGAATACCTACAAGGGATTATCAAATATTCTCCTAGACATGAAAAAAAAAGAAACCAGCTAAGTTTGGTCACACATTTGTTAGCTGAAAACTTCAGCATTGCAGAACATGTAGGTATTGGTAACAAAAGTCTCCTTAACTAGTAAGCACTTTCTTAGGCAACAAAGAAGTTTTACAAACACAAAATACATTATTTTCATCTAAAAATTTGATTGTATCAATACCTTCACAGTGTTCACTGGAATCAAAATCTCAAACTCGGGAAAGTAAAAACCTGTGATTTATTAGTTACACCTTGATACACAATTTGACTTCCTTTTCTCTTTCAGACTCTAGGAAAAGGCAGCCTCTGGGTAAAACACACATTTATTTGTTGCATCAAATCTAGTCCAATCAATAACTCAAGTTAATCTAAAAAAGAATATTCATCTTTGTGCTTCATATTTCTATAAATCCTAGAAAATCCCAATTTTATGACCCTAAACCATACCAAATAAATAGAATGCACCTGTCAGCTACAACACTGACTCCAAATACTGAGAAATAAGTTCCTTTTGCTGGTAATCTTCTCCAAAATCCTGTCCCACATGAGCCACATTTTGTAGACAAAAGATACTACTGTAGGCAAATATTTTTGCCTTAAAAAAAAAAATACTAAAGGTACAGACAGAGTTAACCAACAGGGGGTTTGGTGATTCCCAGGCCTGTTGATAACATTTGCTATAGCAAGATGAGCAGCTGGTCTAGACTGAGAGCCTGTACCAACTGTCTCCTGTCACATTTAACAGCCCAGCATCATTTACAGTCTTAGTATTAGGACGAATGTGAAAAGAAATTCTGTAACTTTTATCACTGTGTAATCTGCACTAAACCCTTGATCTATGTAACTTTCAAAATCCAAATAATTTACTGTTTACTTCTTTGAAATACTAGTAAGAAATGTCTATATATTAAAAATATAAAAATTCCACATTGAAATAAAAAGTTAAAATAAAAAAATTGATACTTTTAGCTTCAGTGTTTATAAAACTTAATTAAGCTTGGCATGTCTATAAAATTTTCTGTTTTCCTAGAGGGTGAAGGGGAAGCTTACAGTTTATCATGAAACTTGGCTAATAGAAATGACAGAAGGTAAAAACCTATCTGTCTGGAACCGATTTCTGAAACACTGATCTTCGTTCCTTTCTTACGGATTCTATTTCTATTGTATTATCTATGGCTGCACAGAATTTGTCCAAGTGTGGACAATAATGTATTTAGCAACTAATATTCAGCTTTAGCCCAAATAAAACATCTATAATTTGCTTTTAAATGTGGTGAAGTAAAGAGAATTTACTAAAATAAAACTACAGCCCCACAGACTCTAAAACTACTCTTAAAAGCATATATAACAATTTCTATAGTATGACTAGATGTGTATAATTTACACACAAGTTGGTTTTAATTATCACAGTTCATAAAGACCTTTATACCTTGGATCTGTCAAAACAAAGAGAGGAATTCTGTTCGGTTTTACCATGTTAAAATCTATAAAAGACTCCTCCCTTCTGGCCTCCTAAAGCTAAGACCCTTTAAGCACGTCCAGTTTGCTACGAGAACTAAAAAGCAGATTCCACGATGCTTATCGGTCGTGTGATTTACAGACATTACACTTGGAGAAGTCTCACCAATCGTGGCTCCGTTTCGAGCCTGCAGGACTACCTCGCACCACCCATCGCGAGTCTTGTCCAACTCGCAGGACTAAGCCGTAGCGCTCCCTGCCAACATCATAAATGCTGCCATTAAAATATTTGTTTTAATTCTGACCTCAGAGTCACAGCTAATAAACAAGAAAGGCAATGAGAAATTGAAAAACAAACTAAATGCAGCTGTTGGACTGGACATTTCACAACTGTGTTTAACTGCATCCTTTAATTTCACATCTATGAATAGAAGCCATACACCACAGCTTGCATGCCAGCTAGTCAACCAAGCAGTATTTTCTTTTGAGTTCATTTTGCAGCGTTATTCCGTCATGTAAATTTTACTGTATTTTTAACTTTTCCTTTGAGATGCGGCCTGCAAACAATGGCTAACTATTTGCTGGTGGTTTCTCATCAGAACATGTACTAGCAATGGATAGCACTTGTATAATTTTTCCATAATCTTCCTCACACACAAGAGGAACAGAATTTTTTGTGTACATATAATACACGTTTCTACGTGTGTCAGTCCAGAGCCCATTTAAATACATCCAGGGACCAGAAGATTAATATTCTAGAAACTACGCATTTAGAAACTATTTAGAAATGCATTACAAAATCACATGGAAGAACCAAATACAGAGGAGTGAAACATAAAGCTTATGCTTTCCTATGGAGTTCCCAAAAGTTACTAATATATCTTTGAAAAAAAAAATTTGTGGGGTTTTTTTTTTTTTAATGTGTTTAAAACAATCAATGAAAATACCTTTTCAGAAATCACAGGATTGCAAATGCAATACAATTAGCGAATCAGGAACCTGAACATACTTGAAAGAAATCCATTAGAAAAGAGAAAAAGAGGCCACATCCTTTTAAAATTGTAGATACAAATGAAGAATCAGATTATTACAAATTAAGACAGTAAGAAAGCCAGAATTTCTAATTTATTTTTGAATACATTCCTTGAGTATGAAGAAAAATACAGACAATTATATATTGCAGAAAAAGCTATAGCATATTGCTGTATTTTTCAAATACGTAACACCCTCCTCTTCTCAGTTTTCAGGCTTAGTATGTGAAAAGATAAGAAATAGCACCTCACAGCCCTCCAAAACTACACACTTTGATTACGTGTGGAGGGCATATTTTCATTACCAAATATAAAATCAATCAATCAATCAATCAATCAATAACCACTTTTGTAAAGAGGTGGAAAACCAACTTCCAGATAATATATACCCTTAGAGCTTTATATTGAAACGTCCTACCAAAAAAAAAAAAAACCCAAACCAAAAAAGAAAAGGGAGCAGACCTAATGCCTCCCAAATCACATTGAAGCCTTAATTCTCGGTACTATCTCAATTCAGGGTATTTGCATCCACAGCTTTGCTCGAGTCCCAAGGCCTTACATGAAAGTAAAACAGTGAATACTTTGGACCAATATTAAAAGGAATAGCAATAAAGCAAAACATTTGAATGAAGCCGTGCACAGAAATTTCCACAACAGATCATGCCAGAGGTCTCTGTAGCCCAGTGTATTTATTGCCTTTAACAACAGTGACTAGCAATCATCTCTTATGTCTACGATGGAAGAGGGAACAAAGTGAATTAGTTTTAATGGACTACGGCTGACATCAGAATTGGTGAGGTTTTTTCCTCCTTTCTAAATCACAGCGCCTAATAATATAACATAATGAAAAACGGGGATGTTTGTACGGTTCCTTCAGTCTCCAGTCTAGACACTCTCTAGTTTAGACTAATCCAGTTTACCACTGAGCAACTGATTGTAATTGGTAACATTTCATCCTTTCCCTTCCCTCTCCCCACTTCCCCTCCCCATTTCAGACCCTGCATAGTCTGCCAGGAACTGTAAGTGTATCATCAACACGTTAAAAGCTTTTCTGTAAACATCTTAATTTAAGTAACCCCCTATGGCGTATTCCTTCCTTTTGTGAACTTCCAAAATTTAGTCCAGGGCACCTTCATCCAGAGTTTACATAATAAGTTCTTGTCAATATATTTTATGTAGCAGACAGGATTCTTCTGCAATACTGTAATGACTATTAGATTCTGCAAATGGTTTGTTCCCGGGTTTTTTATTATATAAATATATACATATATACTATATATATAAAAATATTATATATATATAAAAGTTTAAAGCCTCCTAGTGATAAATTCTTGCACAACGCTGCATCTTAATAACCAAGACAATATTTACCCTTTTTTTTTTTATCCTGGCTACGTTATAATTATGGTAAAAGCTCAACCATAGTAAATACAGACCTTAGTGTCAATACTGCTTTTTTAATATTATACAACAGAAAATTGCTACTGGTTGTACAATTGTTACTGGTTGTACATAACTGACATTTCTAAACATCTTTTATTGCATGGAAAAGGCCAAATCACCATTCCAAGAATAGGTGGAAGGCTGTGTTGTCCTGTATACCACAGTAACAGAGCAGATGTGCTCACCAAAAAAAAAGGAAGCCAGGCAGGTGACACTATCTGCGACTCCATGGAGCTAACAACATCCTAGATTATTTTTGTGTGGCCAACGAGTATTGACTGTAACCCTATGAAGACAGGCCTTGTTCCTGGAACCAATCTAAAGGTATCCAAATTTTCTTCAGGGAAAAAAATATAACCAGGAAAAATATGATGTGTAGGTTTGGGAGCATATCTACACAGAGTCTGAAAAATTAATCTAAATTACCTAATGTGAATTAGTAAACAGCACTAAACTTTTGTCTGGACACTCTGTCCACGGTAACTTGGTCTTCAATTCATCCAAAACTGAATATTCAAGCTAAAATAAATCAAGCCAATGTTAACGCTAAGCAGAAGCATCCACACAAAAGCTTAATGTGATTTTCATTTAACAAGTGAATTAAAGTAACTGTTCTTAGCCTCTCTAAGTATAAGCCTCTTGTTTCCACTACATCAATATACATGCCAGAGGTACATTAATAAAGTCCCCCAGTCTATTAATATTACTTCACTTCCTTGTATTATTTATTCTCATCTTACAAAGTTTTAATAAAAGGCTTAAAGTCTTCCTAAAAGTTAGAAGCTGCCTGCCTTTGTTGAGAAATGAAAAGAGTGGCCATGGTGCTCTTAACCCTGGCTGCAGCAGCTGCTTTGCACAGACGATCAGATGGGCGCTCAAATACGCACCAAATATTCCCAGAGCGCAGCTCGCTTCCCTCGCAATGCTTTCTGTGTGCCTAAGAGTTGGGGCTTTCTTCTTGGACGTGGGACCTTCTCGATTAGCTTGAAGGAATACTATTATCCTCCTGATCAACTGCAAAACAGTGCTATAATCAAAAGACATCCAGTGACTGCCACTCAAAAGACCCTGCGTGCCTGCAGCGCCCAGCCTACAGTCTATCAGCCACAGCTCCCTGCAAAATTCATCCGGCTTGTTGGCCATTTCCAAGCTGCATGAATTATGCTGCTGACAGGAGCCCATTTCTGGTCATCACCTGCCCCAGGGCCCCACAGCTCCTTCCTCTTACATGCAAGTACCCTTGCCACACACTGTGGTGCAAGCATCACTGCATGGGATGGGGCTGTGGTAAAAAATAAATACATACCATGTGTATGCATTACTTATTAAGCAAATATACCGCAAAATCAGATCCCTTTTTCCTGTTCATACACAGCATCTCTTCCATGGCACTTGGCAATGCTAAATTACTACTGTAACGTTTAATTCAATACCGGATAGGTGTCTTAAAAAAAAAAAATTGAATTATGAGTGCTTCAGAAGAGGGACCTTATCTTCATGTGAGTCCCAAAAGCAGCCACTGGCATATATGGCATTATATAAATAAATCATGATTTTGACATATAATAAAGTATATGGAAAAACTGTGCCAGTTTCCTATGGAAGAAAACAATACATGAAATTCTCATATTCTAGCAATTAAAAAAGAAAAAAGTAACAGTGCCAAGTCACCTGAACTTGAAACCTGGAATCAGATTTATTAAGCACACTTCCAAAATCAGAACAAGAATGTCATCTAAGAAGCGTGCCCACAGGCCAGAACAAACTCTGTCACCAAAGCTGCCAACACAACTAGCAAAGAGAATGGATTAAGCAGGCTCACATCATAGCTTTTGTTTTTACCACTAGAACAAGGACACAGTTAGCACTTCATGCCTGCGTCCCAAAGATTTAATCAGCAACAAGTGGCAAAGGAGGACCAGTTCTTTCTCACTTTTATTGAGCCACTACAGATCTTACCTACTACAATGAAAGATGTGAAGCAGAGAGGCAAGAACAACATACGCAGGGACCCGGCTTTTAGAAATTCCAAAGGACTAAGGGATCTTGTGGAGGAGATGCCTGGCCGCAAATTTTCAGCTGTAGTACAAACACTTCCCTTCCCTCTGCTGCACCGTGCCCCCCTTCAAAAATCCCAGCAACTCACTCCCTGTAGTTTTCAAAAAACTTTTAAAAAAGGTTGTGATGGTTTACTAAAATTCGATGTACACAGGAAAAAACACAGAGAAAACCTAAACTACCAGGAACCGCAGCTTTTCTCCTTTATGGCTGGCTGTTGTTTTTTTTTTTTTTCCCCTCTTTCTAATGTTAAACATGATTTGCTGTGTGTCTTAGACTGAGACTTTTACAGTCTCCCTAAAATCAACCGACTCGGAAGCAAGCTTTTATTAACATAAGAGTCTGGAATAGGTATACACAGACATACTAGGTAGCATTAATAAAACAAACCAAGAAAAAAACCAAACCCAAACCAAACAACTACGCTGCCCCCTAAGTATACTCAGAAATGATATTTCAAGTTTATTATTCAACCAGATTTTCGGAATAGCCATTGATCTAACACAAAAAAGCTAACTATATGCCAAGTTTCTTCTTTCTTCAAATACCTCAAAAATAGGAAAGAAAAAAGTTCAATGGATTTGCCTTGAATTTAAACAAAAGGCAGATCTAATGCCAGCAAAAGTCACTATAGAAATGCTCAGCACAATGAAATGCTATGCAGAAACACCCCTGCTTGTTCTTTCATGATTTTGCCTTGCAGTGTAGCTGAAGTAGAAGGCTGTGTACAGCAAGCTCTCCTAGCCAACTAACCCAGCTGGGAATATTATTTACCTTGCTGGGAAGAAAAAACAACCCCCAAAGCCTCAAGAGCAAAACAAAAGAAACAACAACAACAAAAAAAAAACCCAACAACAACAAAAAAGACTCTCTCCCCATCAGCAAGAGTCCTGCCGTTGTTCGCAACACACTTCCAATCAGGCCTGTAATAACTTCACATGTTTTGGACACTCCAAATGCAGTGAAGGATCTCTTCTTCGTTTCAGAAAGAACAACTAGGGGAAAATATGACTGCCATTTACTGACATCGGCAAGTCTCTTTCCTTCCCGTTGGATTGTTTTCTGATAATCCTACAGTGAAGCAATATATTACCATTACCCCTTCCCACAACGACCCCTGTAAATTCTGTACTGTTATTTTATGACATGCAGTTTATCCCTAGCACGCTCCTTGTTCAGTATGAAAACAAACAGCAGAACACACACACACCCCACACACCCCCAGCTGTATCTTACTGCTAACTGATACCTCTAAAATACAGCTTAAAGTGGCTGTGGCACCATTCTACTGGTTTACTGCACAAAAACCATATAGTCATTTCCAGTGTCGAGGCGGCTTCGGTTTAGTTTTGGGGTTTTTTTCTTCCAAACACCATTCCATAAGCTTTTGCAGGCCTGAATACCTGTGAAGCTCACGGGCCCTTGGGATGAGACATGATGAAATTAAGCTATTTGATCAGCCATAGAGAAAAAAAATAGTTCACTGAAACACATCAGTGTTCCCTGTTTGCCTCTGTAGCCAAAGTTTGTAGTCGCTATGTTCTAGTGCAGCATCACAGACACTGTTGAAATGATAAGTAAAAGTGGTTTTTCACTACAACCAGCCAACAAAGCCAGTATCAAAAGCCACCTCTTGTTTTGCTCTGCTTTGTAACAAGATCAGCTTGATTGGCAATATACCACTATATAATGGATTAAGATGATGTTACTTACAACACTGCCTTCAAACAAAATTCTGCCTTGATGTTAAATAAAGAACACATAATCCTGCTTGAAGGGCTCCTTTCATTCTCTAAGCAGCTGACGTAATAGTTTTCAACTGCTTTGCTGTTGCTGTACCCAGAACATGCAGTATGATTCAATACCTTGCTGTGAATCATCCCTCCTGCAGGTATCTCGTAACATACACAATTTGCAATCAGTCAAAACCAATACCAATTAGAAAAAGCGTTTTCCTATTAAGTATCTTATTGCACCATTAGATCTAACGTAACAGCCTGCTATATCATATACAAATGATTGTAATTTAGTACCTGAGCAGACCAGAAGAACTTGATTCTAATACAAGTAATCCATTAATATGCAAATATACCCTTCAATTTAAAAAATAATGCTAATTTGCTTTTACATAAGTGTTCTGTTTCCCTTAAATTTATGCAATCATAAAAGCTACCTAAGGCATTTAATTAGTATCTATAAAGCATGCTAATTTAAGCACCTATATTCATTTCACTTAATTAGCATTGCTCGAATCTTGGTATTAATCTTTCTACCAGAATACAAAGCAAAAATATTACTATTCTGGAATCGGCATAGTTGATTCCCTGTTAAATACATAGAGTTCCACAAACAATTCTCTTAGGCATCAGTAGAAAATTCAGCCAGATGAGAATACAGTTTTTTCTGTCAAAAACTCACAGTGAAAATGCTGTGAACTGCACACCACTATTAAAGAGTTCTGACATAACAGATGGGATGTCAGAATAAGACCAACTGGTCAGTAAAAGTGAAAACATAAGTGACAGACATTTAGGTTTATTCTTTGAAATGTGACTTCATCCTTAAGATCTTCGTGGCATTTGCTACATTTTAGAAACCATTAATTTAGGCAAGTAGGAGCTGTTGATTCAACGGCCATTTCACTGACTACTAATGCATCAACTAAAACCTTTTTTTTTTTGCTGTCTGTAGATAGAGTAGTAAATGTGTTAATCGTCAAATTGCTAAGACTGATTAACAGACAAGATTTGTAGATATCTCTGCTGCTCATAGTCATTGTTAATTTATAAAGAGGAAGGAGAGGAACACAACTTCTGAGGAGTTTTGTAAAAGTATTTTCAGATGTTAGTTCATTTCACTCAGGACAGAGGGTAGAATCACAAACTCTTCATGAACAAAGCACATAATGGCCGTGTAAGTTACTTTAAAAAACAGTGCCAGTGAAACAATTCATTTTATTTTCATATTTACAGAGGAGTACAATTTAACACATGTGCTGATCCTCTGGATACCTGCATATCAGAACAATGGGATACCTGGCTGGCAGGAACCCCACAGGAAAGAATTCCTTAGTACTTCTCCTGCACTCGAAGCGGTAGACTGAATCTTCTTGCATATACCATAGTATAGCAGTTGCTTAAGTTTGAAATTTCTAGAAAAGCCAAATTAACCAGTGTATGACACCTTCAACACTCAACAGAGCAGGTCAGAAGTCCTAGTAGCAGTAAGCAGGTACTTGCACGCATCACAGTGGTATGTGCAATTCCTCCAATGCAATGGAACACACGCCTACGATATTTTACTGTCTCCATCTTGTTTACAACTACCACATTAAAACAGTAAAAGAACTTACCACTAGGGTTAAAAGCCATGCAGCAAATAGGCTTTTCATGTGCAGGGAAGTGGGCCACAATACCATCGCTATCAGAGTCCTCACTGACAAGTACCTGCATAATATCAATAGAGACAAAGGAAGGTTAGAAAGTAAAAATACACCTAAGAGAAAAATACCAACTTACTGATACAGGAACTGTTTTATGAGATATACCTAGTGGTATGAATGTAAGTATTACTGCATGTGAACCAAACACAATCTTCTGTAATTTTTTCAGTTAAACAGACATGAGATATGCTCAAATAACCTACCATTAACTACAGAGGATTATGCACTTTATACCTGGATTCCCTATTTATTTATCCTATTCAAATAAGGCAAAACAGAGAAATATCACTGGTTTGCTACATCAAGTACTAATGGCTGCACAGAAGCTTATTACAAAAAAAGGCTGTATGCAGTGCACCAGGAAGCTGCATTTAAGGTTTCCATTGGCGCTGGCTGAAGCAACGGTTGCGTCCTCGCTGCGTGTCTATAATCGAGAGGGTCTATGGCTCATAAATTCATGACAGGAACTCTCCTGCTCATCCAGCTCTCCTGTGGACAGAAGCTCTCATCCCACCAGACTCAGCAGCAGCATGCAGTTGGACTAACGTAAGGAGGATCAGTGTCATTAGGGTGAAGAGCACACACAGTTCTAACTGAGAACAACGCATGATCTTCTCTAAGCAATTAAAAAAAAAAAAAAATCACATCAGAAAAAGAAAAATAAGAGGTAGTGTAGAGTTTTTCAAAGAAAAGGGAATATTTAACCATTACATAAACCAGTATTTTCTTTGGAAGGATTCAAAGTATACATTGCAAACAAGTGGAAAAACAGACCAAAAGCCCAGTCAAAAAAAGTGAGTTTGCTTTCCACCCGTTGCACAGGTAGGAACACTACAGCTTGCATCCTGCTAGTAAGCGGTGAAGGACTCGAGGTATCAGGATTTCCAAATGATGCAAGAAATGCTAAGGACTGGGAGGGTGTATGAAAGCAGCTGCACTGCTAAACATGCAGCTAACAAGAATTTTCTCCATCTTGAAATTGCCTCAATGGACATTAAATAACAGTACTACGAAGGCTGTTAATCAAAATCCCTTAAAAAAAAAAAAATCATGCTGTCATAAAATACCTTCTCGTGAATAAAAGAGCAATTAGAAGGTAGGAGAGAGTTTTCACAGCAGAGAGAAATTAAGTGGAAAAGGAAATACCTGGACTGAGACCTGTGTTGCGCAATATCTTCCAGAGAAAAGGACAAGGGATGAGCTTTTGGGATTTTAAACCAAAGGCTATTTGAAGTTGATGAAACTACCTGAGCCACTCAAAACTAAAGCCGACTGCGAAGAGGTACAAAAGGACCTCCAAAAGGACACAGCATTCCCAATATCTATCATATGAAAAGGAAAATATATTCTTCAATGTATAGAAGACAACCAAAAGATGTGCGGATAAAACACAAACAAGAGCTGCAAAAGTATTTTATTCCTTGGTAACATCTAAATTAAGTAAAACAATGAGAAAAATCTGTCAGAAAAGGACTTTACAAAAGGGTTTCTGTGGTAAGGAAAAACCACCTTCTTAATAAGATAGTGCAAAATTTCCCATTTCAAGTTCAGAATAATTTGTCTGCTGCTTCCAAAATAATCTGAAAGGTTTTTAATACTTCCTATTCCTAACAGATATCAGAATAATTTGAAGATATTTTTATGCTTCAAAAAGAGAAATCATCTTTAAATGTTTAAAGAAGTCACGTAATATGGATGAAGAGGCCTGCGCCTGACTGACTTTAAATGTTCAAATTACTTGGCACTGTCACATAAGCACAATTATGGTTTTGCTTTCCGTTGTCAGCATTTCGTGCTTATTCCAGAACCACTAACCAAAGGGTCTGGAGATCTTCCTAAGAGCTTTTCAAAGAAACAGTGTTCTTTTCTCAGCCTATATAAACTGCACTAAATAGCTCCTATACATCATCTTTTCACAGCTTCCACTTTTAGGTAACTTGCTCTTATCCTAAACATTTTGCTCTAATTAAAGATACATGATAATGACAAAGTAACATCATAAACTAGCTTTACAAAAGAAATAGAAGGGTTTGTTAAATCTAGTCTGTTAAACAGAAATATTTAATCTAGAAATCTGTAGGTACCAACAGTACCTACATCATTGCAAAAAAACAGTTATAAAGCGTATTTCACATGCACCATCTTCTACAGACTGTAAACTGGATTAATTCAGCATGGGGGGGGTGGTTTTGGTTTTTTGTTGTTTGTTTGTTTTGCTTTGTTGGTTTTTTTAAACTAATGATAAATGCACCACTGTTATCCCTGCAACACAAAATCCTTATTCAACAGACAAGGAACGCTCTGGATGGTAAGATGATTTTTAAATATTTTTCCTCTGGAAATAAGATACAAAGCAAAAATTTCACAACACTAAAAATTGTGAAATACCTCAGACATACCACTCGGAGAATACAATAATGCCCAAATCTATTATATGTATGCTATGCTGATTCCATGCCTTAAAAATATTTTTTCAATCACTGCTTAGAATTGTCTTCCTGGAAAAACATCCCTTGTGTGTTTAATCTAAAAAGAGTTTTTAGAAATCTTCACTTTTTTCACTAAAGCTATTCTTCAGGTACAGCAAACCAGCCCTTATTTTGGCTGTTATACAATTCCATTGTTTGTGACAGAAACACAAGGAAGAACTTACTGGCATAACAGCCAGTCATGAAAGAAAAAAAAGCCACTGTGAGCTTGTGAATCCTGACAGCCCTTGCCTGCCACTAAGCCTGGCTCACGAGCAGCGTTTAGACTCAAGTTAAAATATGTCAGTCTCCTGCATTAGCCAAGTTGAAAAAAAAAGCCAAAACCAAAACAAAACGCACCACCACTAAAAAAAAGTACCTTTATTACTCAAAAATTCAGAAATCCTTGGATAGAGGAGAATCTGAAACACTGAAGGTGTGATAGTGCCACACCACCTCCTTCCTTGACTTCCGCTATCTGTCACTCCCTACCCACTGTCACCACAGAATGGAAATACTTGCTTCTGAAACACACACATGGAAACAACATTTGCTTGTCTACGGGAAGAAGTTGAAAAAGTGTTCTTCATCTTTTTAAAATCCTTGTGAAAAAAAAAAAAAATCCTTGTGGAACAAAGAAAAGTACTTTTTTAAAAAAAAAAAAAAAATCACCAACTTGTATTTAAATCTCCAGACTGCACTGCAAGATTTGTCATGGCCTTCCCCTGCAATTTAGAGTGGAGAGTTGGGGAAAACATACATCACTTTTTACAATTTCAACACTACAAAGGAAGGAAAAAAAAAAAATAATCAAAGGAATCACAGCAGTTGACTCAACTATATCATCAAGTGAAAAAGAGCCTCTTTGGAAACGTCCCTTCCAAATCTGCCACAAAACAAAAGCCTGGTTCACATGCCAATTTAGAGCTTGCATAGCTCTAAAATCATAGCGTGATTTTCACCACTGTATACAACTTAAGGAAGACAAACTCATGCTGACACAACACAAGGCGCTTTACACTGGAATATATTATTTTCTGTATTAGAGATCTTTAAATGGATAAAACTGCCTCGGTGTAACAGGGTTGATATAAATTCAGACAGATCAAATAGTGCAGCGTTCGTGTGCAGACAAGGATGCAGACTGGAGCCGTACAGTCAGCAGGAAGTATTCGAGGTCTCCGCCACGCAGGCTTCGCAACTTCTAGAAACCACCTCTCGCGAAGGCTGAAGCGGAAGCCGCTACCTGCAAAGGTGCTGGAGAGAACGACGCCCGAAGGCTAACAAATGCCACGTGAAATCAATACTGACATTGTACGACTGGTTCCTTTCGGCCAGTTCATGGTTTCTTACTGCTGAAAAGAGCGGAGTTGGAATTTTTTCTTGGAAGTCCAAACAGTGGCACAAACTGCCTAACAACGCATGCAACTGCTGTCAAAAAGCTCGAAGGAAGCAGCTCACTCAGCTTCCCAACGCACAGAGCACACAAAGCCCACAGGAATCCCGAGTCTACAATTTTTTTTCATCTCAAATAGGCTTCATTCTCCAAGGTAGCGGCCTCTAACCATTCTACTATCAAAAGACCTTACAAAGTCTCTCTCTGAAAAAAGTTCATAAATCCCCGTGTTGCTCTTGTAATTGCATAGTCGCTGAGGTTCATAAGGATGCTCAAGCATCTTCCTTGTAGAGTTGCCCACCATTACAAACAGAAATGGCATTTTAAGAAAAACAACAGACAAGAAAGAAACACTGAGGCTTGTCTACCAAGATGGCCTTGTAAGGCAGCACTCAGCCTACTTCTCATGCCCAAATAGTATCTCACCAAGAGACCCGCAACATGATTTTCAAAAAAGTTGCCCAGCCAACAGAGCCGTAGCTGGACGTGCTGAGCCAACGCTGCAGCTCTCTCAAGCCAGCCCTATTAAACTTCAATAGAACCCTGTAGCTGATCGAAGATGAATCAAGTCCTCTTTATCTTACTCTAAAAAAGAAACAGACAAAACACCTAGGGGATCATTACATTTACTATCAGAAAACAGTGCTTGCTTTGAGGGCAAGAGATAGCTCAAGCCGAAGCTTTTTTCTCCTACGCTGTATTTTCCTTCATTCGTGGTATTTTCCATACTGCTGAACAGAAGCCACTAGTAATTATGACTTCAATTATTTTAGTCTTTAAAGGTAAATTACACCACTTATACCAGTGGAGACATGTTTTTAAATAAAACATGAAAGTAACGCAGATAAAAATGGACACAAATCTAATCAAGCAGGTCCTACTCTTAATAAAATTAAGAAAGAATAATCCCATCATCATAAAAACAAATAGGTTGGCAATATTTATAAATATGAATATTATATCATAGAGCTCTTCGCATGTATACTTATTAAGATCCAAACAGCTGAAGTTAAGGCAGTGTTCGCTTCAGAACGCACAAAACCCAACCCCCTCCATACCGACCCCCCCAATTAGCCTCCCCCAACTTACAGCTAAGGTCAAACATCAGTGGAAAAGGGCTAAAAGTGATAAATCTGTGGCATTAACTACTGCACTCCTTTTAATAGAATCCAGCATAAACTCAAAACAGCCTTGCGCTCAGCCTGAACCATTTATCTGAGACAAAAATGTCTTCTTGACAAAAAACAGATCTCCTTTAATAAAAGTAAGGCAGACAGTATTATGCTCTGAGGGAATCCTGTTGCTCTTTTTATATTTATATATAAAAAGAATTCTTCTGTAATACACGTAGATATAAAGAGTGAAGGAAATGGATGCCAAATACATGAGCATTAGAACGTCAAATTAGCCTTTGTGAAAGCTGTCCTTATAAATAAAAGCACTGGTGTTAATGACCAGTGGAATTATGTATGTAGTTAAAGTTTTATTATTAAATACACCTTATTCTTTTAGCTTCTTTTTGCTTTAGACTGAAGTTTCACAATTCCTTCTCCCGATAAGCATCTTTATTTGGTTCAATTATTATCAACTCCTTACCAAATGAAAATGAACTTTTGAAACTGCAGCAGTCTGCAGTTTTTTTCCAAAAATTCCTCTTTAATGCAATAAAAAGTTAATAGGGAACAGAAAAAAAGTACCAATCACATTTTAAACATAAAAAGATCAACATGTTATCTTATTTTTCTAAGTTATTTTTAAAATACTTCCTCAAATATTTTCATGTGTTTTGGCTAATCTATGAAAGCAACACAATGATATCTCATCAATCACATCGCTCTATCAAAAGCGCTAAGAATCAAGTTTTGTATTTTTAAATGAGCACATATTTCTCTGTCAACTAAATGTTAGATGTTTAACAGATTTACATTCAGTCACAAAACTGGCGACTTTTGAGAAAGGTCATTATTGCAGACTACACGTGGGTGGCCTAGTTGATGAATTAATTAAGAATACAGAAACAAAGGCCAAAAGAAAATAATTTTTCTTTAAAACTCAAGCCACTAAAGTCTTACACATTTAATTCCAATTACTGAAAAAGAGGACATCTGTACAGCTTTAGTTTTATCCATTTCAACTAATTAACAGATTTCAAATAAATAGTCATTACGTCTAACTGAAAAGTTTGCTAACACTTCATTAGAAGGAAGTTTAAACAAGCACACAACCTTGTTAACATATTTTGGTTTACCACAAAGTTACTTGGGCATCTTGATAATTATTTTTACTCCCTTTACAAATATATCATGACAGCCAACTTCAATAATTCTACATTCCTTTGCATTTATTTAACTACTTCATAATTCAAATTTTCTTAAAGCACCACCAATTTTGAAAGTAGGAGCTATCCTATAAACAACTGCTGGGTATGAGATTTTACTACAATATCTACATTCATAAGGTTTATTAAAAATATTTTTCCTACAGATTTAATCCTGCAAGATTACATTAGAAGATTTCTTTAGTCTTGTATATTTTTCAGTGGTAAGCTAGCATTTCAACCTCTGCTGCGGTAGCACAGTACATCTCATGAAACACATTGAGTTCCACCTCGCTACCTTCATACTGGGTACCTTTGGAACAGCAGATAGAATAAAAAATTAGTGAAAACTTAAAGCTGTAGTTAGGCCTTCTGACTTCAGTCCAAAACATGTTCCTCAACTGTCCTACTGGCAAATAAATCTGTATGTTCATACACACGCACAGAGCAGCTCACTCCATCCTTAAAACCTGTGTTGCTATGCTCAAAGTAAATGGACAAGCACATGCGTCATTACTTTGCAAGCCTATATATATATATATATATATATATATATAAAAATACATATATACACCCACAAACTGCTTCCCCACTGAAAAAGGGGCTTATTTCTCCTTCAAAAGTACATGCTTGCTTGTCTTATATTTACTGTCTTCCTCTTCCATTTTCTTTCTCTTTTTAAAACAGATTTCTTCCTTTTTTACTATCTTCAAGATACATTTTATTACTTGGAAATTGTTTTATTTCATTACAACACCCAAATTCTTAGGTAGGCTGTGCAGGTAGATAGAAATCTTTATTGACCTGAAGGAGGTGAGGTTTTCCTTTTACATTAGGAGTCCACTGATGATAAGAAAATATCTCCTTTCTGCTTCTGAAATTCCCCTCATTTACGATTAGGCTGACGACCTCTGAAGGCCTGCATGCACACATACACACATATATTTACATAGTTGCTAGACAAATCTCTGATGAAAGGGGTGCAAGGCTTTCAAACTGTTAACTCAGTCCAGAAAACACTTGCTGGGCATTACTAATTCTTGTGGTTTCCCAGTCAGTTTAGGAAGACTGATGTTAGTAATGGGCATCGCCATCCAGCAGCACCCACATCCAGCAGAGATGAAATACTCCAAAGCAGGCATCTGCATCACAGGAGGAAGCAGGAACGCCACAAAGCATTTCTCTGTACCCACCCAGACCTCTTATTTCCCACCTGGTATCTGGAAACTGGGATGATAAACCAATAACCTTAGAAAAATCACTGCCACCCTGCATCAAGAAAACAGAGGCCAAAAGTATGCAAGGCGTTTGTTTTACCACTGTACAGCAATTACTTTCTCTAAAACACAGGTGAGGCTGCACTCTGCGTTAGTCAATCTGCTCAATCACTCTTCTGTTGTCAGTAATAATGTTGTTTGGGTGACTACTATCAGCAAACCAATTTGTCACAGAAGAGTAAAATAATTTCGGAAAATAATACAATGAGGAAGAATCAATGTAGCTCAGTCATCCAGATTTCAAATCAGCACGATGCTTAACTATGACTTTATGTTGACGTATACGAGCAATCACATCGAGTTCAGTGAGATTACTCGCATCGTTTAAAGGTCAGACTTGCTGAAACGCTTTCCTGAACTGAAGCTTCACTCAATTACGTTATAAAAACTAGCCAGAACTACCCAGCCAGTACAAATACGTGCCATCTACACTAGCATGTCATTTCTTGCAGGCTTGCCTGCTTCTGCCATGCTCCTTGGGACAAGGCAACTCACACAACTGCCAAAATCAGAATCTGCCACGTTCCGATGAGGCTGGGTGCACAAAAACTCATGGCAATGGAAATACAGCTGGAGCGATGGAAAAGAACCCAGTGGGGACTGCAAGCACAGAGGACACTCCTTACATTAGGAGGTTCTGCACTGGGGCAGTGTTGAATGACAGCCTTTATTTAGACCATGTACAAAGTGTATTTATTTTTAATGAACTTTCTTGTTGCTAGATGCACATTTCAGTAAGAAAAGATCATTAAAGAGTCTTCTGTACCATGAAAATCTAACAATGTAAAAAAAAAAATTATTTTTCCGGGGGGGGGGGGGGAAACAAACAAACAAACAAACGAGTTGATTCTGAAAGCAAGCCTCAGCACTGAAAATAGCTTATTAATTTAATAGCATTTTAAAACTTGACATCACAAAACTATGAATACAAGATGTACAACTAGGATATCTAACTTAGAGCCTCCTTCCGTAGAGAATCAAGACAGAAACTATTTTACTAGAGCTGATGGCTTATTTATGTTACAGCAGCAGTATTTGGACAAGGCAAGCGTTATCATTTTTACAACTACTTTTCCAGAGTGCCCTTTAGGCTTGATAGCTCCCTACTATTGTTAAGGTCAGAGGACAAGTTCATAAAACCTCTAAATCATACATAACAAGAATTAAAAACCTAAGATATATCATTTTTTTTCCCCCTAGGCCTATGCAGAAGAATCAAAGCACAGACAGTGACCATCAGCAATAATGACGACATTAAACAAGGCTTCATGAGAAATTTATGAAGCAAAATTTTTCTTTTTTTTTTTTTTTTTTTTTCCTGGCATATACAAAGAGCCAAAAGACTTTTTTTTCCCAGGAAACAAAACCAAACCCCAACGGTCAACAGACTTGTTTTAAAACCTGACACTAAGTTTTTAAAGTAAAATAATTTCTTTTTTCCATTCTCTCTTTTTTTTCTTTTCCTTTCATTTCAGTTTTTCAAGAGAAGGCCTATAATGTTATACGAACAACCCCCTTTCAACATAACATTACTTGGCTAAGTACTTCCAAAACTTCCCAGGAACAACCACAGCTCAAACAGCATACTGGGATTTTTGTTTGTTTTCAAGTAAAACATTTTATTTTCCTCTCAGGTAAGAAAATGACTTCTGATTAGTCAGTAATACCGAACTAACTTACCTGCAATAATCATCATAAAGATAAGGGAAAACAAGAAAAAATAATATTTTTTTTTTTAAATTCAATAAATGTCAACATTAGGAAAAAAAATTTACAAAATAGTTACAGAATAACGAAGTGTATGGGACAAACACTGATTCCAGGATCAGACACTGAAATGAGATGATTGATAGAAATGAACAAAAAACCACAGGGATATCTTCTGCCATAGAGACAGTACAACACACCCATGTAAAACTTGGGTGACGATGGTACGGGCTTTTTACCAAATGGCTTGGCCTGACACACTGTACTGTAAGTTATTAGTAAAACAGTACATATGCGCCCCAAAACAGCATCATGCTCGATTACATTCCGGTTTTGAAATTGATGTAAAAAAATTATAAACTTTTATACTTAATATTCAACTTCACTCATCTTTTTAAGCTGGAATTCAACCATTCATTGTATTTCTAGACAATCATATTTTCCAGCCACATTAGATATGAATAAATACAATCAGACTACATATACAGTTCAACTGATCAGCATAAATCAATGTCAATTATGAACAAGTGTTAGCGAGACAAAATGTGACACTTCACACTTGATGTTGTCAAAGTGTCAGATAAATAAGTTATAAAGACAATATACATTTTGGCTTAATTTCAGTCCCAAATAGGACTTTATCAAGCTGCAAGTGCCTGTAAAAGTTTTTGACCCAGCAAAAATCTCATCTATTTTTCATTTTCAAAAGCATAAAATACATTTTCCTGAGATTTTTGTGAAAATGAATGCATATTCTGTTTCTGTGCAAGCTATTACCTGCCCTTCTGCAACTGTCTCTGTATCTATGATAGTGATGATTCCAGGCACCAGAGGACTTCGACGAATGTTGCTGTGAGCTAAAATTTCTTCTTCAGTTGCTCCTGAAGGCAGCGTCCCCGTCAGCTGCGTAACTACCTTCCCAACCATTGTAAGTCCAGTCTTTATCGTCTATAAAAAGAAAGAGAACCAATAAATAATGTTTAAGGCTGTTTTGTAGTTCTATCTTGCATTTTTTCTCAAATTAATACAACTAGATTGCGCACACCAGATGCACACAAAACAAACGTTTCTGTAAGTGATATATAAGCTGCGAAAGGCTGTATGTTACAGAAGTGTCTTGAAGAAAAATAGCATCCTATCGATTTGAAGTATTCGCCTTTATTTTGGAATTAAATGCTCCCAAAAACACTCTTGAATAAAGAAATACTTAAATGTTGCCTAAGAGTTAACAGTTTTTTCTTTCCTTTACTTTGTTACTTATTCCAAGAGGCACAGAGAATGGACAGTTAGGAGAAACAAATGCTGAGCCCGACATGGGTGCGTGTGGAGGGCAGTGTTACACAGAGGAATGCTCCTGGCCCCCAAGGGTTAATGCTGAAAGCATTGTGTCTTCTACACAAGTGCAAGTGACAAGGAGTTTGGCCTTTGACAGATATGACAGACGCATTCATTGGTTTCTCAGCCATTATGCCTTTTGCAGCATTGAAACTGAACGTGGGACTCAAACCCAGCAAAATTAAACCCACCATCCTCAAGGTACCAGAAAGGACAGCTCTGTACAAACTACATGCATATCCCATCACAAATAATGTGACTTTCCATAGTCCGCCTGCTTTCCAGGCGTGGGTTTGAAAACATAGTCACTGCACCAGCTTTTATCATCTTAAGACATGAAGATTTTTTTAATGTGATTTTATTTTATTTGGAGAAAGAGGGAGAGTACACACAGTAGGAGAGAGAGAGATTTAAAGAAAAACAACCCAAACGACAGCTTCAAATATTTTCTCCTTGAATCAAGGACTGTGCCTTATTTGCCTATGAAGAACTGAGCAGATTTATTGTGCAATATAAATATGAAATAGCAAAAGAGATCAGAATGGAATGGCATTGTAACAAGCCAATTCTTAACTAAAAAGACAAGCTAAGCTGCCTGCTAAATTGAAAAGGAAAAAAACTGTACAGATCACAAGCTGAAACCAAGAAGCAGCCACAAATCAATTGCAACTGCTTTGTTTAGTGCTAAAATCTCAAACTGCAGTGATTAGAAAACACATTAGTGTTCATCAATTAGCAGCCAAACGTTTGTTTTAATAATTCATAGGAAATGACTTACACAAAGTCTGTTAGTGTGTTGTCAGGAAAACCTCTGAAGGGCCAACAGAATTAGGCGCCACACTGTATTGACGGCAGCATCTAGCCAGGAAGCCTGATTAACCTCTGAGATGCCTCAGCTGATGTACTTACCCCATTAATGCTAATGGAGATACTACCACTTAAAATCGAGCCATGCCTTTATCATAGGAATGTCTTTGGGGTTTAAAGTCTTTAGTAATATCCTGCCATTTGTTTCTTATTATTTCTTTTTATACTCAGATACAACAAGCAAGAATAAAACAAATTTTAACAGTGGCAAATTCAGAAGACTGAAAAATGTAACACAAAGCAGGCAACGATAACTGAGGAACAGACCCAGAAGAGACCCAATGCCATCACAAGAATGCTTTTCAACAGACACCTTCCGTACAAAAACTGACAAGGCAGTTTTCTGGCCAAAAGTTAAAACCGTATGAAAGGCACTGGCAGTTTATACAGCAGGAAAGAGAAATCAGTATAGCAGCACCGTAAGGCAAAATACCTGTGCAAGTTAAAACACCAAGGATTGTAACTGACCTGTTTTATAAAGTAACTTATGATATTAGAGCTAGAGAAACTGGATGACAAAGTGCCAAGTATAAATTTATAGCTCTCTGGAAAAAAATTAACATGCTTATCTAGCACAATGAATGACTGTTAGATGTTAGAGTAGACTGCGACTGCAGGGCTACTGAGAAGTAATAGGTGTACAAAGATGTGGCCGAGGCCATTAGCTCAGAAATATCAGTGCAAAACCATTATGGCACTTACTTCTTTGTGCTATGTGTATATTTGCAAAAACTTCTCTGGTAATCTTTAACCTTTCCCATGCCATATCAGCTGTCCCCTCCATCCATTAGAGCTAATGACCTTGCTCTCACATAAGCTGTTAGTACTCATTAAGAAGTTATCAGGTAACAAGAGAAAACAGATGCAGCCTTTGCTAAATCACTTTACTACTATAGGATTAAAAGATATGGAGAAAGAATCAACTAAAGAAGTTATGAGGTGAGAAGAACTTGGTTTATAATTTGATGTTAGACATTCGACAGAGCAAAGACATTTTAAATTAAATAGGTTAAAGTTTGCACTGTCCCAGTTCCTTTGTCAGTGATGAGGACCTGCCAGTGCATACTCAGTGAAGTTTTCTTATAAATAAATTTCAAATACTTGATCCAGTTCCTCTTGTAAGGAACAATGCACACTGTGCAAAACACACAACTTATTGGTATGCTCACGTGTACCCTATCTGCTTAAAAATAAGACTGTTCACATTCACTCAAATAAAGAAAGACATATTTAATTGAAATAAATGTACACACTCATATCTCATTTAATTGAAAAATAAGTACAACTTTAATTAGATGAGAAAATTAAAATGCATCATTCAGTGCCTGTTAGGCTGTTCTGTTCTAAAAAAGGTCTTACATCCTTTTAGTGGCAAAACAATATATTGTTCCTGTTTCTCCTAATAAATACATTTTACATTATTTATTTGTTTACAAATGAAAAATCTATAGAAAGCAGAAAGAGATATCAAAAAGATATGCCTTGGCAATCAGCAATATGAAAGCCACAGGAACAACATGAACATACAATCAATTACAGAATCAAGTTCAAACTAAACGTTTGTTGAAATGCTCATGCTTCGCAAAGATGTTTCCCGTTCCTGCTCTTGCCGTATATTCTGAAAAGAGCTAGGACAGGGAAGGAGCCTGTTAGGAAATTCAACTTAAACAGCACGGCAAGTTTGACTGCAAGGGATACATCAGGATGGGGAAGGTCTGCATGAGCCGCCCTTGGGCAGAGAGTGAGCTGAAACATGACTCACTCAGGGACACAGTGAGACCAACCTCTCTTCAACAAAGTATAGGAAAAAAACCCAAGCATGGAGATATACGAATGTCTTTTCCTAATTCCCCCTTCCTTGCTGCATCCAAAATGGATAAATATGGATAATTATAATAAGCAATTTCACATTTGGATGCTTATCTCAAAGCACCTGAATATTCTCCCATCCCTAATACTGTTAAGTAATAATGGGTCTATTCTGAAAGATATTCGACGTCCATTCTACTGTGTTTGTTCAACTGGAGTGAACCTATTTTTATCCCATAAGGAACAGTATTTTCATTTTTCCAAACACATCAATTTCTATCTTTGCTAAACATTAACCTAAACTGGAATCCTGACACATTTCCTATTTCCAGAAATTTTCTGCTTTGTCAAATTACAGAAATGATCAAGCGTTTTAGAACACGGACAGACAGAAAGCCATTAAACAAATGTCAGGAAAAGAAAATAAGAAATTGAGCTGGAAAAAAATGCATGTGTTTTTCTAGCAATGGCAAAAAGCAATGCTCTTGCAAGATGCATCTAAAGAGAAACAGGAAAAAGTTCAATGTTCAAAATAAAATCCTTGTAGAAATGATAAAATTAAATGGGAAGATGAACTAAAGGAATCACAATGTTACCAGAACAAGAATTTTGGCACCAATAAACACCACACTCCAACACGACCACAATTTTGACCTCAGTATTCTCAGTTAACAGGGGAGCTCCTGACTCCTAAGTTATTTGGTTAAGGAAGAAATTCATTTGCTGCATCAAGTATAGCACACAGCAGTACATCACCCTGGGGACACTCACTGTTCACTACGGGGACATCCAAAAACACTTCTCAAAAGGAATACCATTAAATATTCTGTACTGCCACCAGGAACTCCTACAGAGGATCTGAAAGGTACGTCTCAAAAGTGACCCTTCTGAAATTAACTCTTTGCTCTCACTTTACCTTTCTCCTTTATATGAAGGTTCTTTCACTTTCTTCAATGAGAAACTGGAACCCAAACAGAAAAGGCTGTAACCCACGATAATCGAACAGGACAAGAACTTTTATGGAACCACTTCTGAACCAAAAAGCAGCATTGTAGGGAACAGAAAAGGACATCCACTTTCAAAAAAAAGCCAATACGTCTGCCGATCAAAGCAAATTAATTACAAATCCTTGTAGACTGATAAGATACAACAGCAGTAGAGGTTTAAAGATTAAGACTTACTTAAGCAAGAAGTAAAGTTTATGGTAAGGTAATAAGATAGACAAAGAGCAACAGATATTTGGAGTATATATTTACCAACAAGGAAGTCAGCCTTTCCATTATCAGAGATGAAAACTTGCTAGATAGTAAGCCAAGATTCAATTACATCAGTAAGAAATTAAATATTTCAGATTCAGTGTTGCACTCAGATGCGAATAACTAATTAATATGGTAAGGCTGAGATATACTCAAGAGCCAAATCATGCAAATACTTAAAACTATATTTGTATTAATCTTGCCTATTACAGTAACATCTGATAGCCAGTTGAGAGCAAAAGCAACATGCTATGCAAAATACAAAGTAGTATAGAGATGGTGCCCTTATGATCATCCATTTTCTAACTTCCACTATTACTTTATCCCTGTACAGAGGCTAACAATCTTTTATTTCCTATGACTATAAACATATTTTATCTTCACTATCTATTCACATGATGCAACATCACTATGTCAGTGTTTGCAAACATTCAGCTTAACACGGGAATTTCTGGATTACGATCCTTGGCTAGTACTGCTCAGCAGATAAAGGCATCATCTTGGTCCTCACTGTCTTGAAAACCTAGTTATCCATGGTCTTTTGTGGTAAGGGTCATTAAAATGTCCTCCTTTTTTAGAATTTTTTTTTTAGTCTGTCAAAAAAAATTAAACAGAATAGTGCTTAGTCTTCAATGCCTACTAGAATGCTTTGACAATCATTATCTGGTTTAAGAAAGCTTTGGCCTGTTCTTAAGTCATGAGTGGGCTTGGCTTTGGCAGTGCAGTGATCCGTTTGTAACATTTTACCACATCTGAGCATGCTAAACCAGTTGGTTTTTCAAACTTATCCGTGCTATAAAAGACACGTTAATGATGCTGGGATTGAAGGAGTATGAGATTTTCACCCATTCTTATTTTTTTTTGCTGATGGTGAAAGTATGCAGATACACAGCAACTTTCAGATGCCTTCAGAAGATCAGCAATTCAAGTTCTCCTCAACAATGTAAAAAACTGTGATTTTTCTCCTCCTCCAGCCACAGTGAGATTGTGTCCAAAGCTATGCTGATGGAATATGTTTGTTTTTATGCTTTGTTTTTACATGAAATGGCATGCCCCATGCCTCTCTGTGGGTTCTTGTAACTGTTGTTTTCTTCAGTGACGCTGAGCTTTCTGTTCTGTGCTGTCATTTAATTCCTATTATTAGATTTGTTTTGTTGTGCATATCAGAAATGAAAAGGCTAGTGGTTACAATGAAAGCTTGTAATCAGCACGAAGGTTGCCAGACAATGCCAAAACTCACTTTGTATGCATGTGTGTGAGAAAAAGAAATTACTTGGCAACATGTTACAGGCAAGTCCTCAAGGAAAGGACTGGGGGGGGGGGGGGGGGGGGGGAACAGTAAAACAACAGTTCTCCATGCTCTTTGGCTCGGTTAGGGTTTTTCCAATCCATCGTTGTCTTTTGATACTATGAAAACCCAGACATTTCTCTGAAAACAGAGGGTCATTACAATATCATCTGAACTAAGAAAACTAGGCAATGGAACCTATATGTAAACAGCCATTAGTAATCTCTAACCTTCAAAGAAAGCTGTCAGGTAATTAATTAGCTCAGTACTGTGCTGTCATCCTTCAGAGAGATTAAAACATATAACGCTAGTGTGACTGAGTCCAAAAAGCACCAAGCACTTGTAAAGTCAGTTGCCACAGTGCTATAAGACAAATAATTCACAATGTTGATTTCTAACCATGTAAACTTGTAACATTATGAATAGCCATTATATAAATGCATTTCACTGTGATGTTCCTGTAACAGGGGCCACTAATATGAATAGCTGTTTGTAATAAATAAAATTTTTAGAAATCGTTGAGCAGGATAGGAATACTTTGTGATAAACCACAGCTACTCCGAGCTCTGCAGGATCGGGACCATCTGCACGCTGCTAATGCTAGCATGTTTCTTACTGCGTTTTCCTCTTTTGTGAATGGGGGGTGGGTGATGACACACAGTACAATTCAGCAGGGAAACCTAATAATTATCTTACATGATAAACTCTCCCAACAGCAATGATGTACTCACTTTGGCAGCACTAATGACTGTGGCAGTGTAAGACTGAATGTTGTCTCCACAGGCTCCACCACGGGATTGATGGCATCGGATCAGCTACAAGAAGAAAGACAGCAACCAAGTAACTACTATTAAACTACACAAACCCATAACCCATTACCATAGCTCTTATTTATCATGTACAGTGGTGTGTTTTTTCCTACAAATAGCAAAAAGCCCTGCTGAGACACTTAACCCCTTTTTATAATCTTCTGGGTGCCACCCAGACTGTCGCGTACTCAACTCCAGTTTTCAATTACAAGATGAGTAGTCACTAAGAATTCATAAACTTTGAAATGGTGGGATTTTTGGTCTGGCAGCAATACCACAAATAAATTTAAATAAATATAATCAAAAGCTTTAGCCTTGTATATGTAACATTAAATATTAGACATTCTAAGAATCCGAGTGTGGCTTTCCCCTCCTTTTTATGACTAGTAAGCAAAGAAATGACAAAGGAAAAGAGCTACTTTAAACTTTACATTTAATAGATTAAAGGAATGTACATAGGGTTTACTCTATATGGCCTTCCTTCAAAATTAATAAATCAAGACTCTTCTACTTGCCATCAACCTACAAAAGCACTTTTTGCCTTTGAACCCTAACAATAGAATCTGTGCCTCTGACTAAAATGGCAAAAAAATACAGATATTTGTTGCTTGTACACTGAACATGTTGCCTGTTTAACTGTTTTAGCTAAAAGGAAATTAAAAAAATCACTGCAAGATGTATTTGTTTCTACAAGCTTTCCTTTCCTGCTTATATTTAAGTATCTAAATAAAATAGTTAAGCTAGGGAGAAAGGGGAAGTCCACAGTGAATATACCTGGGAACATACAAGCCATTTAAATTCCTATTGTGACACAATTCTTTCGCTGATCAGTGACTTATATTTTTGGCAGCAATACTTTTCAAATCCCAGGTTGACTGGTTAAGTTTTACAAAACCACACAGGCGTGGCACTAAAGGAAAGGCAGGCGTGAATTCGGAGACGAATCAGTTGTGCTTGAAAAGGTATAATGACAAATACATCTCTAAAGTCTGCCTCTGATAATTTCTGGTTCAGCTCTAGAAACAGCTATTCCAGTCACAGGTGAAAGGGAGAAAAAACATCTGCTTTGAAATAAAAATAAGGCATTAGAAGCTGAATTTAAAGTTTTCAAACACTTCAAGCTTTAAATACGCCATCAATTCTCTGGCCTAGGGCTGGGTAAAAAGAGCGGTAATTTTTTTGCTTGGGATCTCTTTTCTTCTTTTGCCTCTAGAAATAAGAAAATTTTTTTCCAAAGTTTCATGGTTTTTCCTGGAGCCTTTCAGCAAAGATGTTAAAAAGCAGGCATTTTAATGCTATTTCCTAATCCACAAAGTGCATTGCTGGGTTGTTTCAGACAAGCCCACTGGCTCTGTCCAGACTCAGTTTCCCCAAACCGAATTTAGGAATCCTCACTTGCCCGCCTTTCAGAAGTGTCTGTAATTAGGTGCTTTAAACTTCTAAAATGCAAAATGGGTTGGTTATTGAGTGACCTCACTAAAAACACATTTTGATAGCTGTCTTCTCTGCCTACACTACTCACATACTTATGCCTTCCAAGTTCATGAGCTTACATCAAATGTGCAGAGTAAAGATGTGACATACATGAATACCCAAACACAACCAGTGTGCACCAAGGATTAGGTCTGTAATCGTTATGCAAGTCCTCTTATAGATCATCTTTTCACATAGCTTTTTTTTGAGACTTTCTTTTCTTTTTCCCCCCTATATATACAAAAGCTAGAAGGAAATCTAGAACCAGTAAAGCATTGTTTGAAGTTAAACCTTTCCTTACCTTATTTTCTGCGTAAGCAAGCCAACGGCTTCCAAGAGCAATAGGGTTCATGTTTGGCCCTGGACAAGGATAGCAGCCTGAAAAGTTTTAAAAGGCAACATTGAGAAATATCTTAATGAATTCTTAAAAAGAATTTTATTTATTGCCAAGAAAAAAAAAAATCTAAACAAAAACCTTTCAATTGCTAATATCACTCAGTAAATGCTTGCATTTTTGTTCCTAAAGATAAGACTGTGGTCAGATGAGCTATTTTGAACAGTTAATTATGTGTAAATACCCATTTCTCCTTATGTTTGCATTTTTTTAAATGCCATTTTGATACAGTGGGGTGAGGGGAATATTTAAGTTTGAGTGGATTAGTTCTGTATCTTCACATTTTAATTAATTTTACTTTATTGACATCCTTCTATTGGTCACAGTTTCACTTCACTTCAAGCTCTTCTAGATTTTTGTGGGATGAAAGGGTGTATTTTTTGTTCTTGTTTTTAATAATTCTATATACAGGCCCTTAGCCTTTCAAAATACTTCTGCACACACTTAACTTTACACAGTGAGAAAATTCATAATTCCTTTCAAATCTGTAGCGAAGTTTCCATTGTTCACCTGCTTTCGTTTCCTTTTTATTATCATTAAAATTGATAAATACACATGCATAAAGATGAACATAAAATAGAGAACTATTCCTGAGGATTAAAAGGTGTACCTATAATAGAAAGCTACTGAAAATAGCTGTGAACATAAATATGGCAAGACTGAAAATGGACCAGGCCCATGTTAAATGCCATTTAATATCCAAAATCTAAGTTAAAAAAAAAAACAAACAAAAAAAAAGGCAAAAAAACTTCAAAAAACAACCATCAAGAATATCACACTATTAACTACTAAAATTAACAATACAGAACTTTAAATTATTGAAAACAATTAGATAATGCTTAAACCTAAGTGAAAGCTTAAGTAATCTACAATTAAAAGCAGCAGGGCGACCCTCATCCTAATTGCTATTACTGTTCTATTTCCATGTCCTGTTTCCCTTCCTTTGTTCTTTGTCATTTTAGATTAAACTCTTTTGGGTGGACGGGTGCTCTTTCTACATCAACATGTAGCCCTTGTCTGTATTCAGCACTCAAATCCTACTGATGTATCTGAACTTTAGTACTCTAGCCCCGACACGGTGACTGTTGGCGCGGCGTGGTTCCAGCAGGCTGATTTCAGCCGGATCCTCTGTTCAGTCTGAAAGTTCAGATGCTGAAGTCACACAGATGAAGTCACAAAACTGTTCACTGATTAGGGTCCCGATAACAAGACTTAAGCTTGAGTGTTCAAACTTAAGCTAGTAAACTAGCCACCGTCAGCATAATGCCATATACTAGACCTAAATCCGATCTGGTACACCAAAACATAAAGAAAGAAATACTGCATAAGGGGGGAGAGAATGAGGGGAAAGAGGGGACTATCAAGCAAATGGTTAATCTCCGTTCTCATCAGTTCTTAGGCTAATATATACAATTTAATAATTCGTATTGTCCCACTGGTTGGCCAAGAAACAAAACGTCTAAAATCTTCTAGACACGTGTGTCTCATTTAAAGGAGCCCTGGTTAGCTGATCCTGTATCCCAGGCAGAAGGAGGACTGAGATCAGGCAAACAACGTTTTAGAAGAACACGTATAACCAACAACTGCATTTTATTGCATAAAATCCTACAGTGCTTTCTGAGAAGCAAAATAAAAAGAAAAAAAAAAAAGACACAGCTAGCTAAGCTTCTGTTTCCCCAAAGGCTGCTGTGTCACACTCTTGTTACTGATCTGCCAAGCACAATGAGAAAAAGCAAACCTATTCACCACCTTCTTATTGCGAGTATCAGGGTCTTTTCAAACAGGCCCTGAAATAGCACAGAACATGTAGTGAGGACAACAGACTTTTAAAAGTTTAATGGCATTATTTTTAATGCTTTCGAAACAGTGAAAAAGGTGCGTGGGAGCGCGGTAACTATAGCACACAGGTGTGAGTTTCAACTGACATTTGACAACACTTAAAGACCCATTTGTTGGTATTTTGCTGGGCACGTGCAGAAACAGCTGCTATACTGTTCCTGCTAAGATAAACGGCTCTTACTTCATTTTTTAGAGCAGAGCAGTGAGGGTATTGCAAAATTTGAAAGATCATAGCAAGCTATTTCAAAGGTCATAAAGCAATGTAAGGAGAAAAGCAGCAATTCATCCAATTAAAACCATCTCAGGCCAGGAAAGTAAAACCAAGTGAATATTTTGTAAGGCCTTATCACTGCCTTGATCTCAGGAAGGAAAACGAATTCTGAAGAGATGATGCCACAATTGTTATTGCATTCCAGAAGTGCATAAAATGCGGGTAACCAGAGCCTCTTAAGGAACAAAGCAAGCAAAAAAAAGAAAAAAAAAGGTTGTAAATACAACCCTAGGTTGTAAATACAAACGTGTTCTTCCGATGACATTATAGATCAGGCCCAGTAAGGTTTTAATGCTGCCTGCTGCTTTGGCAAATCTTATCTGGGTCAGCAAAGACATTCAGGTCCCTCAAATTTTATTTATTTTTCTTCCCTTTTACGTATAAAATATAGCATTAAAAGCTGTCAGATGATAGCCCTCATCATATAAATCTCTCCAGTGACTTTAGAATCAGTCACTTGCATTTCCCAAAGTCTGCAAGCACCTCGTAACATCCTTGCAGCAGAAAACCAAAGGAGTATCAGCCAACAGATGCGCTGTAACGACAAAATCCAAGCTATTCAACAACTCATAATAAAAAGAAATGTCTTGCTTGGAAAAAGGAGCTGTTCTCAATTACTTCAGTGAGCTGAAGTAAATTAAGAACTGCAAAAAGCATTACACTTCAAATGAAAAATTAATCAAATAAAAAAGTTACTCAGAAAAACTGCAACTGTCTTCACCAAACCCACTGTAGGCAGTCTGTTCCATGAACTGGACTCAGTCAATCAGACACCGCTCCACACACAAATCAGCCAATGCTAATAATAACCTCCACAGAGGTCAACAATTCAACTCGGTACGAAACTCTACTCTCCCAATACGAAAAACAGCGTAAAAAAAGAGCTATTTCCTCCCTTTCTTTTCTTTGCAAGTCTCTGCATTTTGGAAACTTGCAGCAGTACAAGGATAAACAAAGGGTTATACTTTATGGGAAGGAAAAGCAAATTGTTTTTCTGCTTTCCAAAAAAACAGCTGGAGTCAGCAGAACATCATCAACTAGGCAAACGAAAAGACAGACACAGCGTGACCTATCAAGCTCGGCCATCCAATCATTACCAGCCTAACTCTCTTAAAGATTAACCTCTATTTCTACTAAACTTCAAAACAACTGAGGAAAAATCCATTCTAAGCAACAACAGCAGCAATTTTAGCATGTTTACAATAGGAATGAACATAATGAGAATGCAGAACTAACTGTCAAGACGACCAAAGTTTCCAAGTTTTAATGACAGTATGGAGAGGTCATCCAAGAAAAGATCACTCGGGGAAAGTCCTTCCAAAAGTACAGCAAATCAAGCAAGTACTAAAAAACATCTGATCTTAGCGTACACTTTACTGGGACTATCATCACAAAAAACATAGGCGAAAACCTACTGGAAACTATTTTAAATGGTTTTAGTACACAGCTACTCTGTCCCTCTGTGCTCTATAATGACACACAGAGGAAACGCACTACTTAAAGCCGTGAAAAGACAAACGTAGAAAACTGCAATTCAGACTTTCAAAATAGAAGGGCAAGTTTTTCTGCTAAGTTGATTAAGTTCCTACGCCCAAGAACTCCAACCGGTGCTGGCCTAAGCAACACTGATGAGTGAGGAACGGGCTCCAGGCTCCCTCCAAACAGCTGGCTGACAGCCGAGGATTTCACAGGCAGCACCCTGGTACCTCATACTCTGTGCCTTGGTTTTCCCATTTCCAAGATGCAAGTGTTTGGATTCAAAGATGGTTTCAGCTTAATACTTCTGTACTGACCTTATACATTTGGGTTTACTGAGAATATAGGAATCCTAGAAGTTACTTAAAAGTTCTCCAAAAGCTATACAAATGTTTCCTTAATGAGTAAGCAAAAAGAAGGCACGTTTATTTTACCTTATTTTTTAATTACTTCTTCAAAAATCTCTACCACCCTTTGGAGATTCACATCCATATGCCCATAATAAACCGAAACAGCTCCTCTACTCATCTCTGAAAAATTCATTCAAAAGCCACTTCTCCAACTCCAGATCTTTCCATTGGTCCATGCTCCTACAGAAAACTAAGACTCCAGCCCTTTTCTTAAATTGTTTTCAAAAAACTCACCCTCTAGGTTCAGTAATGACAGTGTGAATACACAGACAGCAGCCAAGAAGAGAAAAGCAACACATTCCTCTCCTCCCACTTAGCTTTCAAATAAACAGCACACTGGGAAAATACCGTTAAAAGGAACAGGGCCATCAAAAGTCACGTCAGCTATAACAGAGATTAAGCCAATAAATCGCAAAACATGCCACTCTATTGGGGCAGCTCTTCATCAAGCTCCACAGCTTTTTCATGACAAAAAAAAAAAGCTTAAAAAAAGATACATACACATACACACACACACACATATATATATATATACACATACACCCAAAAGCTCAGTATGGGATGGAGAGTCGGGGGCTAAACACTGCAGGGATTCCTGATATGCATAACAATTAGGCAGTTTGCTGCTTCACATCCAAGCCCTCAATCTGTGGAATCCCACAGGCAGTTAAAAGTCTACAGGCACCTAAGCTTGTAGCAGCTTAGTTCTTCAGGAGGACCAGAGCTGTGCATCTGCTGTCCACGATACTCATACAAGCCAAATCAATATCTTCAGAAGTGCTCTGCATTTGTGCCCTTCTCATTCACGAAGTAGGGATATGTATGTGCCCTAAGGGACTCTGCAGATACACCAAATACAATACGTACCAACATGATCTGTTTAAAAAAAAAATATCCAATGCACATGAAGGACCAGTATTTAAATAACAATTTTCCCCCAGCAGTGAGCACCATCACAGTAAAGGCTGTGATTTTTTCCACTTGGTCCTTCTTCAGAAACAGCCTACAGAGAAGATGATCTTACCATGGCAAAGTATTCAGACCCAACTACGCACCAGAAGGCAACGTTTCCCTCTAGAAAAATCGGACGCTTACAGTCAGAACTTACTCTCAGTTTAAATAACAACACACTCACAACTGAATACGGCTCCTTACCCAGAGCCCAGCTATATTTCCTTCTCGGTCCTACTAACATGCACTGTAAAATGACATGGGGTAAACTGTTGCAAATTAATGTGCGAATGAATACAGCTAAGGGAATGAAAAAGCCAAATCGGAAGCATTCAGAACAAGATTGCTTTTCTTCAAACACATCCCACCGTGCTTATCTTAAGACACTACCAGTCGTTTTTTAACGTCACAGCATACTGTAAGATCTCTTATTCTCTGCACCTATTTTTATAGTCCAGGAAAAAAAAAAAACACACCAAACTGTTTGTGATATTTGCCAGACTTTCATCCCCTCTATCTTGACTTTGTTTTTACTTTTTAATGAAAACCATTTTCGTAAGTTCTCTTCTGCCTTTTCCCTGCTCCCCCTCCCCTCATCAGTTTAATACAAAAACTACTTTTTTTCCATAGATTTCACTGCTTTCTTTTCCCCAGTTCTCTCTGATTTCCTTTGCACTGATACATATCTTTTTGGTATCAGTTATAAGAATTATCCTCATAATTACAGTAATTTTATTTTTTAATGAGTATTCCACACGTTGTACCTGCGAGGAATGCATACTAGTGTTGTCCAGTTTTATTCCAAGCTATTTCTCTGTGTGAGCATTTATACAATAGGTGGGTATGGGCAGTATTATTACAAAATCCTCTTAGGATGCTGTCTCTAATCCCAAACCATGGAAGAAATTGCATCTCTTTTGAGTATGATGAATATGACATGGGGATAGGATTTAGTCAGCAAACACAAGGAATGCCGGTCAGGGCATAGATCTCCAAGGCTAACCTACATCCAAAGGCAAAACTAAGTGAAACCTTACTGAGAAAGCAGATCACTGGACAAACAAAGATTTTTCTGTTTCAGTGTGTGGAGAGGTTCATTAAAGATGACATATGCCATCTTAAGTGCAGAGTGCTTTTAAACACAGTTTTCTGACCAAATTCCAATTCTCTTCAACCAAAATTATTTGCCTTTAATCATTTGAGGTATTTTCTAGATACCATGTTAACCCTCTAAAGCTATGCTACTTTTCAGTCACTGGATGTAGTATATAATTAATTAGGAATTTTTTTCTAGGTCTTACGAAATATACAGCACTCTATAGTAATGAAATTACAAAATCACATTCTTCAGTCTTGTAATCCAAAGCAGCCAGAAAACATCCACGACAGAGAGCACAGAAAGGGAATATACAATAAATAACGGGTAGAGTGATACTGTTGTTGCAAAAGCATTGTTTATTCCAAGGAAAACAAACCATATAAGTTGTTTTATCTAGTATTTTTTGGTTGGTTGGTTGTTTCTTTTTAGCGTCACCAAGCAAACCAATTTATTTGTTTATAAACTGTATAAAGTAATACTGTTTATAAATTCCTCTGGGTTCCTTCTAGATGAAAGGCCCGATGTAAATGTTATTACTCTCACACTGTCACATACTTTCCAAAACTCTTCTATTGTTCTTGTACTTCCTTCTGTTTAAGTATCACCCATAAAAACTGAGCAAAAGAGCAAACCAGCAGGATGCACCCTACTGAGAAATCATGTCTGCCATCCAGGGCCTTTTTCTGCCTTTTTTTTTTTCTTCTTTTTTAAAATCATAGTGGCATTATCACTATTAAAACACTAAAAAAAACCCCATCTGGAAATATAGTGAAAAAGCAAAGCCACAAATGCTACATACACCGTCATCACCCACCTTCGCAGGGCAATATTCAGAACACACATCATGCTCACAACAGCCCTGCAATGAGTCGCATCTTGTGCTATCCTGGATCAGAAGGACAGAATTCCCTCACACAAGCTTGGGGAAGGACGACAAATTTAATTTTTTAGCTTCATTATTATTATTTCTATTGTTATTATTATCAGTACTAAGAGATCTCCTTTCCCTGTCAATTCTATCATGGCAGTTTTAAGTATTTTACTGTTATTCTATAAGTCTAACATCAATACCAGAGCTTTTACTAAAAATATCTGTGGCCTTTAATGTTCATTAAGCTTGATTGTTTAATTTAGCACAAATTTGACTGATTTCAGGACAAACTATGTTTTAATCTCAGGTTTACTTTCTTTTTGTGTTCAGAAAATTGGACAGTGATAAATAACAATGTTACTGTAGAGGTTGTTGTTTCTGTACAGGACAATGTGAGTGAGATGGCTTTGTTTTGGCCTTTAACGTTGAGGATTTGGGTGCTCTAGATAAAAATAACTTACATAGAAACAAAGAGCACTTCCTGTTCTACATATAATTTTATAAACTGTCAAACCCAGGAGATATGATAGATATACATCTTGGGTACCAACGCCTGCTTTCTGTGTTTACGCAATTTTTCTGTTGTATTTACACTTTCCTGCAATACAGCAAAACACCCTGTAAGCCACGAAGGCATTCCTTTCCATAAAGCTACCACATTGTCCTTAAGACCTTTTCGAAAAGTATTGCAACATTATCCTGTAATAGTGATACCCTGATTCCCACATTCAGGAAAAAACACTCTTATAAATAAAGTAAAAGCAAGAGCACATCAACGTTTCCCAGGGAAGGCAGCTACAAATTACATGAAAGGGGGTGTGTTCATATATATATCTATGTGTGTGTGTGTGTGTATAAAAATAAAACTTATATACAATTCACAGGAACATATTTGGTTTCTCTTCACTCACCAGGAAAATACTGTGAATCAGGAGCTCACTTCCCACCTGCCTTAAGGGCTTTCGATCTAAACTGAAGAGCCCCCCTCCACAGACTGAGGAATCCTATCAATTATTATACCATGTGGGATATCCAGGATAAATGCCACTCGCTGATCACGGTTGAGAAGGGAAACGTACCTTCTCCCAGGAGTTCTGTTTGTAACTTTTCAGCCACTAAACCTTTTCATAAGACATCCAGTGTTTTTACTTCAAAGCAAGAGATCAAACTGCTCCCTGTGTGCCGATCAGGGAAAAGGAATTCTAACAAAGCTAACAAAACGTACAAAAAAGCCCAGATGATTTCCAGATCAGACCTGTGACAAACTGAAACCCCCGTGTTATTTCTTGCATGTGAATGTCAGTGAAAATAGGAATACCACATCCAAATTGCAGATTAGAGTATCAAACACCGTTTGGTTTTAGGGGGTTTTTATTTATTTTGAGAGGTACAGGTGGGGTGCATTTAACATATACTGAATAATTTTTGGCTTGTGGTTAGGAAAGTCTTTTGAGACTTTATATACAATAAAGTACTCTGACTAAAATCTGGAAAATTACCTCTTAAGGCTTTAGCTGTACAGCATCAATAGAAATGTGGTGCCAGCTAATGGCTGCAATAACTGTCTTCATCCCTGGAGAATAATGGATGGAGAATATATCAATATGAGGAGTGGAAGGGCCAGAGAAACTGAGCAGGCACTAGTTATCGGACACAAAGATGATGCCACATGCATGATGTTATCTGTGATAATCTTTACTTAGGGCCCAGGGGGTGGGAAGGATATTCTTTACAGAGAAGACAGTATCCATCAGGCCATATTCATAATCATCAATGTTCCACTAAGTAAGCATTTTTGGAGAAGGGTTGAGGGAGCACTGATGTAATAGAAATCAATGAAATTCATCTTTTCTGCATCTATTGTTTAGAGCAAAGTAGGGGAAAAAAAAAAGCCTGTACATCAGTTTTGTTTCTGATAGTTCAGTCATACGCAGTATTCAGAAAAAAGATCTCAAGGAAATCTTAAATGAACCACAATAAAACTCCTACCTATTAAATTAAAAAAAAAAAATCTATTTAAAATCTACACCTTGCCATTCATTACTACCAAAGGAAACACATTATAAGCATCAAATTAATTTTTTTCGTTTGGCCATGTGAGCACTTAAAACAGTGCAGGATGCGCAATTGCTGTTTGGTTTTTAATTCTGGCTCCAAGCACGAGCACAGCAGAGAACGAAGTGCTGTATGGAAGCTACTGCCAGGAGTTCTTTGCAGACTGATGCTATGCCTTTCCTTAGCAGACATTTAAAAATAAGAATACCACACAGGGTAGATTACAGGATGTCCTGGGAATTTTTCTACAATATTCACAGTATGTTCTCCCTTCAAGTTTAAGCCCCTGTCTTAAATTCACACACCAAGACTGGAGCACCTGTACACTGAGTTTTTGCTAGAAAAGGCACAAATAATATGTGCTGGCACTCTGCCATTCAAGTCAAATCAGCACATTTCCATCTAATCGCATGCAGGGAAAAAAAAAGGTTAGTACTACGTCAAATTTGCTCAAGAAAAATCAGGAAACGCAGGAGTTAAACATTCCAATAGCAACACAAACTTGACCATGTTCTACATCCTGAATATTTTATGGTATATTTATTACAACAATATATTAAGCTACACATTCAACCACAAAAACAAAAACAGAAAGACAACTACTACTCATGTGCAACACAGCTGCATTAGCATTGCTGCAGAACACCAAACTTCAGAATTCCTGACACTGTTTTTAATTGTACATTCTGCATTTAATTTCTGTGTACAGTCAACAAAATGGACAAGAGCTTCTGCTTAATTACGTTTGCTTTTTAGCTGTCTCAGTGAGGTTCTAAGGCTCACACACCACTCAGCTGATACAGATGGAAGATGTGATTGAAGATCACCAAATCTTCTTGAAAAAAAGATTTCCATTTTCTACACAGTGGTTTACATGCAACAGAAACGTCTTCAAAGAGCTAGTGATCCTTGCTTGACATTTTTGACTTTTTATGCCACTGCTTCTTACCAAAAGCAGTCAGGTAATGCAGCTGAGAACCTTCTTCACAAAAAAACTCTCTAGGCAGCCAGTGACATTCTTACTGCCACTGTCCAGCCAAGGATGGGTCCACATGGGACGCTGGCTGACCATCCAGCAGAGCAGGGATGCTCAAATAACGGAAACAGAGAGGCCTATAAGACCTTTTGCCAAGCCTCCTTTGCAGGGATTTCTACTTTTCCAATTTAAACTGACACTGCCCTTTCCTAAATTAAAAAAGGAAACAAAAAGCGCCACAAAAGAGCCCCGTTGCTGGCCAGTTGGCTGACGATCAAAAATCTATGCAGCTAACTAGGTAGCTCACTTACATCAAATTTCAAACACATCAGAGTAACTTAAGCCTTTAAAGATACACTCTTAGGTCGAAGAGATTTCAGCACATACGAAATCTGAAAGCTTAGACAAAAGCTTTACTGCAGCCTTCAACATGCCAGAGCATAACACCCGCTTGATAGCATAAGCTATTAAGTGAAACAACTAAGCTTCAAAATCCTCAGGACAACTATTCACCAGCACAAGTCCAAGAAACCCATTCATCTAGGAGAAAAACACACGTCTGTCTGCCCAGTCACACCCCGTCACTGGCCACAGGCAAGCCAGGGTGGCGACAGGGGAAGGGCTGCGGTGGCAGCAGCTCCAGCTGTTTGCCAGGTCCCGCAGCTTGCTAAAATGGGGTGTCTTTAACCTAGTTCTGGGGTGCCAAAGCCTGAACAAATTTTAAGGACAACTGGAGTGTCTCGTATTCAAAAACACAGCGTAGCTGGAGAAATACACCATGAATAGTGACATTTTGGGAGTTTAGATTTTCAAATAACTTGGTAAATGTCTCCAAAAGCTTTATTTTATCCTCTTTAAATTCCACAAAAAGGCACTGCAAGTCGAAAGTTACGGTTAGGAACAGCATACCCCTGTTCGTCAAAATACAGTTCAGTGGATTAATTTTTAAAAACAAATTGCAATATCTTTTTTTTTAAAAAACCAAACAGCTGGAATCAGAAAAGCACAAGAATTGTCAAAATATGCACTTAGAGGGGATTTTCTTGTTTGTTTGTTTGTTTTTTTCCTGTTGTTGTGGGGTTTTTTCTACTTTTGATCTAAACTAAAGCAAGGCTTGTACCCTAATTCTCTTTAGCGGAATAAAAAGGAGGAGTAAGGAACAGAAGGACGCAAACAAGTCTTCTCCCTTTTGACTCTTCATCCAACCCTAGCAGACGCCCAGCGTCTCACATCCATGGATAGGAGGAAACTGACACCTATTGGCAACTTTAATATTACTGCATAAAGCTGCTTCTCTTCAAACAATTACAGGAAACGGCTTCTAACTAGTTTTTTTTCTTTAAATACACAGCTAATATAAAAAGTTAATTCTGAACTTCTCGAATTGCAACTGAAAATACATCCCGAAAATTTCAGACTCTCCTTTTTAGTCACAGAACTCGGAGTCTTCCAAAGCAAATTACAATCCCTCGGTACTTTACAGATTTTAAGAGGCTATTCTAATTGATAAACAGTAGCACTGGTCACTATCTGCTTGAAAAAACACAATTTTTTCTGGGGCGATTACTTTCTTGCTGTTTAGCATTACAACACACACAGCCTTGGGAGCAGGTAAATGACATCCTAATCCTAACCACATCCTGTGACAGCGCAGAGCACAAGCAGCAGAAAACATACCAGTGCTCTCTACTACACATCAATTACTGCTTTACAGATGTTGAGGCAGCAAAAGGACACTTACCGTAGAGGAACAGCTCTGGGAGAGCACCTGACCCGTTACAGTCGACTGAGAGGCCAGTTGTAGAGTTCAGAGGGATAAAGGGGAGTCTGAGCAAACAGCTCCTTCGTGCTCAAGATAGATGTGGAAGCACCTGCAGGCACCTGCCTATAGCTTTTCCACACAACACTTCACTGACCTGCTTGAGCTCTGGGGCTGGCAAAAGTCAGGGCACATTAAAAAACAAACAAACAAACAAAAACCCCAACAATGTACCTGGGCCTAAGGTACAAAAACCACAGGCAGGTCGCTGTCGATGTGTTTTCAAACTGCTGCTTATGTGTACAACCTGAAATTTTTGCATGTATTTCTGCAAAATGAAAGAATTTTTCAGCTACCTACGGATGTCAGTGTAGGTGCCCTTCACAACACTGAGAAATCAGTCACAGCAATAAAAAATTTGCAAACAAGCCCAAGATTCACAGAGTAACATTTAGGGTTTTTTTGATTTCCTAAAATTCCAAATGAAGTCATGGATGCCTGCTTAGAGGATTTCAAAATACAACCAAAAAAGTTTGTTTTATCTCACTCCACCACTAGAACAAGAAGACTGAATCCAATTATTATACGTACTTGTAACGAAGAATTTTTTGGTGAAAGTACAGCTGTCAAAGGCGGCAATTTTCTCTTGCAGGACTACAACAAGTATCCTGAAAACACAGAAATGGAACGTGTACTTTAAACATTAAATGCATTGGTTTACAGATTCAATATCTAAATGTAATTATTTCAAAAGCATCAATATAAATTCTACAGTGATAAACTGCCAGGTTACCAATACGTGGCAGTTATTGAGGATTCTCTCTCATCCCAACCACATAACCTTCATTTCAGGAAGTACACAGATCTGATACAGAACAACACGGCATATTTATGATATACCTCCTGCAGTAAAAGCTCCATTAAAAAGAAAGAATGGAATCGCAAGGATCCTGAATTACTTTCAATGACTCAAATAACAATCAAATCAACAATCAGTAGAACACAAGCTAAATTTGAAATAATCCCATTGCCCATCTCATTGCAGATTTATTAAACCAGTTTATTTACTAAAAGCAGGGGTTGTTTTTTTCTTTTAAACCAAGAACATCAGCACCCAAATACAGTTGAGAGAAGCAGAATTTGTGTCAATTAGCAAAACTACAGGTGTATGTTTATGTATCCACTTGTACATGTACACACTTATTCTAAAATACTTGCTTATTACTTGAAACAAAGAACAAAAGTCACACGGTAACGACACACGAAACATGGGACTGTCTAAATAAATAAGAGGCCAACAATGCAAATCTGGAAAGTGAAGCATCTTGAAAGCCTTCTAACTAGGATACATCTCCTACATCGATGACTTCCCAAAACCAAGTTCTTAAACTCTTCAAATGAAAGAACCACCTGGGAAGCCAACAAAGAAACAGATATAATCTACCAGCTTTCTGGAACATTTAGCAATATGACATAATTAATTAAGAATCTGATTATTCTCTTATTAGGAAGACTATGAGAGTATTTTTTTTAATTAACTGACAATATGGAGCATTATTAAATGCTGTTCTAATAGTTTTAATTGTTAAGATATTACATGGCAAAAAATTAATCACATCTCTCAATGACTATTATAACACAATGCTTTATCTGAAAGTTATGATTGCATATCACAGTATAAAATAATGATCTTCAAAAAGATGATGAATCACACCAGTCTCAGACCTATCCCTGGGTAAAGGGTGATGCTTATCTCCCATTACTGTGAAAACCAGCCATTAACTCCTCCCTTTTCCTACTTTTAGCTGTTTAGCTACATGAACACCTCCTTCTTATCTGATGAGAGCTCAATACCTGTAAAACTCTGACGTGTCTAAAATCAAAACATATACCTTACCCACATGCTTGCTGGTGTTTTCAGACCTATAAATAAGTTTTGAGTCATGATTTCCACCTAGAAAACTGTACTAATACTCCTCCATCAGGCATGATTTATCCATGTGTCTGCTATTTGGATTCTGCTATTATTTTTACCAACACATTTGCCAAGTAACGTGGATCGCATCTGTAGTTCCCAAGATGACTCCTGAAGCCTGTTCAACAGGCTGGTGTAACACAAGCCACTTTCTGTCTGCCTGATACACAAGCTGATTAAAGTAATAAGCACTGTTCTGTATCTCTGATTCTTTCAGGACTCTTTGGTTTACAACATCTCATCCTGGGACTTGGTTGCTGCTCTGTTTATCAGCAAGCCTCTATCTAGAAACAAGGAGAAGTACAAATTCCTGGAAGGAAGGCAGAAATCAAGGGACATTTTTGGACAAATGTCTTTCCTATTCACAGATTTGCAGACCTAGAATGGGTGGCACACGCACACTTTCAGAGGGAGCAGCTTACATGCCAAAAGAAAAGGGCAGAACACATAACAAGAGGGATTCAGACGTGTCAAGTCACAGAAGAAATTAATGTAGGATTTCTTATTTGCTTGAAGTGCTCTCATTGTGAAAAAGATGCTTCCCCACCCCCTTCTGATTTACAAATCTCAAATTTTAGAAGTTATAAACTCTGCATATATAAATTAATATTAGTTTTGGATAAAGTAGTAGTTTTAGTTAAACGACACATCTTCCAGTTGCTGAAACTGCAGGAGAGAAAACCAAAAGAAAATGTATCAATTCTAACATCTTCCACAAGGCCTGAAAGAAAGTTAACCAACAAGTAACAGAAAGACTTCAAATGCATGTGCAAGTGCAATATATATAGAAAGCCTATGTATATTTGATTGCAATATTTCCCAATCCTGTAGATTTTTGTTTATTACTCTTAAGATGTACTGTCTTTCTGCATAAATGAAACCTACTGGATGGATGATTCCAGAGTATAAATACATAAATAATAAAGAGTCTTCCCTTCTTCTGCAACTCAAGTTTTCTTTTAAATTCAAATTTTGGACTCCATTAGTCTATAGTACGGTTAACGCACCATTAGCGCTGCACTTGGCCACATTTAATGCATTTTCAATCTGAAATAGTGAGTTTTGCTTGGATAACAACAGAATCTGATATGTTCCAGAAAAGCAGCTACCCTGGATACAGGCACACAGCTTTGAAGTAGCTTTTCCATTTTTACCACTTAGAAAAAGAAACATTAGCACCTGGAAAGACTTTTTAGTTGGGAGAAACTTTGAATGATGATTTGCCTTTCAACTGTTTTTACAATTGGATTTTTCTTCTGCTGGGAGGCCAGACTGGAAAGATTTACTATCATCACACTGTACACAGGGGAACTTTAAATTTTTCAAGGGACAGTTGCACAGATAAGTACTGAACTCCTTCTGACAGCTTTTAAAGGAACAGTGACCTATTCATGGCACATAACTCTCACCAACTCAACCACTTCAGCAAAAGTATTTTTTGATGTAACAATCATACCCACATCCTACAATAAGCAGACTGATGGGGATAACAAAAACCTCCATCCCCTTTAAACATTCACACCATCAAAATATCCTCCTCATTATTACATTAGCTGTGGTACTAAACGTGTTTGTTCAGTAGAAGTTACAGAAGAAAAGTAGTACTTGACCCAATATAGTCATTAACATTTCGATTTTGATAGTACAATGACAGACAGATGTCTGTTTAACAAAACCCTTGTGGCTTCTAGGGTTGTGGGTGGTTTTGGTTGGGTTCCCCCCTCCCCGCCATCCAATCTCCAACACGGCTAACTTCTCTTAGTTGCACGAGTACAACACATGCTCATATTCTTTTCTGATCTTCACTTACACAAGCATGCTACCTACTGCCATACCAATCAGGCAGATAAAACATATGCATCCGACACTTTGTTTTGTTTTACTGATTCATGTTATTATGCCACCTTCCCTACTGAAGGGCCATCAATTCCAGCCAACAAATAGATACTCCCAAAGAAATGCAGTAATTTCTTCATTCAGTGCTCTACCTTTAACACAGGAATCATACTCCACAACTTCCATAAGGTACCTAAAGACATACAAGAACTAATAACAGTAATAGCTGGGTGGAAGGAAGCCTTAAAGTAAGCAGCACAATCATGGACTATGACCAAAGTCACTGCATCGAATTCCCTCACCGGGAGTGCCAAGGGATTATCAAGATCCTCATGTAGAGATCCCGGGTTTTCTCTTCTGTCTTAAAAAGATGCGGTAAACTACAAGGGTCTTCAGTTTTGCATGTCTTGGAGAGATGAAGATCTAAAGTTAATTAGCAAAAATTTGAACTCACGATTCTATGGAAAACAATAGATCCAATTCTATTCAAACTCTACAATGCTCAGCCTTCTAAGCCATTTTCTCTCAGAAATTAGGTGACATTATCCCATCTAAGAGGTGCTGCTATGTTATTTGACTCACAGGAACATTATTTCCTGTAAACCACAGACTGCATGCTAGGAATTTCTTGGATGTGCAGGGAGGCGATGTATGACAGAACAAAGGAACGCAAGGAAAGAGACACTCTCTCGAGTGCTCTATACTGTTTAGACTCTCGATGATCCCATTTCTCCATCTGTAGGTGGATGATAGAGGATTCCAATGATTCCTACTCACTCTCAGCACAACTGAAAAAAGATTAAATGATTTCAGATGCAAAATGTTTTGAACTTCTTAAATGAAAGCCACTGGAGAAGCATATTGCCGTATTCAAACTGAAACAGTACTTGAGAAATGAAGAACCAAAGCTATGGTTACAGGAAAGTCAAAATAATCAAGTCAGGGAGCGCATATACCAGAAACTGTATTCATTACAAAAATTTCACATGCCCTAACACAGAAAGAATGTATAGCAAACATCCTTACCTTTTATTGCAATGCAGATCATAAATAGGAGTTTTGAACTGTATGGACTTAACCATCTCTCCTGTTCGCAAAGAATAAAGGTCTACACAGCAGTAAGGCGGGCTTGTGCTAAAATGAATAAAAAAAATATTTTAATGGAAAGAAGAAATTTTTTGTTAAATTATTTTTTAACTATTTCAAGCTCCCTATATCATTTAGCATGCTAAATGAAAAATCCAGCAATCTGAGCAGAATGCTGGAGAACAAAGGGCCAATATAAGCCTTGTACATTAAAGGAAAGACAATTAAAATCAAATTATATCCACAATGGTCAAGAATCTCTATTGTGCAACTAATTATCAACTACTTGGTTTCCTTTGTCACAAATAAGGCTTCAGAACAGCAGATCTGACCAGCAAAATACACGTCATTTAACAGGCATCAAGCTTCAGACTACTTTCTAGTTATTTAAAAATACATTCCACAGAGTAACACTTTCCTAAAGGGAGTACTTACTGCACTCGCTGCAACAGCTGAATCATATGACTTGATTTGATACAGACACTTTACACAGAATTTACATCTCTGATGGACTTTTGTTTGAACTAGAAGGATCTTTTCAACTGCTTTGTGTCACTTTTATCATTTTAATATAAATAAAACTCTAAGGCCATTTCTTAATAAAAAGGCTTGCTTTCTTTTGAGAGGGAGAAAGTGCTGAGTGTTCCGATAGGGCTGAGGAAGGTAGTGGTGGAAACCATTTTACAAGCTGAGGAGAGGCTTTGATGTGGCAGTTCTTTTCCATAACACCTTTTTTCCCCTCCAAGAACGCATTAAAATGTTGGCTACTTCTAGGTCAACGAATATGAAGGAGCACAAATTGCCAGCTGTACAAACACATACTAAGTATTGGTAAAAGAGGGTGTTTCCCCTTGCCCATATCTGTTTTATTTTACAGAGTTTAACACAATTCCTGACACAACACTCGCTTGTCTTTTGGATCTGCTCAAGCTGCTTGAGAATTTTCTGGAGAACTGGAGTACAAATGCCAACTGTTTACCTCAAATGCCTCAAGATAATATAGTGGTACATACGATAAGTACACAGCAGAGAAACAATATACAATATATGCACAGAAAGAGAACTGTAAAAGAAATAACAGGGAAAAAAAAAATCAAGTTTTGACATTTTGCCTACCGAAATTCTTCCCAAAATACACATTTTTCTAGGCGCATACCTAGGCTAATAACTAGAGGGTGCTATTTATTACTTTTAAGCACTTCAAAGGCCCTTCAAAAACACTTTTAAAACAGTGAGACTCAAGCCTAGTTACTTTACATCAGAAGGTCATTGCTGCTAGAAAACACAGAAAGCCACAGCAAGGTCTACGTACAAACTTTTCTCGATTTAAGTACATTTATTACCTACAGGAAATTATTATTTTGATAAAAGCATCCACAGGTTGTTATTTCAAAACAGAAATCACAGAAATTGATATAGGTAAAAGTATATTAGCATAATTGATACCAATTACTATTTCCATATAAGCCTATGCTGAACAGTTCTGTTTTGACCTGACATAGAGCTAACTACATGGCTACAACCCATGAGTATGTACCTTCTAACACGTATTGCACCAACAAAATTATGGGTAATAATCCTGTCACTCAAATGAATAATAACCATCATGCCATACCTTCCTTTTGGCTGATCATGGTAAGAACATTCTACCAACGCTTTTTTAAACCACACTGGCTAAACACCAATAACTTGAGTTCAAGTGCTAATAATCAAGCAGTAGCATGGACTATGTGAGAAGTACTCTGAAATTCTACCTAGCTCCAATTCAAAAGTCCTCTTTCCAGATGTTATCTTTCTTTTAATTCCATAGTGCACTGCAATCCATGATAAGAAAATAATATACATGTTTGGTCCGTTTGGTTTGTCTCTCTTTTTTAATTATTACTTTCTGAAACAAACACAAAGTCAAAGACAAAGACAAGGTCAAATACATTTGAGCATGGTCCTAGGACCTAATCAGCAGAAACAAACAGCAACAGCCAGAAAAAGTCACACTTGTAGTCCTTTCTTGTTCCATAATGATTGTATTCCTGGCAGCGCAGACAGCATTACTGTGAGTCTTCAGACAGCCAACGATTCTTTCCCAGGTAAGTCCCATTTTTTGGCTAAGTGCTTTACCCACCACCTATAACACAAAAGGGTGGAAGCACAAGCGCTTGTTTTTTCCTTGGCAATCTTTTCAAAGGTGGAAAGGTTTACCCTCCTTTGTATCTCCTCGGCTAGCAGGAAGATCAGTTCTTCTACAACCGGAGAATGAGGACTACAGACACAGATATAAGGATTCATTTCTCTGTCATAGCACTTAAAGAATAATAAGAGTACCTTGATTAGCCTAGACTACTCACAAGCAGTAGTAAGAGGTATCCTTCCCTCCTCCATTTCAGTGACATCAAAAGCTCAGGCTCAGTGGTTCTGTGTACTTGCCTTACCCAGCCTCTGATACGCAACGGATTCTATACTGACCCATTTTAGCGTATTAAATCAATAGAAAAATAACACTTCATCCTTTCTTTCTCCTCTAGAGGGAATTCTCCCCAAGGTTAGTTCACTGAAAGGTCTTGGAAGCAAGAAAGGAAGAAGGAGCACATGAATTGAGCAATAAGAGATGTGCAATAGGGCTGCAAAAGCTGGAACTGTCTTGCCACCACAGAGCTGCAGCACAATGCAGCTTTTTCTGACACTTTATGACCTCCACTGAAGCACTCCCAACTCCCAATCTTCTTGGAACAGGGAATTCAGGGATTTCTATGGCCCATCTAGCAGCGGAAGTCAGACTCAATAACGGTGTCCCCTTTACATTCTTAAAGATCTAGACTGAGTCCTGGATATAGCTTTTAAAAGCTAGACATCTCAACTTCTTTTAACTCGCTATTTAAGAAGAACTTGAACCCAAATCCGCCAAGATCAAAAACAGAGGATGAATGTGTTCCCCTTCTTCCATAACATTGATACCACATACATTATTTCATTATTCTCCTATGTTACCACATAGCAGGAAGACTTAGACTAAGCAAGATGCCCCATTTAAATATACAAAAATTTACTGTGTTCAGTAAGACAAAGCATCATTATGGATAAACATCCTGGAGTCTTTTGCAGGGTCTCTAGAAAAATTCAGTTAAGCATAATGCTTTGTTCTTAATAATTTTCTTCACTGACTTATCAAATACATACACAATCAAATATTAAAAATGAGAACCACCGATGAGAATGAAAAATAACATTTAGTGAAATCAATACATTTAAACTTCAGCTACAAAACCAGAAGTATCCTAACTACCACAGAACACAACCAAAACGACTACAGACTGCAAGACGGAGCCCCACAAACTTGCAAAAGCATCTCTCAACAATCGGAAGTTCTTGAAACCTCAGAATTGTACAAAACTAAAGTTACAGCATCTTGCTCCATGTCAGGAATAGTCATGAATATTCATTTCATCAGAGGATCATACAGACATTGTAAGTAAACGTGCCTGAAATACACTAGTCAATGGCCTATCTTAGCCTACGCCAATGAACCACCATTGTTGGAGAGAAAATAAAGCAAGGAGACTTCTAGCCAAGAAGCTTTTCTTCTGAGAAAGCTGAAGGACTCAAGGTTCATGCATGTCTCGTTTATGAGAAGGGCTCCAATCACACTTCAGTGTACCAGTGATGATTATAAAAAGGGGAATGATTAAGACAGGAATGTGAAAACACTGATTTTTGCAGCCTGGTAATAACATGACGTCTGTCTGATACAAATAAAATTCTTGCAAATTACTCCCACAGATTATTGACAAATTTTCATATGTATGCTAATTGCTAAAATAGCTGCTTAATGCAGAGATATCAACAACTTCTTCAAAGGTAATGGACACGAATTCACCAATGACTTCAAAATGTTGGTGTTAAAAAAATATCCAAATTACTCAGGGTCTTGTATCTTCTTCTATTTGACTGTTACAGTGCAGGAATAGAAGAAAAAGAACAGATGCCTTGTACAGCTGGCACTTGCCTACATCTGTGCTTAGGCATCACGACGTAACTATCACCTCTTCACAGATTTGCTAGCTATGAGTCACACGGTTTATAAAAGCTCTGTGTAAAATGTTTGCATACAGAGACAAATACACTGTACAAAACACACACACTTTTAATACAAAAAAAAAAAAAAAAGAGAAGCCTGATGGAACCAACATGAGGCCAAAATTTTCTTTGCCTACAAAGGTTTTACTCTGCCGGCTCACAAGTGTTTACTTTCCTCCCTGCTGCCTCTCCTCACTCTGCCACACGATGAACGTCCCACTCAAAAAGAGACTGGACATCAATTACAGAATGGTCTCACGAGTCGAGAAAGAAAAAAAAGTCTGAGGCGCATAAAACTGAAATGGAGCTTTTGCTGAAAAAGCTGACCACCAGACCTTTATAAGGCATTCTTGATGTGAGGTATTTTCCAGTTAATCAGGGCAGTTAAAAAATAAATCACCTCAGGGTGGAAGCTGTTCGACCAACATAATGCATCATATATATATATATTTTATACCATCCTCACAAAAAACAGGGCCAGAACTTTTAGAAAACAGAGATCAAGGGAAGCATCTCCATCTACCTACAATTTTTTTGCTCTACATTTATACAACATAAGCTTGATGAGATACCCAGTGATGTGACTTGGGAGCAATGACAGAAGTTATGGCATCATAACATATTTTAGAGAGCAGTAAGATTGCTAAAATAATAGGTACAACCTTCCTTCGGGAAAAGTATACAGTTACACAGGGCATCGTTACAGTAAAATTCTTCTCTATCACTTGTACTCCTTTACAGAGGCTCTGCAAATCTCTTTTGGAAAACAGTCAAGGAATTACCCTTAACAGCCAATGTGTTAATGTATCAAAATGGCAAAATGAATGAAAACTTCAGAAAAAGGTGAAGTTGTATCAAATTATCAATGAGGTCACATGAAGAGATTAGACGGACTGATCTAACAAATATAAATAAAACTACGACTTCTCAAGAACACATTACAGGGATTCTCAGCAATATCAGGATCACAAATAGCCTATCAAAGCTTGTCACAAAAAACTGTTCTAGAGATTAGTTAACTTCAGCAGCTTTTGCCTCCGTTGTTATGCCTTGATGTCCTTTAGCAAAGACGCCGTAGCTGTCTGCAATCACTACAGCATGCTCTACCCAGAGTCTCTTTTTGGTAACCTGACTTCACATGATGGAACAAGGGAAATAGCCCATTTCTCGCTGCCATGTATAAACAGATCCTCATCTAAGGTGCCACCCTGCAGCGTGCTGCATGTCCCTCTCACCTGCTGAAACTGCACTCCAATGAGCTACATCTTTCTCTAATTACACAAAGAATGACATTACATCTGCCTTCTTCTGTACCCTTACAAGGCAGTTTCTTTCTGTATTTACTCAAGACAAATATTGCACATATTAGCAGCAGGTTTTCTGGAGTAATGATCTCTTTCTTTCTCTTTTATACTTTCCACATTAAAAACAACAAAAAAAAGATTATTCTCCTTCCTTCATGTCTTGACCTTCCTAATGTGCGAGGCAACATAAAGAGTTTTCTATAAAGAAAAAAGCATAAAAAATTTCCACTCATCAGCATACTTGATCTAACATATGACAAAAAGGTCTTTCATTTAATCACTATTCCAGTTTTGATACCTCCAGTTACTTAAACACCATTCAACAAATATATATTCAAATTTGATGGGATTGGGCTGTGAAACAGTATAAGTTACTGCACATTATACAGGAGCAGCTGAACATAATCTCTATTGACCTCAACAGAAAAATGTCCATTACATTCTGAAGCTAGATACAAAAAACTCAGATATGACAAAAATTACAGAAAATGTCTTGCTAAGTACAGCTGACAAATTTATTTCGTTAAAGACTAAAATGGTATTTGTTACTGCAGCAGCTAGAGAACACTGCTATCCAGCAGCTAGAAAATTACCTTGGAGCCCATATCTTGCTTTCGCTGCGCACATGAGTACTAACTGATAGAAAAAAGTGACAAATCCACACATTGGAATTACATTCCCTAGGAAAGGCTAACGACATTTAAACCTAGAGTCGCTTCAAGCCTTCCAGCACACGTTATGCAGATCAATAAATTTAACAGCTGTCACTAAGCCAGCTTCAGACAGCAGGTCACGTACTTCCAGTCAAAAGCAATTTGACTTCTATCGTGCAGTCATATAGTTATCACTAGTTTACATAAAAATAAAATTATGAATTTCAAAAGAAAAATAAATCTGGTAATTATTCTGTCACAATTTTTCTGTTATCTTTAAAGTTTCGTTTCAGAAGAAACAGAGCTCTATTTTAATTTTGGTGTTTCAAAACTGGGTCAGGTGACTGCTTTTATTAGTCTATTCTGAAGCACAATTTAGTTTTCAAAAACATAACCTTTCACTGTTTCTAAAAACCATAATCATTAGCTTACATCTGTTCCTGCACTGCATGTTCCCAGACTTACTTTTCATTCAGCTACGGCCACACTAGTACCGCTCTTCATTATTCTAATGTATTCCTCTTCTGATGCTTTATTTATTTGCATACAATTTGCAATAATTGTTTTTTCAAGCCCAGCAGACCCAACATAAAAAACAGCCTTATTTTTAATCACTTTTGGTGCCTTTAAGAAGAGGTAAAAATATTAAAACTTATACTGAGATCACACTCAAAAATCTAATAGTACAATAATCTCTTACTAGGCCCAGCTTTAACAACCTGTGGGATTTAAGAAAAACAACAAAAAAGATTAGATGTTTCCCTAAATATTAAGCTGTCAGGTGCCTTAAATGGAATATAGCTTCAAAACTTACTTTACCAAAGACAGCTTATTTCATTGTCAAGTCAGAAGGGACCATTACATCACCTAGACTTCCTGTCTAATGCAGGCCATTAGGTTTCATCCAGATATCTATTCTTATACCTAGCTCAAATGCTTTAAAAGCAATTCAGCCCTGGCACTGAGCAGCACGTCACATATGGAAAAACAGAAGAGAGAAAAGTGACAGCGAGGCCAAGGAACTGGCTGGAAAGGTACGCCAAATGACCTCTGCAGCAAGCTTCTCCGGAAAGATTTTTAAAAATTGCTACTCGATAAAGCATCAGATCTACCAATAAGTTACTGGTAAAGAAAAAGCTATTTCCGTCTAGGAATGAGGAGGAACCTGAGAGCGACACAAGTTCCTAAATAGCAGTGTGGTGTTAAGGTGATCCAACCACCTCTTCTAGCTGTGGGCACTCTCTGACACTTTGTAGAAGAGGAAGGAAAATGAAACAAAACCAGAGTGCACAATGCAGAGTTATTAATTGTACACTGGGAATACTCCTTCCTTCACACTGAAAAGTTGAAGCACGAGATTTGATTATGATCTTCGTAGTAACATTATTAGCATGTTGAGAGCACAAAGGCAATTCTGTTCTCCTCAAGGCTCCTGAAGAAGGTTTGCTCAGATTAATAGATTTCAATACTAAAAGGATCCTCTTCTCTTTTCAGGACATAGGCAAAATGTCCCAGAAGCTCAAAGAAATTATTTTCTACCAAGGAACCTAACCTTGTCTTAAAAGACTTCAAGCAACAAGTCCTCTATTTTTAATGGTCAGTTGTTCCAACGTTACATCATATTTTTTTTATGAAATTACTTCTTACTGCAAGACAGAATTTGTACATATTCTGCTTCTCAGCTTTTATGTCTCTGTCAACAACACAAAAAAAGCTCACTGCATTCAGTTATCTTTCGCAGAAGTCAGTAATCATTCTAAGCAATCCAGTCACCAACTAATCTGTAATAAAGTCAAAAAGACTTTTAAGCCTTAGGTTGTAAGGTTTGTTTTCCAGCCCTAGCACATACTGGCAGTCCTCCTCTGAGCTTTCTTCAGTATTGCAGTATTCTCACCTTCCTTCTGAAGGATGCACACCAGAATGAGAACTTCAAACAAAAAAAATCAAGGATTGCATTATTTATTCCTTAAACACCACTGCAGAAAAAGCTTTCACCAAGATTTTCACCATGTAGTGCCCTAAAACTCCCTGGCTCTCTGCATCCCAACTTTTCACAATAAAAGCCTGAAAACTCAACTCTGCGAGTAATTTTCTTATTTTCATTCATTGTACTTAACAGATTCATTCAAAAATCAGGAAAAGCAGAGTAAGATTTCTGAGAAAGTGACACTTCCCAAAAGCGTGTGTGTAGCAGCGAAACACAAAGTAGCAGAGACGTTTTAAGTGTACCACAAATTGCAAAAAGCATGGAAGCACTTATTTCTAAATAAGAAAAACCTGTTCCAATCTTCGACACATGTTACTACATCTAATCCTTTAAATACAAGAGGGGAAATTACTTGATACAGCACTAAAACATTTGTGTTAAATACCAAGAGATACAAACTTCAATCTTGTATCTTCCTCAAATATCTTGATCAAGTCTATCAGCCTAGTAAAAAACGTTCCATCTTACCCTCTTACCTCGCCATCCCCGTAGTCTCACGGGCACATAGGAAAAATAGTTTCAGAAAGTCAGCAACTCTGCAGAAACCATTTTGCTACAGGTAAACTACAAGCCTCAGCCTGAATACAAAAAAGAGACATATCAACAGAAAACCACATTGTTTGCCCATGTGTGGAAAGAAAAAAAAGATGAGACTTGTGTGACTGTGCCAGAACAACCACTAGACAAAAAGTAATACGGCCATCTGCGTGTCCAATACGCAAGTAAACCAGTCATTTTTTGAACACAGGAAATCTATAAGAAGGGGACTAACACGCATCAGCGCCGGTGCAACCTTGTATCAGGTAGGCAGAACAAGGATGCCAAGAACTGGGAACAGAGGTACCACTCCTTTCAAAGCCTCCAATGAAAATGCTCAAAAAAAGAGCAAAACAGTATCTAAAGTGTTGATCCCTACATCTTACCAATGTTAATATTGAAAAACCGCACTAATCATTTCTCCTTTTACTTTTTTGACTTCAAGGTTAGTAGTATTTTGGTTCTGTAATTTTATAAGCAAGGCATTTCTGCACAGCGTAGTCTGACTGGCCGCCGCCACACTGACTCCGGGAGGACTGGATTCTGTCTCCGTGCGTAACTCAGGCTGGGGGCTGTGAGAGAACCCGAGGCCTGACAGTGGGCTGCTGGGCACGGCGGGTGTAAACACTGCAGGGAAACTGTCAGTCTCTCGTTCTTCTGTCTCTGCTGTGATATAAATCCCTGTCCTCAGGTGAAAATAACCATCTTTTACTGCAAGGTGTGGTACTGCATAAACCTTTCCTGATTACGAGCAAAATTATGTTATTATAATGAGCTTCCCAGGTTTAAATTAATTCTATAAATTATAGAAGACTTGTGTTAAGCAACCATGTTATATCTATTCAAGCCAAAGTTATGTCCATTTTGTCTTTAGCAAAAATGATTCTTAAAGAAGCTAAGCTTCATTAAAAGGCAAAACTGGTAACTAAATACATTGTCATACAATTACAAGCTTTGTAACACCGTCCAAAGAATACTTCATGGTAATAGCACATGAGAATAAGCTTATTGTAAAGCAAGTAAATGCTTTGCCTTATTCTTCATGCCTGTCCTCATGGAAATGCTACCGTTTACTGGTGTTTGTAAAATGTCCTACCCAGTCCCGTGCACATTGTCCTTTTCAAGGGCAATCACATATATTTTTATAATGTATGATTAAATTGATAAAAAGTTGAAAGAGCTACAGTAAAAGATACCTGCCTTTAGCAAAACACTTGCAACAGTGTACCTTCAGAAGACATTTTAGAACTTTTAATAAAAAGCCAATTTCATACCAGGGAAGTGCTATGCTGTTTACTTCTATGCTCTCTGTATGACTACCTAAGGTAACGCATTAACTAATATTTGAGGACAAAAAAAATAAATTGTTCTCTGCACATACTTCAGTCTCTGTTCTATCATAGAAAATTACAATCCTCAGTTTCTTCCCTCAGATCCTTTTTTTACTTTAAAAAAAAAAAAAAGTTACCCTATTTTCTGTTGGCTTCCAAGCCTGCTTGTTCCCCACTGTTTCATCCTTATTTATCAGTTCACCAGCTGATATTTGCTGTTGAGAGTGTTAGATATCCAGCCTCCTGTGAAGCTGTTCTAATTACCAGCCCATGAATCAGTTGTCAAGTGCTGCTTGTAAGTGGCAAGGCCAGCACTCCCCTCCAGGAGATCAAGTGCATCCACTTACCATAACAACGCAGCATAATGGACACGCTACACACGTGCACCACAAACAGCGTTTATCACAGTGGTATGAACATACAAGACACTTCACAAAAACACACAGCAAGAAAAGTCCTAATTCAAAAGGTTTATTGTCCAAAAAGCACTAGAGGAAGGACATAGGTGTCGGGGACAAAAAAAGGGAGACTGCGTTGCATTAATAATGCAGCAAGATGCTGGAACGCAGTATTTAATACTGCCTCATTACCAGGCAGGACATTGTAACTTTAGTAGACAATACAGAAGTCTCATACCTGAAAAAAAAAAAAAACAGTTGCCAGCCCATTTTTAGAGTTCAGATATGAGAATTTCAGACACATTTTGAATGTGCAAATTACTACAGGCCAAACCTGCAGTTCATGTTGAACTGTACAGTTCCAGATGTTGCCATTTCTTTTTAAAAGGTGTCAAAAGAAGCCCTTAGTTACAAGCAATATATTGAAAGTTTTCTCTTAAAAAGATTTAAGAATGTTCCATCTTGTTGTTAAGTACAAAATGATCACATACAAGAACAGAAAAAAAAGAAGTCTCTTATCAGCAAATTTATCTGGAAATTAATATAGCTTTCTGTAAGAAAACAACCCTGGTACTACTCTTCTACTAGCACAATACACTGCAACTGTTTCTTTAAAGAGATCAGAACACATAAAACTTATCACCAAAGAAATAAGCTTCTGAAACAAAATAGAAAGCATATACCAGATTTTAAACTGTTCTGAGTTTAATCTAAAAGTGCAGTACAGCTATACTTATGCTACTGAGAGATACATGTGGGAAGAGAGAGAGAGAGATGGGAACAAAGCTTTAATATAAAATGGGTGTTCACGTAAAAAACACTTAAAGTCGGGGTTTGGGGTTTTGTTTGTTTCAAAGAAACAAACAAAAAAAAAAAAAAACATTAAAAACTGACTGATGGCTGTAGGGAGATCTACCACTCTATAAATACGCTTTGCACATGCACTTAAAAAACCAAGCTAATATAAAGATTAATTAATTGTTACTAACATTTTACTTAAAACAGAAAGATCAAAACAAGTATAATTATGTTGAAGACATGTTTCTGTAGTCAAAGAGCATTAACTCATCAAAATATATAAAAAAAAGTATATCAAGTGTTTATAGGTGATACAATACAGTTATCTGAATTGAGTACCCATTACTCTGAACTCAAGCATTTTCAGGATATCTACTCATGTAATTTTATGATGTTTTTCTTGTACAATGAATAAAAATGCAGCTCCATGTATTCCCGCCACCCCTTCCTATACGGGCTCATACCTAACCATGGCTGAAGGCAACCGATTTCCACTACATGATTTGTACAGTGTCATACACTGATCTTGTGATTAGCCCGGTACTGACAGAAACAGAATTCTCTGCTGCCTCCTCTACAACAAAAACCCTCCCAGGTCCTAATGTTTACTGCAGCTCTGTCAGCACAAAAGATGCAGCAAAATGCCCGTCATCCAGGGCATGGGAAAAGATCCAGTTAGTGAGAGAGCTGACAATTCTACAATAAATAAATGAAGATAAAAACATTAATTTCAATGTAGTAAAAAGCCAGCCTACCAAAGGGCAATGCAGATAAACATTTCCTCACCAGTTTTGCATATTGCCATCCATCTGCAACTTCGGGTGAACATTCAGATGCCATTGCTGATACAATGAGGTTACACTCAATCACGTACGACAGTTCATGTGACAGGCAAAAGCCCTGACTGAACAGAGAATGAGAATTTGTTTCCACTTTTGGGGCTGTATGGGGGAAGAATCTGAAAATACCAATTCTCTTGACAATCCTGGAACTGACATTTTGATCTGATGGAAGTAACGGATTTTTTCAGTTCTAAGTACTTTCGACAACTATTATGCTCACATTTATTCAGTTAAATCAATAGCTCCTTTGCTTCCTATCCATAGTCGATGTCTCAGACTCTGTCAAACATGAACAATAAGAGGAAAAGTTAAGACTAGATTTTATCCACATATTGATATCATCATAACAGATACTACAAGAACAGTACCATCAGATCAAAGAGAAAAGTAAAAGGGAAGGGGAATCCTTAAAAACATTAAAATGCTTAGCAACCTCCACATTACTCCTCAGTTTTGGCAGCAGATGGCTCTTCCCACATTCCGCATTACCAGCAGTACGCGACATGTTTCTACAATTGTGCTTTCTGCCCATAATAACATTACTTACTCTTGTCATCAGAAGAGCCTTTCTAGATTTGTTGGGTTGGTTTTTTTTTTTCAATTTTGAAATGCATGAAGCTAAATAAAGCCATACAACAGCCTACAACCTACCTTTATGTATTGCAGCATGTTGTGCTACGTTGCTCGATTCTGTGGCATGTGGCATGCCTGTCACTGAAGTGTAAAATATAGCACAAGCTGGCTTTTCAGCTGTGGCATGCTTTTGCAGAGAGACTAGAGTGTGACACACTTTCCACTTCACTGAGACATACCACATGTTACAAAACAGAGCTGTCCCATCATATTTTGAGTTAGTTAATATAGGAAGATTAGCGGCATCTCAAGAGATTTGTTTATCTACAAGGCTTACTTGACCACAGCTATCACTGAGGAAAAGTACATCTGGAGCTCCACTTTTCAGATCTTTCTGGTATATTCTGAGCTAGATTTTGTTCCTGTGTGTAACAAAACAGTCCTTTCATACAAAAGTTACAAACCTGCACTGGCTGTCCTTGATCATTCTGTGAACATATGCTTAACCGGAAAAATTTCTGTAAATGTTGGTGAGCACAAGCAAAGATTAACTGCTGAGTAAAATACAACTGCATTTGTTGTACTTCTATCAAAGATTAACATTTCTATGATCTGCTGATTGAGCTTACAATCAGGTAGACAAGTTTCCTCCAAAAATATAGAATGAAATAAATCTAAGAGATGTCTTGGCCGCCTTCTTACTGTCATATGAAGCAGAATTCACCACTGAAATAAAAGCATGTAATTTGTATTGTAATAAACGCTACACGGATCTTCAAGATCATACAAAATGGACCAAAATAAAAACTGTAGAAACCCTTTGCATATCGAGAGACAGCCACATGTCACAGCTTAACAGAAAAATATCAGATTTCTGGGAGCACAACACAGAGTGAATTGATGCTGAAATACTTCAGCTCCAGCCAAATTTCACCAAGCACATGTAGAACCCAAACAGAGCATTTTAGGAGCCACTTACAGCTTTATAGCCACAGCTAGCCCTCGATTTTATAAATTACCAATACGTATAAAACTCCGAATCAATACCAAAGGTTTTCTTTCTTTACTTAGAGGCATCTTTTACTGACAGTACTTTCAGATCAATGGCATATCAGAAGACAGCACAGAAAATTAGATGGCAGCTGATTATTGCAGCACATGTACACTATTTGTATATATTTGAGGGGTTGTTACATTTAACGAAGAATTCTACCAAAAGCTAAAACCAATCTGAGAGTCAACAGAACTCAATCTTTTGAGGCACACTACAAATCTTCTCCAAAAATACAGACCAAATCTTCGCTCAGCTACTGTGAGAGTGTCAGGTTCCTCTGCAATCTGTGTTTGTTAGAAGTCCCAGCTAGTGTGTGACTGAATACTCAATAATCAATATTTGAAAGGCGTCTTTACCTGCAACTGTTAACGTGGCAAAAGCACTGTGAAGGACCACATATTTTGTCCTGTTGATTCCTGTAAAAAAATTTCTTTAGATTTCAGATTTATTTTCTCTTTCCTGTGCTTTACCTTATGATTCATGGCTCTGGCAGGCCTATTGGCCCACATGTAATCACCACCACCAAACGCCAGATCAAACAAGCAGCTCCATGCCTGCCCGCCCTGCCATCCCAACCCCCACGCAAAACCACTTTTTGGATTCAACATTAAACACAAAACCTTGTACCAACCTGTTTTATCTCAAATAGGTTTGCCGTTGGTGTCATTAGCAACATCAGCAGAAGCTAATGGGATTGTACAACACTTCATCACCTGTGCATTATGTAGTGCCTCAAATTGCATGACAGCAATCACTATAACACATCTTTCAGTTCCTTATGAGTCTACTAAACCTTAACTGCCTATATGCTAGTATACAGCTCAAATTAAAGTTTTTGAGAAGCTTGAAACCAATCCCATTTCCAAGAAAGAATTAGAGGGGTTTAGAGTGCATAGGACTGAAGCTGAGCAGAGATAAGCTTAGATCTTATGGTTTAAGCACCTGAAAAGCGCTGTGAACAACAAAGCCTCTGTGAGGTTCTGGTCACATCAGGTAAGCCAAAATTTTTTGTGAGTGCCCATTAATTATATGTTCTTATGTCTTACTTGATTTACTTTGTGACTTGATGTAGCAGACCACGTTCTACAGACATGCAAAGTTTTCACCGTAACTGAACTCACTGAGAGCTGGTTTGAACTTATGAAATGGTACCTGAGTCTGAACAAGGAGCCCCGGGAACAGCAAAACAGCCTGCTTTTCTTTCAACTGGCCTTAAGGCTGAGATCCTGTATGAACTGCTCAACATCAAAAAAAGCGTTAGCTTCTGTTAACTGCCTTTCTCTCACTGAAGCCACCAATATAGCCACCTCCTTTACTGACTCGTTTTTCATAAAACTTGGAGGAATTTCATAGTTAAATGCAGCTGATATTTCCAGAAGGAATTACAACCGCTAAGGAAAGGTACACAGAAATACTGCAATCTCACCACAGTCACCTCATACAGGAGATGATGAAATGGGAGATACACTCCTTCAAATTGTGCAGGCAAAATTGACTAAAACTTGTAGAGTTATTTTATTAATGCCTCATCTGTAAAATGAGATAATTATACTGTACAAATATTCTATTAATAATTTAAATCACATTTAAATCACAATTAATTTTAAAAACGAGTTTGTGAGCAACCATCCAAAAATCAGTAAGGGATCTCCTCAGGTGATATTCTGAATATATTATCTAGTCAGAATTTAAAGAAAGAAGAGATTAGCAAGATCTTTTTTTAAGAACATGCCTCACAGCTTTTTCACAAAGAAGGAACTTTCTAAATCTCTGTTTCAAATTACTGAAGAAAAATTTACTGCATTTCACGTTTTAAATTATTTGTAAATTTAAAATTTTAACACTAACAAAATATATTTGTTCTGCTTCAAAAAACAGATCAGAAGAAAAAGAATAATTGTATAAGGTTTGTTTGGTTTTTTTTTTTTTTTAATGGTTCCACTTATTGTGTTTTGTCTTTTTCCATACTTCAGAGATTCAAAAGAATCTAATCCACACATGAATGCTTGAGCTCGGCAAACTCCCTTGACGTTTCCTCTGCATATTACATATTATTGAAGGAAAGAAAGAAAAGAAAAAGAACAAGAAGGACTCCAGAGACCACTGTAAGAGAGAACATGGCATTTACTAACAGATGCAAAGTTCAAATACCATCAAGTCGTAGCGAATTACTCAAGTGGCAGCAATTGTGTAACAATACAGATATACAAGGGCTGTAAGTTAATGCAGTTTTCAATTTGCTGCTCAAACTACGAGCATGAAGTGACAGCCGTTATTTAGGAAAAACCATATTAAATAGCATCTTCTTTGAATTTAGAACTCAATATCTGATGGTGTTAGCATCCTCAGAGAAAGAGACCAACTTAAATAATCCTGAAATTTCTAACTATTTTGCAATGTACTTTAAATCCTTCTTACAGTATATAACACAGAAATAAACCTAAAACATATAAGAAAATATAATCCTCAACTGTTCTCTGAGTCTGTGTCACGTTGATTTATAACAGTTATTTCTAAGACAGACAAAAACACACAGATGCAAACAATTACTCTATTTTTGTAGGCAACAAGTGAGGTGGGTGGTAACTGAGAAATTTTGAAAAATCCTGTCACAATATTCCATTTTTTCTTAAGTAACCCTCATCACACAACAAACGCTCGCCACATCAGAGACTTTCCAGGGCCTGAAGGGCCACTTTGATTCCAGACCGCTGCAGGCATTAGCGGGGACGTAATTAGGGTAAAAAGTTCAACCACAGTTCCATGTCTAGAGTGCTGCCAGAAATAAATTTCCTCTCATTCACTGGTTTCTACTGTACCCTCCCTGAGAAACATATTGAAAACACATTTATCTTTGTAGAGGTTGTTCCTCTTCTAATTAACTTTATAGCGTTTACAGTATTTAATAATTTAAAGTGGAATTTAAAGTGGCCCTGGAACCAGCAGCTTTGCCTGTAATGGCGCTGTGCATTATCTTTTCCCTGTAGTGCTTCTTTTGACAAGTTACTCAAGGAAGGTATGGGCTCCAGCTGGTTCTCTCTGGCTGCGCATTCGGCAAACGGCTACTTCCTTCCCTCCATCTCCTCCCCGTATCGTTACACGCACGGGAGGTTGGAACAGCAGTAAAATGAAACTATGCCTCAGCTTGGAAATCTGCTCTCCCAAACCTCCACGCTATCCCAAGGATCGCTTAGAAAAGGTTTATCTTTTTACAGCTTAATAAATCAAAGCTTTAGAAGGTCAAAACTATCCGTAGTTCTCACCAACTGGTCAAAGTTTGACCCCAAATACTCGTTTTCTTCCTTCCAGTTTTGATCCAAGATTAACAGTTTATTATAGTTCAAAGGTTATTTCTTACTACAGTTCACTCAGACAAACATTTGGTATATCAGAAGAACACCAGATCTCTCCTACCCTCGGTATGTACAAATGGAAACACTACTTTATTCCATTAAAGCTGTAACTCCTAGCATTTTAATCTGTGAGAAAATTCACAGAATGACCAGTAAACAGTACTTCAACATTGCAAAAACAGTTGAATTACATTAATATAATTACAGAAACAATTTACAAGAAAAAAATCTGGGATCTGAAGAGCTCTTTTTAATATGCAGAACATTGCTATCTTTAGCACATAACAAAACAATCAAGTCCAACATCACTAAAAGGAATTTAAACTACTTTATTCAGGGGTTGTGTCTCTTAGGATCTTAAAAGCTACCACACAACCTGTTAAGACTAAACTGATTTTTCCTACAGTAACCAGAGAGGATAATGTTTTGCATCTGCTAGAACGGAAGGAAATCTTTGCAAGGCAGTTGATAGGACGGCACACTTTGCAGTTAATGATGCTTTACAGTTTTTCAACAGCACAAGAGCCTTTGGGACCTAATCCCTCAAAGATAACAAACGCCAGAGCTTTACCCAACTTAAAGGGTTCTACTACACTTTTTAGAACAAAACCAATTAAGTTTGCTCTCTAGAAATTTAAACTTACACATCCTTGACAGTCTTCAAAAATAAGGGAGAAATGGAGAGAAAAAAATACAACCAAATTTTGTGTAGTCTTCAATAAAAGACCACAAGTATTTAACAAACTTCATGAAATCTATTTCATGGTGTCTAATACAATTGAAAATCATAACCATCTGTCCAACCCGTTTTTATGTGATCTGAGAAAAACATGCTGTATTTTATCCTGAGTGGCTACACCCTTTACACACTCAATTGCCTGATTCAGTCTCTGGCACAGCCAGGTGAGTCCATGGCATAACCACCGCATTTGCATTCCAGTAAAAATATTGTGGCGAGAGTTTCTCTGAACAGTGTGAGAACTGAGCACAAGAACTTCATTCATCATAGCTAATTTCCTTTTCTTGGGTGATCCTTCCAGAAAGCTTTGCTGTTTGTCTCTGATTTCACAGCTAGCTAATTTTAAGTATTAAAAGCCACAGACACTTAGAACTGGACACTGGATTTTGGCACTAACTAGTTATTTTGCCAGATAAGGAATGGGGTCGTGTGATTTTAAAATATTAATGTGAGAAAATATTAATGCTTTGTATGTTTCTATTCTTACTCATGTAAAGCTGTTTTCTACCTAAATCTTAACACTCCCATAAACACATTCCTGAGTTAAACCTGTGATAAGGTTAGTAGGTTTTAATCTATAGTAGCCACGTCAATAAAGCATGCTTCCTGAAAATCTGCTGCTAACTGGTTTGCCTGATCAGCAGGAGAAAAGAATGCTGGCTAGCCAAAGCTACACGTTTTGTTTGCTCCAACTACTCCTCCTTTAACTTGTCCGTATGTCCTTTCTCCTCCCATGATTAAAAAAAGATTACCTCTTGCTTCCCATGCCCTTGAATGACCTCTATCCAATTCTTCAAGTCATCCAAAATTTTCCATCACTTGCTGTCATTAAATCGATATGTCTTTCTAAAAATACATGCTAGAAACCGTAACACATGCTACGGGCTGGATGCACAGGTTACTGATTGAGGTCCTTTACTCTCCATAACGTAAGAAGTTGGAAAGTCTACCCACCTCAGACTCTTACTTTCTAGTCTTCTATAACTGATCTTTCAATTCGCTGTACTTATACAGTTATCTGACTATCACACATGCCTACACAAGATACTGGCATACATTCCTCATCTTTTACCTGTCTATACTTGGCTATTTGGGCAAAGGACAAGTGCACTAAAGTGTCAAATACTTGTGGTAAGGATGGCTTAGAGATCTGGGTTGCATTTCAAGGAGATCTTCAGTATTATTTTTTGTCCCATCTCCTGCTGAATGATTCATTAACGAAAGATGAAATATTGCTATCCAGAAACACAGTTGTTGGGACAAATCACTTATAGGTTTTCTACCTTCTTTGTTTTGCTGTTTTAAAAGAGGGATGGGCAAAGGAATAAAGCATTATAGCAAGCGAGTGAAACCACAGTTCACAACTAACCAGCTTCAGCAGCAAAGCTAATCTAAGAAATTCTATCCTCTGTGCTCGTTCCCACCTTCACGCCACAATCAACTACATTCTTAGTTGCACCTCACAATTTTGCGTGCAACTGTTTGCAAACCAGGTGACTGGAATAATCCCTAGCGTTAAAAAATAAAATTGGAGCATTATTTTTTACTGGGATTATTTCTGCCATCTCTTTTGCTGTATGGTTCTACAACCAGCTGAAGTGACACAGCCCAGGGATGCAGAAAGCAGCAGCGCAGAGGCAGCAGCACAAGAGGATAAGGTGAGTAGGAATTTTCAGTTTCTTTGCTGCTAGTCAGTGAATCAGAGAACTGTGGTCTAAAGCCTACCCGGCTGTAAGCCCACAGCTGCACTGATACAATCCTTTAGCTAGACTGATATGCATTTCATTACAAGAATTTTGTCCCCTATGTATGATAAACTGCTTAGCTAACAAGGAAAACAAAAGAAAAACAAAAGGAAAAAAAAAATTAAGTATGATGTGGTAAACGCTTGAGTCATCAGAACAGTTGGCATTTGAGGAAAGGTAGATACGAGGGTTTAAAATGTTTAAAATGTTCTGTACTCAGGAGAGGTGGTTTCATACGTAAGACACAGCAATTACTCATCTCTGCTTTCTTTACCCCCTTCTCCCTTTCTCTGCACCTACACACACTTTTTTATTTTTCCTCCTGGCACGGTCACTTCTGTTTTGTTAGCTTTCTTGTCACCTAGATCATCTACTGAAGGGTAGATTCACAATCATTCTCAAATCCAAGATTTCTTTCTTAATAATCTAAAATAAACCAAAATTATACTGGTGAATTTCCTCTTAAACTTCTCTCTTAGCTAAAATGAGGCATTTCATTAAATAAAGCATTAAATTAAAGATATCGGTACAGTTACATTTGAGCAGAACAAAAAGCATGTCTAATGTATTTTGGACCTCTTTGGTGTGTTAGAAGGTGTTCTATAGAGCCAGTACGTTCCAAACTATGGTTTCAACAACCCACATGGGGAAAACAGGAATATATTTCACTTAACATAATTAGTCTTATCTAGTTATCTTTAAACTGAGTAGCTCCAAACAGCACACATTGCCTAGTTCTGCCACGCAGTTTTGTGGCCACGACTACTACTTTTTTTTTTCTTCCCTTTTTTTTTTTTTTTGAGGGGGGGAGAGGGGGAGAATTTCTCTGTTCACTTTACAGATTACTAATCTTGATGTTTCACCACCTAGAAATTCATTAATATGTACCAATACCCACCAATTCATTTTGTGTGTGTATAGATTTGTTTATCTTATCACCAAGAACAAAGTAAGCATGCCTCCACAAAACTACAAAAAAAAAAAATTATGCAGATGTTCTTTCCTTTTTGGTTTTCCTTTAATTTGCAAATCTTGTAATCTAAGACTGAAGTTGACTGAACCACCGTCTAAACCAGCATAGCAGTATCAGCCAAAACACACAATCTGTTTCCCATTTATGTGTCAAGACTGCATCCTTTTCGGGGGCTGTGAACACTATTGTTTTGAAAAGATTATATAGTGAATCACAGAACGGTTTGGGTTGGAAGGGGACCTTTAAAGATCATCTAGTCCAACCCCCATGCTAGACATTTCAGTCATTTTACCAGATGGAAAATTTGACTTTTAAAAGTACAAAGATGTGTGTACCAAAACTAGTCAGAAACTCAGATACAAGGCACAAGTTTAGAAAACACAAATTTCATCCTCCCTAGTAAAAAACTCATTGTGGGGTATACAAGGATTGAGATTAGTGGCAAATCTCTCTCTACAGAATTTTACATACAGAAGGTGACTGAAATTAATTTCAAAGTGCAAAATTTAACATTTCAGATACGCTACAATAAATTTTTTGAAAGCAAGTTCTCAACAATGACTGTCAATACAAAGAATTTAACATTTAAAGTTAGGAAATACTAAACGTTAAGACCTTAACACTGACATTCAAAGGAATGTACGTTTTATCAGTGTATATTATATCAATGAGTACTGTATTAGGTCACATTACAGAAGAGGTGCAACCCACACGCCAAGTTACACAGAAGTTGATTTTTAAGTTAATACATTGTTAAATCAGTGGTGGACATACTAAAAATTAACAAGGTATTTTTAGACCTGTCAACAACCTGTAATTCAGTAAAACATTAAGGGATCTCCAGGGTAAACTACTGTATTTCTAAGTTACCAGAGATCTTCCATTGTGTATATGACAATGAAAAAAAAATCAGGAATGAAACATAAATCTAAACATTGGTTTCAGACAAACAATATTTTGCATAAAGTACTTTTAGACCCATCTTTGTTTCATAATGAAGGAAAGAAGTCCTTGCATAGTATCACAAACTTATTCATTAATGTCCTTCCACTAAAGGACATGGTACACTGGAGGGGTAGTGAAAAATACTGAAGTTATTTAACATAAGTGATATTTTTTAAGTTATTAATTCATGACTACTTGAAAATTCTTTGGATTTCAGATTGACAAATGTTCTATATTTAAAATAATACCTTTTTATTGTATTTTCCTCATTATAGTGTATTTACTTTACAGCTAAAGGAAAAGAGAAGAATTTCCTGATGGTAACCACTAATGCAGCCTAGTGGTCAGAACCAGGAAATCCCAGCCCCTAACTTGAATGCGTCAATATCTCACTGATACAGTCCCAAAAGACAAAATACTCTTAAATGACAGTGCGGTGGACCTAGGTAAAAACTATATTCTATCAGATGTGTATTAATTTAATGGTTTAGGCACCTTTAACACTCAAAACTTGCTCATGTAATTTTCATACATGCTGAATTCAAATTTCTCAAAAATTTCTATGCATTTGAATATATGTATTAGTCCTTTAAAATCACAAAACAGATCAACACATTCGTAAGTATGATCACTCATTTATCATGCAGAACTATTTACGCACAGTATTAATAGCCCTTTAACACTTATGTTTTCTTAAGGTCAAGGATAGCATGTGATCATTTACAGCAACTCCTACACTGTAACGAAGAGTGAATAACATACTGAGGTTTTATCGTAAGTCAGATGTAAAATACATTCATGCTTCTGGTTCCATCCAAAAAATTAACAACTTCAAAGCACTTTCAGAAGAGCGACTGAAAATGGATTCTATATATAGGACTGCCCCAGAAAAGAATTTAAATTAGAGTATTGCCTCCAGACATAACAGGGTCCAAAAATATTCTTCAACAGTAAGTCATGGTGCCAGCTACCAAATCTTCCAAAATTTTAACCATGCCCCTTATTAATTAGTAACAGAAAACAACAAAAACTTACTCGGAAATGTCAAAATTACCAGGAGTGTTCCAGGAAAAGAGTAATAATAGCTTCAAATTTGAGTAGAGCAACCAGAAGTCAGAAATTTTGAAGAACTGCTAGGGAACAGCCAAAGGATGATGAAGGCCAAGGAAGTCAAACTACACCCCCCCCCCCCCCCCCCGCCCCAGAATCACACTCCTTCGCAAATAATTCTGACAGATTTTAGACAATAACCTGGGAAAATCGGAATGGGAGAAAGCCAGAGGACTGCTGGAAGCAGCCAAAGCACTTCAAGAAGGTCACACATTTCTCCTCCAAAAATGCAACCTGGCGTCCTAGTGAGGACGGGGATAAGGGCAGGTGGGCCTGGCTGGTGAAAATGTTTTCTTTTGAGACTACAACTTGCAAAGATAATGACATTGGCCCTACTGTCATAACTATGTCCAATCTTACTCAGTTTATATTAAAGAAAGACAATGTAGTTTGATGTATCAGTGTAACAGATTGTGTGGTGGAAGACTTGGATTTCACTTCTGGATCTGCCTTGGACTAGTTGCCTTTCAGAAAATGATTCAGTGTTTTAGAGTCTTCATTTACCTTTCTGTTCAGTGGGAAATATTTTGGTGCAGTGCCACATCATCTCACTGACTATTTTACCTGCCATTGCAGTAGACTGAACAGGCCTCCTACTTCCTGCACATTTTCTGCCGACAGCTGCAGTATTTCATGCCATAGCCAGCACAATCTCCAAAGTAGGTGAGGAGATGACTCTAGTGAAAACCAAGTGCTTTGGAGTAAACCTCCAGAATAAACGTATATTCTTCAGATATATGATTAAACAAGGTGTTTTATCTGTCCACAACCATTAAGATATACAGGGAACAATGTTAAGCACAAAACCTCAAGTTAAGAACAGAACCAAAATTGTGATTCAGGTTCAGAGGTCACTCGTAACACAACTTTTTTAATGTCCTATACAAATTCTTCTTTATGCACAATAATCATTATAGAAATGTGATCAAATGATCTACGAATGTAACAGAATGAAAAACAAGTGTGAGACCTGAGCCCATTTAAAAGGAGCGCAACTCCAGCTGAGGACAAACTGTGAAAGAACTCTTGATCCGAAAGCTGTTGACAAAACAGGTAATTTGCAAGGACTCTTTCAAAAATAACTTGCAACAAACAGTAAATGTAGAAAATGTTTCAGAATATTCTGTTGAAGGTTTACCACCATGAGCAAACTGGTTCTTTATTAAATGGGTAAAGAAGAGCCTGTAGCACAGTCCCCTTTTTTTAACAGTCTTCTGGTCACAGCGGAAAGCCTGACTTAAAGTCTTCTATTTGCAGATATTTAACTACTGGTAAGTAGTAGCACAAACCTATCCGTTTGGAAAGCGTACGAGCACTTTTTTTGGTAGAAAAGCAGAAAGTACCAATAATCTTTGAAGTATTTCCCATTAACCAAGGAATACAATAACACAGTGAAAATAACAATCCTTATAGTTTGTTCATGTCTCATATCTCAGCTTCTAAAGCAAAGGTATGAAAAAGTTTTCTCCATCCAACACAGCCCCTGCTGTTTGGATTAAGACAAAGCCCTACAAGAGCAGTATTTGCATCGCTGGTTACACACCCTCTTATTTTGAAAGTTATTCACGAGATTACATACACTGATGAGAGGGGGAAGGAGAAAAGGCACTACCAACAGTTTTGCAACTTGTAAGCACGTCAACAGAAAGACATTTCACCTCCCTACCCTACGTGGGTTTTGTTTTAAACATTTAAGACTGGCAGCATTCATATTCTAGTTTAACACAGTAATAATACATACAGAGAAACATATGGAGACTCGATAGTCTTCCTCCACACCCAGAGTGATTAAATTCTTAATGTAAAAGGGTGTGGCACAGAATTAGTTTTACTACTGTACGGAGATTTACTGCAACTGTTTAGCCTTTGAATCGCTGTGTAGAGGATTACCCTTGAAAAGCAAGTATTTTCCCATAGGTATATGTATAAATCCTTTGCATCGTCTGAATCAACATATCAAGCAGACATAAAGTACCTTAAGGCCCTCTGTGATAAGAGGAGTGATACAACAATACTGTCCAGAGAGCACAAGAGAAGACTGTTAACTTATTTTTCCATCATCTCAAAGACGTAGATTTAACATGTATTTTGCTAACAGTGAGTGGCTGTAACAATGAAATTGCTCGGTCCTTGTATTTCATTTGGTATATGACTGCTGCTTGAAAGCATTTTTTACTTACTTTTTGAGACACAGATAATACTTTAGACACTTCTCAACAATAATTCTGACCAGGATGAATATCAGAAAAGGCTAATCACAAAACTGTGATTATACCAAGAACAAAATAAACTCAAAATACCTCTTTATCTGTTTTATATCAAGAGTCTCTATATTTTATTCCTTCGAAAAAGCTTGTCATAGGCAAATGTGTGATGACACACTGAAAAAAAAACTTTAAAAGCACTTCACAGTGTTATCGCATTAGCAAAAAAAAGAACAAAGCTTTAAAGATGTCATCTACTAGGGTTTTTTAAACGATATTACAATCTAGACATGAGACTATTCACAAAAAATATTCTTACCCAGAAGATCCAATGCTTTTGCACACACCAAGAAGAGGCCGCTTCTCAGAAAAATTATCGCATTTCTGAGCACCTGATAAGAGGAAAAGTAAAAAAAGAAAAAGCAAATCACTATGTACAGTTTGTGTTACCTTTCAAAGTACAGGTGTGCGTGTTGTGGGGGCCCAATATATTGGAAGGATATTGAATATGTAATACAAAACTCACAGCCTGTAAAAGATTAGTGACAGAAATACAAGTAACAGGCAGAGTCATGAACACTGGAAGAACTGTTCTTGAAAGAGACAGCAAGGAGTAACAAAACAAGTGGCAAAATCCAGCCAGGATTTTGGAGTTACTTTCTCTTTGTTTCAGTTCAGGTTAAGGATTCTGTAACTGTAACCGTAACACTTGCTCACTTTTCATTGTGTTATAAAAGCCGTCTGTGTTAAGGCTGTCACCAACTCCAAGTGCATTTCACACACCGGTTTTCCAATTTATTCTACGGAGGTGTAAGTGGAGTGTGTCACCCAGAAGAGCGCCGCGTAAGAGCAGCCACTTTTTAGCACGTGACAAGCCGGGCTGCCAGCGTTTGCCCAAAGCACAGCCACGCTTACAGCCCATGCGCCGTGCCTGAGGAAATACAGGACTAAATTCAAAACTGTCTTCAGTAAGTTCCGCCACCAAGCGATTTAAGCCTTTGAGAAAGCAACATCCACCAACTTCCAGCAAGACTCAGCTATGCCTGCTGCTCACTCAAAGTGAAAACACAACTCTACCACCCCATCCAACCTACTTCTAAGGTTAGCTTCACCACCTAACACCAGCACAGCCCCAGCAGCAGAGCTTGGCACGGGCCCGTCCTCTGCTCTAATTCAGCTGCTGAGACAGTTCTGCCTGCCCTGGGATCCCTGCACGCCACCACCGCTGGCACCAGAGCTCAGTGACTAAAACCAGCTATTCCTCTTCCCAAACTGCAGTCACACCTTCACTCCAGAACCATCAAATTGTTAAATATGCCACATTTCTTAAAACGGGATTTTAAAAGTTTTGAAAACTTTCCCTTATGGCTATGTAACCAGAAATAAAATTAAAATCGAGGTTAAAATCTCTCCTCTACTTGTGAGCAATGTTTCACTAAATTCCAGGGTATGTTTCTACCCAACTTAAATAACAGAATAACAACCAACACCACCACCACTACTGAATTTCCTCCATTTTATTTCAACCTTTGCCTTTTTAATTATCTATCTATCTATAGGTATGCATGTGCGTGGGAATAATGGAATTTTATTTTTTTTTCTCCATTATATACCAAACCCTTTGATCTATAAAGAGCATTAGTGATATAGTCTGTTCAAAATTCAATTCACAAATACTGGTGTACTGCACTAAATCAATTATTCAGAAAGGCACAACAATTAACAATATACATTTTCACATAACAGACTCTGTTAATTATTAATAACTCGGGTACATGTAATTAATTTGTAACAAAAACTGTTCAGTACTCTCATCTGTACAAGGATACGTCTTCCCTCCTACACATTTGGGTATTTATAAAGTCAAATGGGTCACATCAATAATTTCACCATCAACAATAGCTTTGCAAGTAACCTAAAACAGACAAATGTATTTTCCTTTTATTCCTATTATTTCAAGGGCTTTTATGAGTCATACCTGTACTGTATGTACTGACCTGTAAATTGATAAATGAAACATATAGTCTTCTTAAGAACCTGGCAACCAATTTGTTTTCTTCGATGCAAGTAACAGATGAACTCCATTTGTTTCTGTTCACCTAGCCAGTCTCTCAGCATTAAGGGTGAAACGCTGACTACCAGGAGTTCTGACATTGATTTAAGTGGAGCCAGAATTTTACCTTAAGTATTTAACCACACTTTTTTTTTTTTTTTTTTTTACACCAGGATATATTGGAGACATGAATTTGTTTGTTTCTTTACTGTCTTGTTCTAAGTTTAAGGACAAGGAAGGGGGATCAAGGGGAAGAAAGGTGGTAGGGAGCACAGGGATACAACTGCAACTGCACAAAATCAAAAGGAATACCCGTTTTTAATACCCACAATACAGATCTGCAAAATTTGTACAATAGGTGCTTAAACTTCTGATTTCAGTCTGTAATGACCAAGGCCTTCATTTAAAAAAAAAAAAAAAAACCAACATCCATTTTCTACTTCAAATATATACTTTCAGAAGGTAAATATTAATACTGTAGAAACAGATCATTATTTTGAGGATTCTGCAGGGCATTAAATCAGGTTAATAGCGGTCCCATTCATGAGATTGCAAAAAGCGACATGTGTTGTTCTCTGCAATGCTTAATGGAGTCAGCAACCCTTTCTAGTTCTGCAGTGGGATTTAATCTCCCAAGTCATGGTGGATTAATTTTGATTTGTAAAATTGTGTTTATTTGCATGTGCAATACACTGACGTTGCACACACCTGCTCCACACACAGTGTTTAACAAAATGCAGCAGGATGATTGAAATGAAAAACAGCTAGCTAAATCCCTCAAATACAAAAAGTATTGAAATCCTGTTGCAAAGTCTTTTTCTTAAACTCCTTTTATTCTAAATCCTTTTAATTCTGTCATATAACACTACAGCATTTATAAAAAGCTGAAAATCCTGACAAATCACACAATTAAAGTAATGAAAACTGTCCTTCCTGCCAACAAGGCACCACCTTATCTACAGCTCCATTTAGCTAAATGATAGGTTTGTGGTTTTTTTTTAAATCTAACTTCAGTTACTATACTTAAAACTGAAAAAAAAATATCCGTGGCTAAACGAAATTTCATACAAATCAACATTTAGAACTTTATGAAGTCAAAAGGTTATCCACACATAAGCTCAAAGCTGCTTATGTACTGTATTCCTGATGAAACTGTGAATAGATCTCTCTTGGGCCTACTAAGGCCTCTCAATAATGCCAATAACAGCACCAACAACAGCAGCAGCAGCACACCTTCTTGAAGAATAAAAATGAAACCCCAGCGATCTTCACAGGAACTCAAGAGCTACTCAAAACTAGGAGAAGTACCCTCGTTTCCCTCGAGTAAGAAACGCACTGTATAAACACCAAATTCTGACCTGTTTAGCAATGGCATATATGCACAACGAAATACATTTCACCGCTACGTAACTCCGCTGATCAAGTTCCATACAACCGCTCAATAACGCAGTACATCTCCTGTTCAACTGAACTCCTCTTATTTCTCTCTGTTCCTTGAAAATTGTGTGGTGTTTGCGGTCCTGCCCCACGTCGGTGTAGCAGGCAACTGGTGTCTGGAAATGCATTAGGCCACGTGGCTGGCAGGCACTACGTACATTTCACTCCCTACATTGCCCCTTCTTTTTGGGGTGGGGACGAGTGGTGGAATCTTTCTTAACATTTCTTAACCACTATCATTTTCTATCTGCTTTCTTACTGAACACAAATGCAAAAAGCGTACGGGCTACTTGAAACCGAAGTGAAGGGGCACAGGTCAGTCCTAAAAACAGTGCATGAATCCTTTCCTCAACTTCAGGGTAGCATCTATAAACACTCCATTTCCTGCACAGATAAGCTCTAACCGCATTACTCCATATTATGCCTGATCAATGGCACCGTGACTGCTGTCTACATCCCAGAACTTCAGGTGCTCCTTCAGGATTAATGTTCTAGACCATGAGCATTATATTATTCCACCTCCCTTAACTCCCAGCATCACCCAAACATTTCAAGTTTCCAAGTCCCTCTCCAGTACCCGCATCATCATTCCTGTTTCTTACATGCCCCAAAAGTTATCACCCTAGAACCCCCTTCAACTCCGGTTGATTTACTGCCTCCTCAGCCCATTCCACCCTCTCATCTGTGAGATGCAACAGCAATGTTGCAAGAAGCAATGGTAGCTGAAGAACATTATCTTGGCATGTCTACAGAAAGTTGGGTTTGGTTCTGCACAGCACCACAGTTTTATTCTCGGATAACTATGTAGCTTCTATAGGAAAAAATCCAAAAAGATGACTTCGAAACATTTGCTAGAGATCAATGTTTCTAGAGTCAGACACTAATTGAAGAGAGACAGAAATATTTTATTTTGACTGAATATTGTTCAAAAACAAAAAAAAACACAAACAAAAAAAAACCCAACCCCCAAACTTAAAAGACCTATCAGCCTAACATGGTGGAAGTTTAAGGTGCATTGGTCTAAAGCATTGATGTGATGTGGCCAGAACTGAAATGGTGGCATACAGGTCAGTCTACACATCTTCAAAGAAATTACTATTTTAAAATGTCGTGCTCCAAAATTCTTCCCTGTAATATCTATAAAAGGCTTACTCGCCATGCTTGAGAATTCTGTTCTGTAATTTCTATAATCCATACACAGTAACATTCATCATACCATAACAACCCACATAACAGTTACAAAACACCAAAACTTGAATGCACACCTGCACGACCCTTACACCGATCCAAATCTAGCTACCAACTGCTACTGCTTGTTCAGCTTGTAGGGCTAGTTCCTCCGCTACACATACTGTGCAATCATTTTGTTCTTCAGGGACTTAAAACCACTAAGCCACCCAAGTGGTTGAATACATACAAACCTCACATCTGCCTTTCTTTAGAAAGCAACCTAAATATTATAGTTCTTTTAAGTATACCTGCACATAAAGCTGAGTCAGCTTTTGAGGGTCAAATTTTATTTTACCAACACCAAAGTGGTAAGCACTAGAGTACAGAGATAAATCTGCTGCAGAATTTAAACTTCCAATAGTTTTATATTTTCAAATGCAGAACTACTCTGTGCGCCACTGAATTTCAGCTTTTCACATTAATTCTAGTTTTCAACCTTCATCCATAAGGTTCCTTTGATTCATAGCTGTTTTAGACATAGTACCTGCGATTTCTTTATTTCCTTTCTCATTTGCCTTTTTTTCTTTATCAGTCAATTTGACTAAGCAGTCAAATTCACCGAGAGATGTAGGACCATTATACCACCTTTCCTGAAAGCAGCATAATCTAGAAAATGGCAATAAATTAATTCAGTTTACTGGGGGAATTTATTTTCATAATGCTGAGACATGGAAATAGGTTTTACAGGCAATGACCGATGTAAACTTCAACACACAAGCCTGTCATCATGTACCCTTTAACCATGAATTACCACACACAATCTTATTCCTGCAGCTTTTCCTTGTTTCTTGATCAACTTTAAACTATGCAAGCCTACCTTAATAAATAGTACAACACAAGGCAGAAAGCAGGTATTTGGCCAGGATTTTGTAGTGTGACCTGGGATAAGTAATGAAACCCAGGAAACTCTCAGCACTAACTCACTTCAGAAAGCAGCAATATTCGATTTTATAGGAAAAAGAACAGCAAAGCTATCTGAAGTAAATGTATTATTTCCTAGCACTGATTTCAGAACTATATTTGCAATAGACTTCAAAACGAAGTCAAAACACAACAAATTTTAAAAAACACTAAGCGTTCTGAATCTTTTTTTATCAGGGACTTCATTGGTCAAAGAACATACAACTAGTACAGAAAACCCAAATAAGGAGTATTTTTAATGTTTCCATAAATATCACAGAAATGCTAGTTCTAAAAAAAAAAAAAAAAAAAAAAAACAAAACAGAGAGAGAAAGCACAAGACAAATGTAGGAATATCCAAGACAGAACACTTAATAAAACTCAGTATCATTTCAATTCTACAAGTACGTATTCACGCAGTCAGTTACCTCAAAAAAATGAGAAAGGTGTCACCTTTCACAGGAAGTGGTGAAAAATTAGAAAACATGTTCAATAAAGAATACGAATAATCAAGTCAGTGTGGCTAACGAGCCGTTAGGTACTGTGTGAGAGGAAGCCAAATACAGAGTATCTTGAGCAGTAATGAGGTCATCACGAATTTGAATCATATAAAATGGAGGAGTGGGGAGTTACTACACCCCGATTTTTGGTTCTCTAGCTATCATTAACTACAACGATGTTCCCAACCGTAGCTGCCTCTTCACAGGGAATGGCAGCTAAATTTAACTGGCAGAGTTCCAGCTTTGTTTTGTATCTACCACTTAATATTTTCCCCCTTCTCACACTCACAAAGCCGCATCAATTTGTCTTCAAACGCATCTTTGCACATTTGTTTTGTCTCAGCCTAGCAAACCAGGCACCTGTATCCACATAAGCACTGAACTCAATCACAGCGTAGCGATGTGAAAGTGAAGAGCAACTAGGCAACTCGGAAAGCCGTGCCAACCAGATGGCTCAGCAGATAACGCAGCACGTGACACACAAAGTGCCAGGACTCAGTATTTTTATTTCTAAGACTGACAGCGTCCAGAGATGTTCTCATATTCTGAGTATCAGCCATGCAACCTTATCTCCTCTCTTAGCCTGACATTTGGTCACAGCGCAAACCTTCAGCCTCCATAAAGGCCATTTATATTGCAAGCTGTAGAAAATAACCAAATCCATTGAAGGCAACAGTAGATAATCTCTGCCCGCAGAGATGGGTCAATGTCTACATTTTTCAGTGTTATTTACAGAAAACTCTCCATTCTTTAGGAATATCTTATCCAGGCTGCAGACCAACCATGCCACGGACACAGAGACATCAAAGTGCTGCAGCGCTGGGCCAGGTCAGGTCTTGCCTGGTTCGTTGGCTCTGACAAAACCCTGCACGAACACTGCAGTGTAGCTGCCAGGTCAGAACAGTTCCAGGAGCCATTTAACTGCTCTCGCATGGCACAGAGCCTGAACTAATAAACCTTACCGGATCCGAGCTGGCAGCATGCAAGGCCAGCTTCAGACACTGCACCACATTCCTGCTACTAGGACCACTTGTAACCTGCTAAATCAGATTTGAGGAGGTCTCCTTTGCAATACGGCTGCATGAAATAAGCCTGTATGAAATAACTCCTTTGAAACAATGCTTTATTATGCTATAAAGCATGTGATGCAGCAGAGGATCTCACATCAAAGGACTATAGTATTTTAACAAAACAGTTGACAAACTATTAAGTTCTGCCACCGTAAAGTCACCAAGTTAAAACCATGAGCTTTCCTTTCACACCTGGGAATGAGCTTCTTATCACAAACTAAGATCTGTTTCTAGGAACGTGCCAAATCCATCCACCAAGAGAGTCCTATTTTCAATAATTCCCTTTTTACAGCTTTACAGTAAAATAGTGTTTGAGCTTACTGATGGTAATCAGCTTCTCCTTTACAAATTCCTTTTATTTTGGTCAGAATCATTAAAGCTCATGTGTTAGTTATCTGAGGCCTCTTATTACAGCTTTACTTTTATCTGATTCCAGATACTGGTCAATGATATATTCATGTACCTTTAATCAAAGATTTATTTAAAACAAGCCATGTAAAGAGAGACCAAAACATGTTTTTAAAAGGTTTGGCTTAATTCAATATGAGCTAATTTGGATAGTTTTCTAATGTAACAACTATCGTTGTCAGATGCTAAATATATGCGATTTAGAGACAGAAAGAGACTAACTGCTTGAAGGAGTTCATAAGCAGTGTAAGTTACTAGATTGAAGAGTCAGAAAGCACCATTTTACTATCAGAAAAAACCAGAACTTATAGGTCCTTCAATTAATTTTCATTTACACTTCTCTTTCTCCTCTTTTTTCCTGTCAGAGAGGAAGGAGCATAGACATTCATTACTTAATGACACACATAATAGCAAAAAAAAACCCATAGCTCATCCGGAATTATGCAATGTACCCATAAACAGAATAAGAGGCACGAAATGCTTGTGAAGTATTTCACTTTAAATTACTTTCACCTATAAGAGAGTTACCGAACCATATATACTCATACTTTGTATATTCCTCTGCTCAGGAAATCACCGAGACAAAGATAAAATGTGTCCATTAAAGCTTTAACTTTCCTCACTTACTTTGAAACGCTCTAAATTATTGTAGTTCACTATTTTTGTAATTAAAATTTAAACAATTAATTTTGGGCTATATTTTTAGTTCACAAATTAATCCATAATACACTAGTAAAATTTGTAAGCCAGCAGAATCCCAAAAAACCTTGGTCATACTAGAAGTATGTTCTTTTCATCCCTGAAGTAAAACATGGCAACCGATTTACACTGGAAATGCTACTCGGCAGCTGTACAGAATCGCCTGCCCAGCTGAAGTTACAGGCGGAGCGAGGAAGCAAAACACTGCCGAAACCAAAACCACGCCAGGACGCCAACAGACCTTAGTTAGGCCTTTAAGAAGTCTACAATCAGATGGTGTGTTTAGATGGAACAGAGTCCTTTTTTAAAGGGATTTGCTTGTTTATGCATAGTAGCTTAAATTTTGCAGCAAGCTCTTCCAGGGGGTTAAGTCAGAATTTCTGAAACAATCCTGCTAAACTAAGCAGCTTGTCTTAGAACTTGATAAAAGAGTATTTAAGCAGTAAAAGAGAGGAGGTGCCTATCGGCACTCAAGGGATCATGATAAAAGTTCAACCACTAAAGAAGTCAAACTGTTTGAATAAAGTTTACATAAAATAGGCAGCAGAGGAACAAATTAGAAGCTAGTACCACCCCAAAAAACAAATTCCATTGTCTCGCTCCTTTTACTGGAGTGGAAAAGCAGCTTTTTTTTTTTTCTTTTTAAAACCCTCATTAAAAGCTACCATTGCTAAACTTAATGCACGCACTAGAAGACTATTTAGATCATTTCACAGTTTAGAAAATACTTGATATTTTCTTCATAAATAAAATATTTAAATAATCAGAAAAGGACATTTTCTCTTCAGACAAACTATATTATAGATCAACTACTTCTTGCATTACCTTACTTGCATTGTTCCAGTTTCAGCTCCCGAACGGATAACAAAAAAACAACCCAAACATGCTATCCTTCTTCTAAAGAGTTTGAGTTCAGAAGCACACCACATTATGAATAGGCTTTACAATGCACTGTAACAGGCGTTTTTCATAAATGTTAATAGTTTCTCGATCTACTGCTATCAGCCACTGCCTTGCTATAAAAAGGTAATTTCAATATTATTTTATAGCAATAAAACATTGATAATAAATGTTTACAAATAGAATCATTAACATCTCGGGACTGATCTCTGAGCACAGATATCCCTAGATATCCTCTAAGCCACAAAGGAAGCGGCATCAAAGCTAAAATCTGAGGATGAAACTGGAGAAAGCACTGGATTACAGAGTAGGAAGAAAAATGAAGTAAATAATACTTGTAGAAAGCTATTGTGAGGGCAACAGTTTAATGGAAAGATCTACACATCAGGTTATAGCAATGATTTGGACAAAGATCTGTAACAAAAGTTACACTTAATTATGAACTGTATCAATATATACTTACTGATTTGTGGAGCTGGTAAAATCCGTGCAGCTCGAACTGGACCATGGCGGACAGAGAAGAGCTCCTGAGCTTCACCACTGATCTGCAAAACATATGGACTATGAATATATAATGTAAAAAAATACACATAAATATATATACATTCAGTAGGTAAGAAAGTAAGTAGAAAGACATTGTATGAAAGGTAGGTAAGAAAATAAGTTGGTAAAATATTGCCTTTCTAACCAACCATCCTCAACTTCTCTAAATGAGAAGCTACCTTAAAAGTCTTGAATAACACAAATTATAGCAACAAAGATGGCCTGCCTCACCTTAGACTGCGCGAATGAGATACCAGCACTATCTACTACTGATGACCACACGTGTTTTAGAAGAAACAAGACTTGAAGTTGACTGCTGACTACAGGTCACAAAAATTCAAGTAATCCGAAACACAAGCATTGGTTCTACATAGCGCAGGTTTTTAAGAAAAACACGAAACAATCAATGATCGAGAGTGGCAAACACTGGTGGTAAAAGATCAGAGAATTGTCCAGGTGTGAAAAAATTAGTTTTAAATTAATTTAAACATTAGTTTAAAAACTAATTAAGTTTTCCACTAACAGCAATCTTGAAAAGACTACACCAGAAGTAGTTAAGAAGAATTTCCAGACTTCCTGTAAACGGTCAGTCAGAATGCATTTTCATAACTGCCTGGTAACAGATCTGATATGGAACGTCAAACTTCAGGAAAATGGCAAACATTATGAAGCTCATTTCCAAATAACGAACAACTTAAAACAGATGTAATGAGACTAAAAACGCCGCCAACAACTTGGCATAAGGTTTTGCCAAAGAAGCAGTTTACAATATCAGAAAAGAACACAATTTGGAACTTATGAATCAATAAACTATAAATACAAGTTAACTTTTTGAAATGTCATTTTATGGTTGTTCCCATTTCTTTCAGCACTTCAGCTCACACGTTCAAAAAGTTAAAACACTACTACTGTTTGACCAACACATCGTAAGTATAGTACTTCAGACTCTTAGCTTACTTCCAGTCTTAACCCTGAGCCTCATTATTTATTATCACTGCTGTAGAAAATGTGGGCAGAATGAAACCTACCCCGTTGAAGCACAAGTCTTTCATAAGCCTACTTTGAAAACACTATCTATGACAGAGGTAGCCCATCACTCTGTACATAGCAGGCAAACATAAAATGTAGAGAACTACTGCATTTCCATATTATCCCTAGAATAACATTCAAGCTACACAGATGTGGGGACAGAACATTCTTAGCCGTTTTAGATTTGAAACGGCTAGCAGTTCCACATTGGTATGAATCAACATTACTGTTAATGATGCGATCAGAATTATTCCTGATGGACACAACAGTTTTAAAACTGTAATCAATATGAGAATTAATCCCTTAGTCCTCCCTGCTGTTATTTTATTAGGCAGATGTTGCAATCACAGCGGATTCCCCTCTTCCAGCTAGCAGCATCATCTGAACGACATACAACACTGTAGTACTCCAGCTTTTGCAAAACAAGTTTAATTCTCCCTCAGGGACAGCTAGAGGCCTCTGCTCTGAAGAGCTTGCTGACCAGATTCTATACAAGACAGGAGAATGATGATCAGAAATCAACTCAGTAAAAGTTTGCTGATTGTTTTTAGCGGATCATGAGTTCAGAGTGCAGTGTTAAAAAAAGCACACAGATAAAAACATCCACATCCAGAAAAGACAGCTTGGAAAAACGTAGAGCACAGCTAAGCAGAAAGTGAGAGAAATTAAAGACAGAGAGAGATTAACGAAGAGATGAAAAACAGATTAAGACAGCAGCACGTTTTCTATCCAGTGGAACACACCAGCTCTATGAAAAGGGAATGGAGGAAATGGAGAAGAATAAAAATATAAGGCTTCAGAACTATTATTATTGGCAATTAAAGATTTTTCCCCCCAAATCTTGAAAAAGCTGTTTCACATGTGTATGCACATCAACAGCTATGAATGAAAACAAGAGCAAAAAGAACTAGCATAATAAAAGTATGGAAGAAGTGATTCACATAAAAAAATCCGACCCAATTCAGTCACCTCCTCCTACTTTTTAACTGCGCCAGCACATCAGCTCTAACTCCAATCCACTCCAAACAGAGTTATAGTCCCAAAAGCAAGATAGACTAAGAAGGCCAAACCTTCTTAACTCCGTTTCTGCTCTTAAATACACTGAACTCCAAGAGAGTATGTTTATTTAGCCTGTGATGCCAAAACCTGGTAGACCTTAACGTTGACATTTTCAAAGAAAAGCCTAAAATGTACAAATACAAATGAAGCTTATTTGTACTTCAGCACCTAACATGAAAATCCCAGCCCAGCTCTTTTCATGCATATAATGCTTTTTAATTTTTAATAATTAATAGTCATTATTTGAAAGATAACTATTTTATCATTTTATACTGAGAGGGAACTACAGAAAGAAAGGTTAAATGGACTAACCAAAGCCACAGGATCTGACAGTGACAAAGATGAGATTACAGGTAGTTAGCTCCTGCTTTGAGACCACCATAATGTTTGATACTGTAGTAACAGTAGTGTAGTGTAACAGGTCCTCTCCTCTCAGTCTGTGTAGGAATTTTTTTTTTTCCCCAGGAAAGGGGAAACCTTGTAGAACTAAGAAAAAAAGCAAGTAAATATTCTGATTACTTCAGCCTTCTGTACAGCTCATGTACTTAGCAGTTGCTGACTCCAGGGAGCCAAAAAGCAGCAAATTTTAAGACATACCCCTACTGTAGCTTTTGTAATGAAAATACAAGATGCCACCCAACCACTAGAATGTCATTTGTAAAGAAAAAGCCAAATTCAGTAAAGGCACAAAAAAGTTTACAGAAAATCTGGACATGACACTAGAACATGGATCAAATTAAAACACTAATACTTAACCTACCATAGCTCCATAAAATAACAGCTTTCTTAAAGGATTTTTTTTTTTTTTTTAAAGTTGTGTGTCCTTAACTGTTGTATAGAAACAGGAAATCATAGACGGCCTTGGACTTTGTAACATGCCATGAATTAGTAAGAGCTTGGTTGTTCCTCTGGTTTGCTAGGCATTGAAAAATGCATTAGGGCTTTAGAGTTCAAGATTTTCTTTGACTTTTAATTAACTTTTTTAAACACTGCCACCAGTAGAAGCTTCTGCTATTTGCAGTCTTATAAAATTCTGAATTAACTGTGGTTAATGCTAATGCCCTTCATTTATCCATATAAAACATAAAACTTTATTACCATTGCTGAGGCCACACGTACCAATTTTGACGGAAAGCACTATCTGCAGGGTAGAGAGATCACACAGCCTGATCCTCCTGCCAGTTCAGGCCTTATCTCACTCCTGAGACAGCCAACACAGGCAACCAACCTTTCCTGTGAATGGGACACTTATTCTACTAGGCACTAGAGTGGGACAAGGAGCTGCATTTAACAGAAGCGCGGCCCCATCGCTGAACGGCTAACAACTTTGTCACTGCCAGTTTGGGTGAGATGTGGGCTGGCAAATAGAAGGAAAAGGCTCCACATCCCATTACCAGTCCCTTGAGCTGCCCAGTCTCATAAGCATAGACAAAATATAAATAGACTTCATGAACTGAAAATGGAGCTCTAAATTCTTCAAAAAGCACCTGTGAAGAAACTAGGCTGTGGCTGCCATTTTGGATTTGATCCAGCTAAGTAGCAAGTCCCTGTGGCAGCTTTCAAAGCTCTTAAAAGTTTTTCTTTCCCATTCCAAAAGCCAAGAATATTTCCAAACAGGTTTCAAGAATTGAATATTGAGCTATAAAAGCAGCTTCAGGTACTCGTTCTATGAAAGAGTGAATCCAAAATGACGGCTCCAAGCTGGTCCGACAGAACATTTCAGCTTTGCCAGCTCCCGGTATCAAACCACAAGCCCCAGACCTACATGGAAGGCTGCAAGCAAAGAACACACCAAGTCAAAACCCGGCCCCCAATGAAGTCTTCATCACTCTCTTCCAATAATGACAGACTGAAAGAGGAAGAACAACTCTCTCGTCCACTTAGATGTCTCGAGCTACTGCTTACAACACGACAGACCAGAAATCTGGAGCACTGGTTAATTTTTGATGACAAAGCTTTATTGTTTGGAGCATACCAGTTTGCACCCATAAAAACACAGAACAAAGGAAGTTTTGTTCACACTAAGGATAACTAATAGTTTCCAACCATAGAAAATGGTTTTCACGGGGGGGGGGGGGGGGGGGGGCAAGTCAAACATACACCAAATTGAAACAAAATTGAGTTCAACTCAATGCTTAAACTACTGTGCAGCTATATAAAAAAAACCTGCTCGTATGTTAAAAAACTGTCATAGAACACAGGGAAGATATCAGGACTTTTTTTTTTAAATATTCTGATACATGTTTTAAATATGATATAGCCATCATGATATGATGTTGTAATATGACAAGCAGCAATTGACAGATACCACCACAAAATACTGTTCGATATAATCATACTGGGTTAAGGACTACTACCAGTCATCCCACTACTGAGACAGGAAGGAAGGGCCGTAGGCAAAAGGACAAATTTTATCACTTCAGTTTAGAAATTCAGTCTGCTTTTTCATTCAAAAACAAATCTCTGCAATCATCTAGATATTATAAGAATTTAGATGCTCAAAGAACGTCACAGGCATCTACTCTAGTGACTGAATTAAGTATGAAATGGCACTCACTCTTCAAATTGAATTTAAAAACCAAAGTTTAGAAATATTTTTTGTTAGTTTCCTCAACATCCTCACTTTATTTGTTATACATTTGGAGGAGTTTTAGCACGATCAGACTGCAGGGTCCTTATAAAATTCTAATTCGAGCGACAGTTCTGCATTGGTTTTAATCATTACTCCACAAAGACAAGAATGATGCAGGTAGAATACGGGTACTAACACCTTTCATGAGTCTTCATTTTAGCTTTGAGCCCACCCAAGGAGAGTGACATGAAATGCCATTTGGACTCTTCTGATACCTCTCACCACAGCCTTTTCAAAGGTTGTTGTACATGCTTTTTTCCCCAGCCGGTGTAAGGTATGATATGAATAATAAAAGACAGTCCAATGGTTCTGCAGTCACTCAATGAGTGTAAAACCAGAAGATTTCTTACACACTGCTAGCACGTTCAGTGTAAAAAAAAGCAAAGTCTCAGAAAATTATTTGCATAGATGTTTTTCAGGGTTACCACGTCATTACTACAGGTTTCCAAGTCGCTAACACAAGCCTTAACAGTGGTACCCTCTACCAGGAGGAGGTCTGGACAGCGGACGGATTGCAGCTTACTATGTGTTGAGTAAATAGTCCTTTTCCCAGCAACAAAAGGGGAGAGAATTACAAAGGAGAATGAATTACAAAGACCACCACATCAAAACGCCATCAGACAGGGCTTTTGATGAACAGTTGAGAAAACCAAATGGACCTGGAATGTCTATACATCCATTTATGCATCCACATACACACACCATCTGTGGTACAACTGCAGTTTTAACAACTTAAAAACGACAGTATTATTGACAGCAGCATTTAAAGCAATTTAAGGTCTGGCAGTGGAGAAATGGCAGCGTGTGATGCCATCCTTGTCCAACAAGTCCTCTGCATTCCAGAGGCCTCCGCACGGAAGTCACCTACCAGACGGGCTGACGAATCCCATCAGTCTGTGGTAGTGTCATTATACCACACAGCCTTTAAGTATTTTTCACTAAATATACATCTGCAGTTGTTATTACAAGTTCCTTTTGGTAGTTCCTACTCTATTCAACTCAAGCTCAATCGTTCTTTTTTAATTGTAACACGAACCATCAAATTAAGACGATTTTTCCTACTTCTGAAACTTCCAGCATAAAATGAAAAAAAAATTATCTGCCACAAAATCAGCCAAAATGCATTTCCCTGAACAGGAACATCTAGAACAGATACTTGGAAATCACATCAGGCAGAAACCAGTTCCAATTGTATTTGAAACATGAAACTGAGAGCAAGGGAAAAACAAATTCCAAATAAAACACAAAACTACGCTGCACAATTATCAAATAGGAACCTCCAGTCATACTTTTGTATATTCCCAGATTTCTCCCCACTTAGCGAGACATATTTTAAGAACACTTTTAACCTTCCCACCCCCATTTCAAAACAAAGATCAAAGCAAAGTCATTTGGATGGACACCTTCCGCTTCTTATGCAATACAGATTTAGACGCTGCACTTCAAAACCCCAGCCGTTACTTCAGCACCCAGCAGTCCAAACATTATTTCAGTCCTTTGAAGCAGCCCTAATGGTATCTTCCATTTGCAAGTAACACTTCTGTAGTCAAAGATCTTACTCCAAGGAGATGTTAATGTGAAACCACTCAGACTGCAGAGACACACACACTCCTGGAGGCAGACTGCAAAGGTGTTTAGAAGTCAATGTAACACCATTACGGAGAGTGTCAGCTTAGAAGCTGTCATAAACACTTCATAATCACTCAGACACAAACTGGACTGCCTGCAACACATTACTTTATTAAGTGCTGAATAGAGGTTCAATTGTACGAATAAAAAGCACAATGCTACAGATAATAGCCTTACTGAGCAGATTTTCACATAAATGTCAAATTGTTGCTTTTTCAGATTGAAAGGTTTTTAAACTATCAAGATCAGTTGTTTTTTTCTTAACTGGAATAGCGTTGCTTAATTACAAGCTAAATACTCAGCAAGACCAAGAAGAAAGGTTTGTATAATACCAAAGGACACAAAAAAAGTGTTGTCAAACTCTAAATATTAAGTCAGTCACACAACTGACAGATTTTATTTTACTCAGACTAAGTAAGGAAAAAAATGAGATGGAGAAACAACAACATGGAAAAAAAGAGATAGATTATGTTACCTACAAATCTGTTTGGTATAGAAATCCTGCTCTGAAAAGATACTTAAAAATTGATGTTAAAGACTACCAATCTGGTAAGCTCTCTAAGACCTTGTTACTAAGAAAGGAAACATTCCAAAACTGAAGTTATACTAACACATACAAACTGTACAGGTCAAAGCTGTCCCTTTCTGGATATGGTCTCAGAATTCCACAGAATATACAAGTGAAGGGCTGACAAAGTGATGCACTATCTCTACTGCTGACATTAAGATGGATGGTAAAATATTTCCACGTTTGGAATTTTTTCCATTTCACTGGACTTTTCCCCACCCATTAAAAAATGAAAGACACTAAAGAGAAACTCTCTCGCAATTTCATTTTTGCTAAAATATTAAATATTATCAAAATCTAGGAATTATGACTATGTGAAATACACTGGGGGAAAAAGACAACCTGGCTGTAGAGTCCAGCTGAAAAAGAAGATAACATCATGCATTTCATGGCCTAATTTCTGCCTTATTCAGACACAAGCGGGAACGGGATTAAAAAAACCACAACACCACCAAAACAAAAACTCACCCATAAACCCAAAGAAAACCCCTCTTTCCCAGTAGGAAACATGGATAAACTATCTTGTACTACCTGACTGACAGTACCAGTAAGCACACTTATTCCACATAAGCCAGGATAAACAAAATAGTTTAACTGATCATTTGTCAGTAATCTCCATCAAATTATTTCATGTTTTACTGCAGCGTACCACGGAGAGAACACAGAGAGTTAATGCAGAACAGGTTACACCGAGGGAATCTGTTCAAAGAACTGAGACTGACTGTCTCATTCTATTTTATTCTTGTTTTCCTTATACACATAAGATCCCATCTCACAACCAATTTCTCGAGGGCACTGATACAGATAGCTCTGACAGAGACACCCTTTCATTTGGACACAGTCACTCACGAGGGATGCACAGAACTCTCACCTACCCACAAAGCAAGGGCTTGTTACGTACACACACACACAGAGGAAAACAAACAACCACAAACCCAAAAATTTCTGCTAGACACAAAGCTCTTCTTATCATAGAGTGTCCAGGGCAAGTCCCTACACCACGTACTTCCATACATTTTTCAGAAAACACACGTTCATTTTGATGTGAACATTTCAGCAGGATAAAGTAAGCTGTTTTATAAAATTTCTTTAGCTTAAGTCCGTGTGACTACTCACAGGATCTTAACTAACGGATGAACTCGTGCTGTAACTCCTGGTACTGCTGCAGTTGAATTTCCTCTCTTCGCTCAGTACCTTAGTGACACCTAATGTTTGTTTTCTATAATACACTTCGAAGACCAAAGCAAAGCCTTTCTGAACCATTTTAATAATCTGATATGTACACTAACATAAAACTGATCAGTTTTCAAAATAGTGTACAAAACTAATTATATACCATAAACCCACTCTTCGAATTCAAAGTCATTCCAGTGCAAGGCAGATATTTAAACAGAAACCCAAACAAACCACACAATCCAAAGACACATTTTACTCCATTAAAAATAAAGCCACGAAGATTAGAATTAGACATAGCTTCTCAGGACATACAAGCAGATAAATTTTCCTGTATTTTAGTTAAAATGTTCCTAAGTTTTGTTTAAAGTTGCTATATTTTAGTAAAAAGTTACTACATACTGAAATTTAGGAAAGTATACCAGGTCTTACTTCATTTCTGCTAAACCCTCCTTCAAACGCAAAAATTCGGCAGTTGTTTTTTTTCCTTCCTCAACTCCAGCTAACCATATGCAATCAAGAGGGGGAAAGCCAGGTCGCCCACACTCCAGCAAAACTCAGTTTAACTGAACTTTTGGTGTACAAGTTAATACTATTTTCTATTATACTGTTTAAGCTACCAGTATATAAACACGTCCTACGTAGCTAAGCATAAAGTAGTAAAAAACCCATACATATTTCTAAAAAAAAACAAAGTATTTTACAAAGGTAAAGAACTCCATTCTCTCTACATTACTTTGAAGGACAATGTGTTATTAGTAATTTTTTTTTTTAAGTTAAGAATTTTATGACCTACTGTATTAAACTTTATTCTATAGTTTCAAGAAATTTGGGGGAAATTCCCCAAATTAAGACCATGTGCTCATAAACCACTCTGAAGCACAACTGCAGGGTGTGTGTATGACAGCATGAAATCAAACCCATATGCATGCACAGACTTTAATAAAATTAAAATTGCAAATCACGTACATGACAAACATGTGATTGTAAAATACTACTAACACTGTCATACTTGCATTCCTGGGACAAACAAATTCTTTTCGTATTTTTCCGCCCTTATTCCCTTCTGTAGGTTAAAAACGCTTCTGTCCTCCCTGGGATACAAACTATCCCATAATGTCAAACACTACTCCCAATTCCACTCTAAAAATTTGCTTAACAGAAATGATTTGCAAAAAGCCCTCAAATCTGAAGGGACATGAATTCAAGTGTTTGATCTATGCTCAGTATTAATCTTAAGATAAGTGTCTTGCATACAAACCATATGACATTGATGGTAAACGTCGGCTCTTGCTACTTCAACAGGAAAGATTAAAAGTAAAATATTAAAGCCCTAACACAACGTTACAAACAAAAAGCCCCGGCACAGAAGCAAATGCTGCACTTACAGGTATGCTCCAGACTTGCATTCCATCACTGTACCCAATCATAAGCAGCAACGGCGGTTCATTCCCAGTGCTGTGTATTTCGTGGAACTCCATATTCCTTGATGTATCTAAATTGGGTTTAAATATCAAAGCCATTACTAACAGGTTAGGATCAACTACGGCTGGTGTCTGTTATACTAGACAACGTTTTCTCAATGCATGTTTCTGTTATCATAAGTAAAAGCAAGCAAAGTGGTTTACATTTTTATGCTGGAACAATACCGAAATATATTCTTTCAGGCAAATATAATAGATTTGGTGAAGTTTCACAAAGAGGTTAGACAGCATTAAAATTTAAAATTATGGAGAAAAGTTTTCTGGATTACAGCGAGGGTTGTCACAAAGTACCCCAAAAACTTCCGTAATTCTTTCTCCAATGATTAATAAAACATGGCAAACTTTTCAAACAGAGAAAAAATTGTAAAGGACCAACAAAATAAACATTAACAAATACAGAAATTACAAATGCACAGACTGGTCAAAACCCCTTCTAGATGCGATGCAGTTAACCTTTACATCTGCCTTACCAAAAGAAGAAAATCGCTAGGGAGAAAAGCACTACAGGACACAACAATCAAAAATATTTAGCTTTTCTTGAGTAAGGCCCTCTAAAACTACATTTTCAACCACAACAGAATAAACAAAAGCTCACTGCAAGCATGTAACCATTGAAGAAGGAGAGGAAATATTTAGGATGGCGAAAGAGGATGTACTCAGGCCCAATCAGATTAGGCTGCATAAAAGTAAATTTAAATAAGAGTATGAAGGATTCTGACAAGTTTTTGTTATACGCAGAAAAGAACCTAAAGAGGGAATGCCTGAGATTTTTTTTAAAAAATAAACATACGAAGAAAACAAACCCACAAGCAAACAAACCTTAACGAGCCTAAAGCTGGACGTAACGCCATGTAAAGGTTGGTAGGTCTCTTCTAGTTCTAATAACCATGAATTTATGAACTGCCAGCCTCTGTGCCACTTTAACAGCTGGAAAACATATAATCTTCCCTATTAACCTCTTGAAAAGGCTGAAAATTCCCCATCACAGCTCTGGCTATGGGTGCTATTACTTCATCTGAGGCCAGAATGAGTCTTTACCATAGAGTTCTGAACAGGAAAATAAGACAGCAGACAAGAAAGAGCAATTTGCTGGAAGACTTAAACCCAGCGTTCCCCAGCTGTGACAAGCACACATACCACACACCACAAGCAACTCCACGATGTTCAATTAACTCAAGAAGCAACTACCTGTGAGCAGCATTTAACCATCTCTCATTCAGTCCCTAATCTTCCTTACTCAAAAAAGGTGACCAGGATAGTGAGGTAAAACAGCGCAGATCTCCAGCGGGATCTACTTGATACTCTTAGCAAAAGCTTTTAACAATCACCATTTCTCTTAAAAAGGTGGAGATGTGTTTTCGGCACTACGTCAGTAGTCTCTGATGATGATTTATTAAGTTACACTGGAAGTGATACTGGAAATGTAACTGGAAGTTACATTTTAAGACCATTTTGTGGTTTTGCTCTAGTATTTCCTTGAAAGGCACCATGGAATCTCCCGCTCATTTTACCTGACTGCTCCTCCTTTCTAGGTTACTCCGAATTCTATCACGCCACTGAAAATATATCTGGGACCTGGAATGGATTCACAGTCAGATAACCTGGCTTGGAGATCAAACAGTAGATGAAATAAATTCAGTTCTATGCTTTGTTTTCAACTACCTTAAGGAAAAGAAAGATATTTTTTTATTATTATTTGCCCCTGTTCCTAAGCAAGAGTTAGTCACAAGGCTTATCTGTTCTGTTTGGTAGATACTGAGCAAAAGTGAGTCAGCAGTGCTTCTGGATAAAGCTGACAAATCATTGTACACGGACCAAAAATAACAAGAATAAGTGAGAGAAAATGAAGCCATACCATTTAAATCTGCATTTTCAAATCTGACCCAAATGATCTTCTCCTTTTCTTCTGCTGGTGGGGTACCACTGTAGGCCTGGACAAAAAGCAAAAGGGTTGAAACAAGAAAGTTTAATACCCTCTATAGACCATAGGAGGGAATGCAAGTCAAAAACAAAAATCAGAGATACACAGATCTTATTGTCCCCAGCATCCCTGGGAGGTTGTTTCAAAAATGAATGGTTCCATGACCAACATATACCACACTAAATATAACTCAACGAGCGTAACATCACTTACTAACGTAGAAATGACATAACAGTAAGCCTTCTGGAGCAGGTTAGAAACACCATGTGACTTACAGCAACTTAGTCAAGCCAAAATACAGTGCTTTCTACAATCTAACTTCAGCAGTTGTACACTACTTCCAAAAGCGATGTTACAAGTTCTCATGCGATGCATTTTTACTTCTAAAATTCTCTTTAATTCACTTAAAAGTGATTTGTCAGCAAGACTGAGGAAAGACAGAGACCTTTAGTACATGGTTTATTTTACTGACACATTGTAGTTGTATTCATGACATCTTTTATAAGGCCATTTAAAAGAGAATAACTGTAATTCCAGTAGAACAGATTCATGTTTCAGTTCTCTGTTCTACAGGTTCCCATAAAAAGATGAGATACAAAGAGAAACTGTGAAGGAGACTTGCTGTGTTTCCAAATGGCAAGTTTTACAGTTCTCAGGAGGAACTGTGGTAGTAAGAACATGAGCTACAGTAGAAACACCACCACTTCCAAATGAATTATAACAAAATAAAAGTATTTTAGATTAAATATGAAAAGAGCTTGCATAATCACTTTATACAGAAAAGCAATAACATGAACTAAAAATACGAATTTAAAAAAAATAAGTGTGGATATTACTTTTCAAAACAAATCACATTCCATGCTTCCAAGGCAAACTGATCTGTAAAATAAAACACAGACTGTATCCTTTAACTACAGAGGAGAAAAAATGGGGGTGTGTGTGGAACGCAGCAATCTTTTAAATGAAAGCCTGACTATTTTTAATTTTGACCATGAGTCCAAAATGCATTTCACTAATTGATATTAGTGAGGGGTACTTTTTTTGATATTATTGAGGAAATTCATGACTAACTAACAAAGATAATCCTTCAAATAAAAACCAAGACAGTTTCCTGAGGCTACAGACAATTAGCTGCAAAGCTCCTCCACTGAAAACTTCAGCTTTCCCAAAGAGTAACAAACAAAATTAGTTTCCCTCTGCTACCGAGAAGCCCATGAGCAATCCAGAAGTGACCGTTCCAGTTTGGTGCTGCTGCTACCTGCAAGAACGATGACCAAGAGCAGACATAAGCATTATAGTTATTCTCCAGAGAGGAAGATCCCAGAAATGGAAAAAAAAAAAAAAATTTAAAAAAATTGGAAAGTCAGGACTCGTCTTTTGCAACACTTGGGACACTGGAGAACAGCAGGTTCGGCAGAGCTCCACAGTCCCGCGGCAGCCAGGACACTCTGAGGCAAGTTAAGGAAACAAGATTAAAAAAAGAGGGAGTAAAGGAGGTGAACAAAACTTGGGCCTTTTAAGCCGATGAGAAAAGCTAAGGTGACAAAGGGCGCCCACCACGCTGCCCTAACACCAACCCAGCCAGGGTTCACACGTAGATTTCCAAATACAATCCAGAAAAACCGCATCTGTAAGAGGCAGAGCAAGTACTACGCCCAGTCTCTCTCCCCTCCCCAACTATTCTGCTGGCAGAATTGTCACAGGAAAAGGCTGCAATCTTCTTCCTGCTATTTGTATTGTAATTCTTCAACTTCTGCGTAGCCAAGATTTTCATCTAAGTTATTACCTACTGGAGGAAATTTGTAGGCCCAGGCTTCAGACAGCACACAGTCTATGCTTTCAAAAACCTGGCCTCAAGAGTCACATTTATAAAACAAAACAATGGCTTCGTTTTTTCAATGACATTTTGGTCTCTGACACACACTTCAACTGCTTTGTACACCAAAAATAAAGTTTTAAAGATCTACACATACCTGTGGCACAACATCCTGCAGAAACGTAACGACGCTTTCCATATACGACTGTTCCCTTGAAAACAGAAAGAGAATTTTAACGGCTACTAAAGTTCAGAAACAGTTGTCAACATATTAAGACAGACGTATCACCAGAGAAAACATGTGTGAGCTTTAGCACAAAGGGAAACGCTAAGTGTGCAATGCAGTTATGCCATATACGGCCAAACACTGACAATATAAATAGCGGCCTAAAAGTCTGTAAAAAGCTAAGTGATACCTGCTTATGAAATAACTGCTGGGGGGAAAGAATAAAACGTAACAGTCAAGGAAGAAACCATGCTCTCCACATCGCAGTGCCTGACTGAAGTAGAACAGGCATTGGGAAAGTATTCTTCAGTATTTTTCTACTTGATGAAGACTTAAGCTAAGGGCTGGAGCTCTCCTTGGGGGGCAAGTAAACTTGAAGACCTCGTGCACCTTATGTACGATGAAGAAGTAAGCAGCAGCGCTTGGGGGAAGGAGGTGGTACAAAACCCCACTAACAACAGTAAGGAGAGATACTTTCAGGTAAGATTTCATAGCTCGGGAAGCTTATTCCTTCTCGGAAGTTCATTAGCAGCAACGATTTAGAATATATATACTGCAAGATACACTTGTTCTGGTAGATTTAAGCTAATGCTTTTATTAGCTTATCCCTGCACGAGCAGCAAGTCTCTTGTGTAACCGCTGAGCAACGCATACTGTGGGTTGACTATATGAGACAGGCAGTGTTGAAACTACACAAGAAGTTTGTGCTTTCTGGAATGAGTAATATCAAAACATGCTGGCAACAAGCTTCAACTCTGGGACTATTTATAAGAATTAACTCTTTAAGTAAGCCCCCTCTTTGGCAGCCCCCAAATTAATTTCTATATTGGTAGTAATTTTTCGTGGGCTAACTCAAGACTTCTAATAGTAACAAAGAAAAATTGTAAACTAGGAAATCCGGACTCTTGATGTCCAAAGCTACGAATGTTTCCTTTGCGCTTTCTGAAACTGTGCTATGTAAGATTCTTTTAATAGAAACTAGAGTGCTTAGTATTTAAGAATTAAGTACTCTGCCCCATACACAGCAATACAGAAGATACTTCAACTCAAATGCTGCAACACCTGGATCTGCTTAACTGGTTTAATCCTCTCTGAAAACAAAGCTAAATGTAAAATACAAAGTTTTAAATTTTAGAAAGCTTATTCCAACTCATGACAAAACTAGATTTTGTTCAGCAATCCAAGGATTACTGTATCAAATAAAGTTTGCCTTACTGCTTTAAGCTGAGGCCTTATAAATGAGCTGATTCTTCTTCGATTTATGTAGGTCACCAAAACTGTCTCAATGTACCTTCAGAGCCCTTTATTACCTTGCAGTAATGCTTGTCTACAGGTATAGCATTAAATCAGTGTTTGAAGTTCTCATGTGAATGCCTACCAGCAAGAGTCACACTGTCTTTGTTTTTCAGCTCATGCAATGAGTACTTCCCTCCCCTCCCAGTACATCTGGAAACAAAGTTGATGTTTGAGAAATGTTTTATTCAGCTTATTACTCTAAATCTCTCCTGAGGTTGAAAAACTTCCAAGAAGAAATCTTTAAAGTGCTTAAAACCAACCAAAACAACAAAACCCACCAAAAAAAAAAAAAAAAAAAAAAATCTTCTGTTAGTAAGAATCTAGGGGTTTAACATAAGCAGCAGAATGCTGCTGCAGGCTGCTCATCATACACAAACTCTCACCAAAAATACTGCAGTTTTTGAAACGAAAAGGTACACTTCAAGAACAAGCCACCATATTTAATAAAACAAAAGAACAGATAAACTTATTCTTACAGTGTTTTTCTATTATTATTTATTCAAAGCTTAATTTGAAGAAAAGGTCATTACAAACAGAAATGCATTTGTTGTGAAATTCTGCAATGTAAAAAAAAACAAACTTATTCTGTCACATGGCTTATGACAAACCTCTAACACAACTTTTTGTGTAACAGTGATAGGTTGCTTGTGCTCCCTGGTAAAAACAAACTGAATCTTGATGTCAAAATACACAGCTATCTCCAGTGGCAAACTAACAGCTGCTGAAACTGAGTGTACAAGCGAACATTTCAATACAGTGCCATTCTGCAGCAACTCAGCCGTATAAACATCCCCAAGAAAAAAAAACAAACTGCTACAAAAATCCTTTATCGGACAAAGACACAACCATAAATCTTCTAGACTGTCTTACTAAGCTCTTTTGCCATGAAAGTATTTTCATGTGAGCACAATGAAAATAAAGGTGCCCAAGCAAAACAACGGTCTCTTATGTGCTCTGACAGGAGAGAGGTAGCTTCTTCCTTTGTTCTTGGTTTTGTTCTCTTAAGCAAAAAAAAAATTAAATAAATAGAATTCTCAATTCTACTTACTGAAGGCCTTTAATGACAGGTTTGTATGTTTTAACATATCCACCCCTGTGACAAGGTACTATTAAAAAGAACAGCAAGAACATGCTACACATGTTCCTCCTAGCCTAAGGAAGAAGTTTGCAGTCATTGATCTACAGGTAGCGCAGTGCTTGTACAGTAAACAAAACTGTGTAAACAAACAACAAAACGTTGCAAGAGGTCATCTGTAAAACGTACAGCTTTGAAGGTGTTGGTGTATACGGAAAAAGCATCCCATTGAGGGAGAGAGCCTGACCTGCACAGTCTAGGAGACAGGAACGCAACATCTGTTTAATTTATTTTATTGGGAAATACTCAACGCAACAAAACCGTACTGTCAGCACAGGCCCTCACAGCTGGCTTCGAAAGCAAAATCAGGCTAAGGCTCTTCTACAAGAAGCTAAATCGCATTTCAAATAAGGGCTATTCTTCTAGAACGTGCTTACGTGACGGCTTGTGGGCGAACCACCACTCCTCCAGTACACCGACTAGGGCGGCGCGGAGATTCTGTCGCCATTGCGTCTTTGCAGGTACCTGTTATAAACACATTTCTTTTTAATAATAATTTGCGTCAGGATTATTTATTAGACTAGTTTTTGACATATTCTTCAGGATGACAAAAACCTCTTGAAGAACAAAACTTCACCTATACTGTAAGGCATTATGCCCCTTCACAGCACATGAAAAAAAAACCACAACAACCCAAACAAACAACTTTTTTTTTTTTTCCAGTATCTCAATCACTACAGCTCCTAAAACGTATGTGAGAGCAAAAAGAACACAGACCTGCATGATAAAAGTGGAAAATTTTCTTCAAACTGGACATTAAATATAGTGGTACAGGCAGACAGTTATCATCACTGTTATAGGATATAAATATATCATTATTTACTACTGTTATAGGATACAAATATATCATTATTTACTACTGAGCTGTTGTCTCAGAAAATAATTATATAAAAATGCTGTACAATCACAGTTGCAGTGTGTTGTACTCTCCAAAATCTGTAACGGGTTACACTGAAGCTAACACAAAGAGCGTGATCGAACACAGTCTACTTTCTCATGTCAGCTTTTTGTGCCGCCTGCGAGTTGTTCTTCACACTTCTGTTCCTCTGTGTGAAAACTCAGTGTAACATTCCTAAAGGCAAAAAACACTTGAAGAACATGCCAGCCCCCAGCTACCTCCTCAGGCCGCCATTGAGCCACTCCATTGCTGTCCCCCACCCCAAACCAAAAATCAGTATATAAAGTGAGAGAAAAAGCCAAATCCCCCAGGTGGTATCAGTTATCAGCATCATTCCATGTTTGGGCAGTCCTTTTAAAGGCCACCTCATTGAGCAAGACAGGGATAAGCACTTACTTAGCCCCATAGAAATTAATAACAAAACCTTCAGTAACACAACTGAAGTTTGACACACGTGCCAAGCAACCTTAAAAGAAAAAAAAATGGCAGGCAAAGGATAAAATATTCCTCCGTATTACGCCTTAAACCAGCGGGACACCTGCGCCAGCCCCCGAGCCGTGAGCGCTGTCACCTGCCCTACAACTCCAAGCACCTGAGGAGTTGCAACACCGCGGTTCCCCGGGCGGCAGCCCTCCCCCAGGCGGGAGCACCGGCCCCAGAGAGGAGGCGGCGGCCGGAAAGTCCCCGGGCACCCTCAGCCACCCGCTGTTGAGCAACCCCAGAACAAAACGCTCCAACCGGACCGGCCTCTCCCCCGACTGCCGCCCCCTGAATCAGGCCGCGGCCACCCCGGGGAGGCGCCGAGACCCGCCGGACGCCCCTCTCCGCACGCCCCGCGCCCTCCCGGGCCGACAGCCGGTGACCCTCAGGTTCCCGCCCGACGGCCCGCACCTGCCCTGCCCGCTGCCCCCCGCCCCCCCTCAGCGCCCCGGCCCCTGCCCGGCCTCACATCCCCACGCACGCCCTCAGAGCCGGCCACAGCGCTCCCCCAGAGCCCAGGCCCGCCCCACAGCCCTCGCCCAGCACGCCCGGGCCCCGGCCTACGGCCGCAGGTCCCGTCCCCACCGGCGGCCGCCCCGTCCCCCTCACCTGCCGCCTTTCCCCTCAGCCCGGCTCCTCACTGACAGTGTTTGGGACCCCCACGGGGAATGACACCCAGCGCACCGCGCGCTGCTGGCCAATCACCCGGCTCCGAAGGCGGGTTGCTCCCCGATACCGGCCAATCCCCACCCTGCTCTCCAGCAGTGGGCGGGGCGCAGGGGACACGGAGGGCGGCTGCGCCCTTAAGCTCGGTTGAGACGGCGAAAAGCAGCCGGCGCTTACCCCCCCCCCCCCCGCCCCGCAGCTTTGTTTACATCGAGATCTCGCGAGAACCGCCGTCGCCAGTCCCGCGCACGTGGGCGGAGGCGGAGCCGCGGGGGCCCGTGCGTCACGCGCCGCGCCACCAATCGGCGGGGAAGGCCCCCGCCCCACGCGAGGTGTTTACTTTCCGCGCGGCCGTGCGCGATGACGCAAGGTGGGGGTGGCGCTGCGGCGGGCTCCGGGGGCCGCGGCGGTCGCGGCGCGTTTGCCCCGGGGGGCGGTGAGCGGGACGGGCCCGGGCCCGGGCCTCGGCCTTGCTGCGGCTCAGCTCGGTGCTGGCGGGCAAAGATGAGCCGCGCAGGTCGAAGGGCCTCGGGGGCGGCCCGAGGAGCTGCTCCCCGCCGGGAGCGCCGAGAGGCACCGGCTGCCGGGGGCAGGGACGGGTTCTCCTCAGGGTTTGGGGGGTTTGGGGGGTTTGGCAGTGCCGCCCCCAGCAGAGGGGCGGCTGCGGGTGGCGCGCTCGGCTGCGGCCGAGTCACGACCTCCCTAGCCGGCCGGGAGCCCGTCGGGGAGCCCGGGCCTCTGGTTCGTGGTTCTAGGCAGCGGGCACCTGAAAAGTCAGCACCGGGCGACCTGTTCTGGGGCTCTGCCCCGACTTCTGTAACCGCAGGTCATCGTCACGGTCAAAAACATGAGTTGCTGGATGGTGTAACGCAGCGCGCTTCTTCGTAAAGGACCGCGGCTGGTCTTGGTCCTGAAGAAAATGCCAGACAACGGCCTCTCGGCCGTCAGCTGCCCCACCGGAGAATTGTCCTCTGGAGAAACAACCGGCAGGGCCGTTACCGTTGGGAAGTGCAACAGGGCGCCCCAAGTCCCGCGGGCTTTCGGCGCCCTGTTGCTGACGCAACAGCGCGGTTTCGCACGTATCGGAGCTTTATTTCAAAAGGGGAAAAAATAAAAGTCGATGTAAGTCAGACTCAATTTTACCCACGGGAGCGCGTGTTCACACGTTAGCTGTAAGTTTCCATGCTTCCCTGTCTCGGCTTTGAGAATTAATTTCTGAGAAGTCAAATGACACGTAAGTGGGCAAAGCTACCCAGGGGCAAACTGCTGCCGCTTTGTATCGCCCAGTAGGTTTATGGCTGCTGCAGAGGAGCTTTCAGGGTTTAGTGCTTACCATCATTCAGCAGCTTTTGCAGAAAAATTGTAGGTTTTGTCTAGTTTATTAAAAGCCAAAAAAGCCAATGCCTGCCCCTCCAGCTGGAGAAGGCCAAGTCTGGAACTGCTTTAAGGAAACAGGGGAGAACCAGGCACGCATTTAGGAATGCAGCAGGACTGGATGAAAATTTAAATTTGGCTTCTACAGAGAGCAAAAAAAAAACCTGGGAAATTTGCTCTGGTCTTTTTTTCTTTTGTGTATTTACCTTATAACCAGCAATACAGACGCTCATCTGACTGAGGCGTTACACGCGTGTCTTTATTGTGACCAGTCATCTTCAAAAAGCTGAGTGGCACGAGGTTAAATGGAGAACAGACAATTACTGTCTCTGTTTGGGGCCAAGGTTGGTGCCAGGTAAGTAGGTGGAGCTCCTGTTGGCCCCTGTACGCTCCGCCCACAGATGTGTGCAATTCCAACGTCACTTGGAGCAAAACTTCAGCGTTAACTGTAACTTACGTCCCATCCACACAGCAATAAATCCTTGAAGGATCCAATTTGGACGGACCGTTACTCTCATCTTGTAAGACAGTGCTGCATTCACAGGATGGATGAAAGAGAGTTACACATTTTCAGAAAGCCTACGATTCCCCTTAGGATTTCTGTAACCATGGTAACACATCCAGAGAGCGGGCCCGATTGCCACCCATGGTTTATTGTTCCAGCAGAAAATTAGATTCTATAAATAACCGTCCCAGCCGATGGAATAATACTGGCCTTTTACTTCCCCGTTGGAAAAAAAAAAGGCAGGTGATGCCTTGCTACAGTTAGAACTTCCAGTACAAAGTGCCAAGATCAGCTCCGTAACAAAACTACGTGGGATGTCTTGTTTCGCAGCCACAGTGAAGAAGGGGAGAGTAGGAGATTGGAGTGAATGCAAAATAAATATGAGTGTGCTCCACAGAACTTAAGCTTGAAACTAAAAAAGAAAGGCAGCCCCATCAAATTTTCATGTGTTTTATTTAGGTGAACATACACATGGTCCACATACTCAATTAAAATAGTCATAAAATAATTTAAGAACTTACGTCGAAAGGTATTATAGCAGCACCATCAGTATTGGAATAGCAGAAAACTCGTGCCTCCGTCGGGCATACATTTATGCCTGGATAAAAATGCCATCATTTATAACAGGGGATGGGAAGGGCTTTATAGGATGCTTTTGGGAGCTGGAGTTTTTAAAACACACACTTTTTTGCTAAATACTTTTGACGATTAATGTTACAAAAAATACAACTAAATAAGATACTGCATAGTATTTTAATTAACATAAAGAAATGGACATTGAGCTGTGTAAAGCAAGACTCAACATCTCTGCTTCCACATACAGTTCATTTCTGAGTAGAGAAATCTAAAATTTAAAAACAAAATATAGACCTAGTGTATTCTCTAAAAGACACGCTTTAAGTGGAACGTATAGTACTACGAAAATACATATCTTCCATTCTGTTTAATAATTTACTTTAGTTAAAAAGTTGTGAAATTCTCATCACAAGAAGCGTATACAAATTCATGACTTTAGTAAATTAACAAAAAGGATTATTTTTTTTTAAACAAGGTTTAGCCCCGCTGTAACAATTATACAAGGAAGAAAAGAGACTACATTTATATGAAGGAATACAAATTTACACACATTTTACAGTGACTTATACCCTACACATCTACAAAATTCACAGTTATAATACAAGCAAGTACAAGGCTGGGATAAAGCTGTTTGATACCAAAAAAAGTTTCTACTTTAAAAAGAGATAAACAGGAAGAGTTTCAAACTTCTGCACCGACTTTAAAATTCTAATCAGACCAAAATACGCTCCTTTACACGAACGCCCTTCAGCAAACGCAGACCGCTTTCCTGGGCGGGTGGAAGAGCGAACTGCTGAGCTTCTTCTGGCCCCGCAGGCTGCGGCGCATGGTCAGCTTGCTCGAGTTTTTGCGCTGGGGAGTTGCGGACATGCCCTCTGGCTGGACACCAATGTTTCGACTCAGGCCACGTCTTGGCTTCTTCATAGCTGGGCCAGAGTTGGATTCTTCCAATGTCCTTTTAAAGTTTGCTGTGGGTGTCCTCTCTGCATCCTGGGCTTTTGTTTGGCCATTAGGAGACACCTTGAAGCCTTTTTGGTCCGTGCCTGAATTTGCGGAGTTGGAAGGGGAGAGACTGACTGACAAACCATTACTGTACGAGTCGTGTATCCTCAAAGCCAACGCTTTGCTGCACTTCTCCTCCTGCGGGCCCGAATCCTTCAGGGTTGCTCCCAACGAAGGTAAATTGCTTTTGGCAATCTCGTTTGGCAGCTCTAAATATTTTTCTGAGATCACGTTGCTATGCGTGAGGGGAGGAACAGGCTCAGAAGCATTCAGTCGTGGCCACGGGTCATCTTCTAAAAGCTGAGGGAAAAGAAAAAAGAAATATTTAGGCATAAATGTAACTATTTCACCCACATTGTCCTTTGAGGGTTGAGACAGTGTGTGATGGAACTTCTATAAACCTTATCAGGGACAGAAAAATCCTACTCCAAAACAGAGTTATCTTTTCTCCACGCTGAGAGGTGGAAACAGATCCAGACTGCGGATCTCAACTTGGTACCGAGCCCTCGCCGGCTTCATAAAAGCATTTATTTCAGTCACCCGATCTGCAAGCGTCCCTCAGTGGCAGACAGGTAACCCCTCCCCTCAGGGGGCTCTTCAGACTTACTCCGCCTGCGCACCTGTAACTCGCTGAGGAATCTGCGCGCATCTGCTGTTGAGTTCGGCAGCCACGGAGAAAGCAGTGCCGGCCGCCTCTGCCCCACCACGTTCATCAGTAGCGTTTTCCACCATGACTTCCCTCCCCCAGACACCGGGATACCCGCACCCGTACCCGTACCGCCTGCTGACGGTTCTGTACACCCTCAGATGGCCCAGCACCTCTGGGGCAAACAGCAGAAAAGGTGTTGACCTTTGTGACGCTGAGAATTCTCAGTTACTGCACAACCGGAGTATCGGGGAGATTGACGCTCAGGACTGCGCACAGAGGCAGAGCATCGGACAAAGCTACTCTAAAACCAGAGCTGCTGTTTGCTACGCGAAGTAACACGTTTTGTTGACTGGTTTTATGCTCTACGCCTTGGAAAGAAAGTAACTCCCTTCCCCGCAGCACGTCTAGCCGCTCTCTGTGAAGGGCAGTCATTCTGCGCATTGAAAAGCAGCTGCTGAATATGATGTTCCAGAGTTTTTAAACTCTCACCCTCCCTTCAGCTACTCATCTCTTCTGCAGCCTTTGAGGAGTGGTTTTGCCTCATTCTCAGTTTTACCAACAGGAAAATGGGGACAATACTTGCTTTCACTATCCACAAGGGGATTATGAAAATGAGTATTTATGCGGTGCCCTGAAGATAGGAATTATGACCTTATTAAAGATTTAATTGTGAAGAAATCCCTAGTTACTCAGCAAGTCCTTCAAAAGTAAATTTCAAGGCCACATTACTCTACATGCCATCAGTGTAAGGCAAACGACAGTGACTTTTAAGAAAATAACGTGCTGAAAACTCGAATGTGCACACAGCAGAATCCATGTAACATCTCAGATGAAGAAACAGATGCTTTTGGAGTAACAACCCAGAACAACTTCAGCTCGCCTTCAAGAAGGGATCCATGACTGCTCAGCACTTTTGAAAAATCTTATGCTGAGGTTTGATAAAATGCACCCCAAAGAGAAAATCATCAGCATTGTTTCTAGCATCTAGATTTCGTTTTCCCACTCCCTCTACTCCCCTGTTGCTCCCCGTGCATAGATAAAACCATTTAGATAATAGTCTTTTACTACATATAGCAACACAAGAGGGAACGCCTTTACGGATGGTATTTTAGATGTTATTCTTCAACTCAGTCCTTGCAGAACCTGTAAGAAAGCGCGATGACACCCAGAGAGCAGCTCTGGCAACGTTACTTAACCTGCTCCATCTAATTTTTGAAATTGTGTCTATACATGACTTGGGGTTTATGTTTTTATCGTGCAAGATGCTTAACACTGTGGCTCTTATTGCCAACACCTTTTGCTTGGTACAAACAGCTGAGCTTGGCTAAGGCTTTGGGAAGCCACTTGAAGTCGGAGGATGGACTGCTAAAGTGCAACGTAACCAAACCAGAAAAATAAAACGTGAATCATCAATTTCATTTCTCAACAAGCTAATCAATCAAATTTTATCACTGGCCTCAGGAATACTGGAATTAATTTGGTATTAGTAATCGTTGCCAGAAGGATATGCAATTAAGAAATGCTTCTGTTTAATTGAGAAGCTGCGATTCGGTCTCCATCTATTTCCAAATTAACTGTTTCGGAAGGTAGCAGCTGTTAAGAGTCGAGGCTATCCGTGCTTCTTTCCATTCTCTGAAGACAACAGGCACGTATCCTTTCCATCGCCACTGCTTGGCTTCGCTGACCTATCCTCTCCAGGCTGTAAACCCTGCCTCCATCTCCAAGGGTTCAGACCCATCTGGGGAACTGCCTCTCATTTGTTTATGGGAACTGTGATGATCCTTTCCAGTAAAATTCAACAGTACTTCCATAAGATTTATTACCGACCTAAATTACATCATGTATTTACCTGCAGCTTTACGTATTGTTTTGCAAATGGACGTTGCCACCTACTGCCACGCTTCCTTTTGTGTAATCAACAAAACTGGGCTTTTCCCTCCCGTAAGGTTGACGACATCGCTAGGCTCACAAAGGATCATGAAATAAGGGCATTTCCTGAACCTCTCACAAGTTAAGGCCATCAGAAAAAATTCCAAGACGCATATTCTGAAATAGTTATGTGGCTGTACTTGGTCAGTAGCACAGCCCTACACCTTGCAGTAGGGCTACCATTTAATGCCTGAGGCAAGGCATAAGAAAACACGTATTTGACCCTTTCTGGGGAAAGTTCCAAATGCCTCAATTATGTTTAACATAATTTTAATTTTGAAGAAGACACTGAGCCAACAGCATTCCTGCATGCACTGAACTTTACCCAGAAGGCTCCCACGAAGATGATATAAATGAAAAGCCGGCAGTCCAGCCATTACGTAACCAGAGTTCATGGAAATACATTTTTCCTTCCATTGTGGCTCTCACCTAACTGATAAAGCTCTTTATACTATGAAAAAGGTAGTATTACTCAGGACGGCACAGTTACCGAATAAACTTAAGGACAACTACACAAAGTTCTTGTTTTGCAAAAAGACATACACAGAGACAGAACTGATCAGACATTTCATTCATTATGATCTGCCTGGAGACGTGCTTTTCTCTGAAGTATTTCAGAACTACTCTGAGAGTCATACTGTGGTCTTTTCCTGACTCTCTCTTTTCAACTTCCTTCTCACACTTGTTTTCTTCTGGTATTTACAGGTACTCTGTGAGGACACTTGGATGCTTGTTATTAAAGCAGAAGCCTAATTTCACATTAGTGCTTAAAAAGACCCAAACAAGTACTGAGAAAATAGGATCTATGTTCTCAAATTGGTGACACCAGTTCTATTCTAATCCAAGAGAACTTCTGTATTAGAGTAGAACTAATTTATACACATATTGTCAATGCAGACCTGTAGCCAAAATTTTCTCTTGGGTTTTGCACATTAAGCAAAAGAATAAGTAAGGCCTCATCCACACTGCAAACACCAAAATTGTTGTAGTTGTCTAAATTTTTGATCTCTTCACTCTTTCTGACCACCTGCTGCAATTTATCTAGACTGACACATCACAGTTCACTGAATCTACTTAGATGGGGAGGGGGAATCCTAAGGGAAAAAAAAAAAAAGTAACATTTTTTATTAAGTCCTTATCCAGAAATACGTCCTGAGTATTTTGCAGTCAACATAGCTCAACGTTTGTTCAGTGAGTTCTGAAAACAGATTGCCCACAAAACATATGGTACAACTTAAAAGTTTAGGAGTATTTAGAATTCAAATAAATTTTTCTCTACTCAAGATTTTGCTAGATTTTAAGCTTTTTTCATGTACTTTGCCACACTGGACGGAAAGCAGACAGAAAGTTTGAGCTTGCTATTTTATTAGCAGCTTGTTTCTACCAAGGGAATGTTAAGGACTCCCTCTCTAATTTTTGCTTTCTTTTTACTTTGCCCAAAGGACAGTTATCCAAAGATACTGCAGAACATCAAAGGACAGTTACTTAAATCAGGAGCAGCTGGTAATTACTGAAACAAACATCCACTCAGAACTACGCTCCAGTTCTTGGAGAGAAAAAAAAAAACAAGCTTCTGAACAGCTCTGCTTTATGTTAATGGTTAAAACTTCTAACCTGAAGAAAGACCTTGTATAATAATGTATTTTCTTCTAAGAACATCAAGTCAACCAGAGGAAGATAATAAGATCTCCCAATCCAGAAACAAAACAATCTTTACAACAATGTGTGTTTGAATACATTAACCCATGGGTTACCTTCAAAACAAAAAAAAACCCCACATCCCACAACCAAAGGAAAAACCACACCGAGATGAAGAGCACACCCACCAGAAGGCTGCAATTCATCAGCTCTGCAAGCTGCACCAGTACATGGCAAGGTAGGGAAACAAACTGCAGCCCAGCCTTATTCTCTACAGGGATGTGTTGGTGTTCTGGCATTTTTTTTAAACCTGTGATCCCCACAGTCCGATTCCTCTCTGTCCACAGCCTACTTCTGATTTTGTGGGGGATCTTGAAAAACTCACTTTTAAGAAACAGTGCATGAAGTTACAGTAATAATTTCTTCTGCATTAAGGAGGGAACACAGATCAACAACTACTAGTGAAGGATCAGGACATTAAGAGTTACAAAAACATGGTATCCCTAAATTCAGCAATCCTGAGAAGTTCATACTTTTATACTCTCCCTTTGTTGTTCCAAAGTCTTTTAAGAAACATTGTTAAAAGTTCATCTGTTTCTCCAACCCTTTGTACATGGAAGTATTGAGGATATGGCCAGGTAATTGCTGTCAGGTAGCTGTCCTGCAGCTGAAATATATTATCTGGCCACACATACTGCCTAGTCCACTGCAGTTAAAAACAAAACAAAACAAACAAACAAAAAGCAACGTTAAATAGTGGTTTAAGTTGACAGGCCAGTAGTTTCTAAAAGTATTACTTCAACCACTGGCAATGGTCTGGCTGCACCATTGCCCCAGTTCTACACATCACAGTAGGCCGCATAAAAACGAATTGCTACGAGGGGAAGAAAAGGGAGATTGATAAGTATTTAGTGGGCTCCACACTCAAAAACCCCGAAAAAACCCGTTACCTTGACAGGTGGGGTACAGCAGCGGGAGGGTGTCATGACATTCATATCAGGGCTGCTATAGCAGGGACTCTCTGCCAAGTTGAGATACAATTCTTCTTCGTTTTCCAAGTGGCTTTTGCCATCCTGCAACGGCGAGATGCAGATGACGATGGCACTAGTGTTATCTGCACGAAGCATGCGTTGCCTCCACCGGCCTAGCGCTCTGTTCACCAGCATCTTGGCACAAGACTGTCGGTGCTCTCCCTTCACGTTAGGGGAAAGGGACAGAGAGAGAGAGAGAGAGAGCAATCAGGTCCGGTTTACTTCATAAACAGAAGATGGACAGTTTGCATGGCACAGCCTGAGACAGATATTCCTATATATCACATGCTAAATATAGCTTGATTCAGAAACACAAGAGGAAATATTAGTTGAAACATATCTTTCTTAGTGAAATACAACTTTTAAATCAGTTTATGGTAGAATCCATATATATGAGTGCTTTAAACCATAAAACTGATGCAATGACTTGCATAAATAGCCTGGTTGTGACACATCCTATGGTCTTTCCAAAAGTCTCTCAGCTATTTACTATCTGATGCTCAGATGCTCCGCTATATCAATGCTCAACTGTTCCATAAAATAAACCAGAGAAGAATTTAATTCAGACTTTGTACAAATCATGTAAAAAAACAATAAACAATTGTCTGCATCCTAGCATGTGCCTTAACATGAAATAAATTTCATTTTCAGACAATATTTTGTGTAACATGTTCCTTCTCCACGGAAGTTATCATCTTTACTACTCACAGATACTGTCCCGGTAGTCAAATTTCCCCAAGATGACAACCAAATAATTTAAACAACGTTAACACACATGGTTATTTGGCAGTATATGCAAGCACAGCGTCAGCCACATTGCAACGACTTGCATGTTGAGGCAAAACTATGAATATACCTAAAGAACAACGCCATTGTTAGGTCCTTTCTATACATGCCAGACTAAGCGAGTGTTGGAGGAAAAATGTACGAAATTTCCACAATGACTTATAGCCACTGCTCTCACCATGAAGTATTTTTTCTCCTCGTGATCCTGGCACATGGAGATAGCATCTTGAGGTGGGATCATGTTCCACAGCCCATCGCTGCCAAGGATAATGTATTTGTGCTTCTGGGGATCAATTGTGTGCACGCTAGTGTCAGGTTCAGGAGACACAACAAATTCACCACTGTAGAAGTCGTAGCTCCAAAGGTCACCTAGCAAAGAAGAAAATGTTTTTGAACTGTCCTGTTACACATGAAAATACGAATCTTGGAAACCACAGAAAAATGTTCCCCTGCAAACAATTGCCACTAGTCTCAAGTCACTAGCAGTAATACAAACTAATTTCAGCACGATTACTGTTCTGCTGCTGTCATTTTCTGATCATATTTATTAATATGTATCAATTTAAATAAAAACATATTCAAACCAACTATGTTTATAGGACGTCTTCTACTCTCTTAAAACTAACACTTTCAAAAAAAGGGGAAATACAACAGGGAAATACCTAGAAAACAGGGAAACCTCAATATCCAAACAACTAAAATTCTCCTTAAACAGAAGTGTTGAACCCACACCAAGCTTGGAAAAACTCTGCCTTTCCACTCATTGGTACAGTTTAAATACTGGAGACAAAATCCTTCCCTCTTGTACAGGGAATCATGGTACAGTTTACAGCACTAGGGTGGGGTTTGGGAAGAAGGACCACATCATACCTTTTTTCTCCCTAACATCATATACAGTATAAGACTTTGATCTGCACCACCATGGCACGCTGCCCCCCACACCCCAACAAGCCCTGCTCATAGAAGAAAAAACACCACCACAGCAAAACCACCAAACTAAAACCCACCTTTTCCCACTCAAAGTGCTAAGCTGCCTTTTTTTTTTTAAGCCCAAGATCCTTCACATCCATCCGAGCAATACAGAAACCCGTGGTTACATCTTGCTGTGTAGGTGTTTGTGCATGCAGGGGCCACAGAGCAGGAACAAAGGAAAAGGGCAAAGGAGGAGACTGCAGCCTTTCCCCTATTAATTTCTCTTTCCCATTCCTCCTTCCACAGCATCACTTTCAAAGCCATGAGGTGCTGCGTTACGAGCGTCTTTCCAGCTGAACACCATGTGCCAAATTTTAGAGTTGGAAAGAAGCCACAGGAACACAAGCAGTGCCTGGGTTCCAGCAGGAAAGGAGAAAATGAGAGCTAAAGCCTCTCCCTTGCAAGGCCTCATGCAGTGAACCTTTCTATTTTTAAATCTTTCTTGCTGCGCGAATGAGTTTGGGGTCACCTCACCAGTAACAACGATCTGAACTGAATCTGAAAAACACATTGGAATCAAAACATCTATTGGTTCGAGTGCTTCCTGCAAAACATCCTCAAGTGAAAGCTACTCTGTCAGAAAAATGCATTTCCATATTAATTTATTTCCATTTATCAAGTATACTTGAAAAAATAAAAACTTTTTCTAAGGTCAGGCCTTTAAATCAAGAATGGTATTATGTTGTGCTAACACCTTCTCTTCCTTGTGTTCGTAAATAGCTTCCTATAGTGATAAGCAACAAAAAGTAACATTATTATTTGCAAGACCTGGCTAGATTTTTCTGTGCAGAACACGTGGCTTTAAAAACAGAAATTAATTACAATGTCAGAGTTGAAAAGCATAGAGAAGCTTAAGAACGCCAGTTCAAGAGTAAGGTTTTGTCAGGTTTTTTCCTTGCTTTTTGCTGGCTTCAGAAAGCATGCCTGTAGCCTTCCTCCGCATCCATCACCACCCTTTTAAAGATAATAAATAAGCTTTTTGTATTCCTACTTCCTTCCATTAGCTTTGCCTTAAGCTATCAACCAGTTGAAAAGACTTTTCCAGAATCAGGAAAGGGAATACTTCAACTCAATTACTCCACTTCACCATAGCAAGCACGGACGGTCCATCCTCATTAAAGCACCAATTCACCTTCATTGCAGCAGCAGCAGACAAACACATGCTTCTAATAAGTGCTAATTAAAAGCCAAGCCTGCTTGTGTAGAGGTGCACTCTCCCTCCGCAGACTCACAACAAAGCAAGCCAGCTGGCAACAAGATCAAAATAAATACTGTAACAGAAGAGCTGAGCTCCAGCACAGCAATTATTGTGTGCGGATTGCCACAAAAACTCTTCATGCACTGAGCGTTCTTCATGTCATGTCTGTCATGGACACAGCAGGTGAGATAAACAAGAGCTTGGGATCTTACAACCACCAGATCTTGGAATCAGTGGCAGCATCAATTTCCAACATGCATAATACTGTTAGGCTTTTATTTGCGTGTTTGTTCAGACTCATTCAGGAGAAATGGCAAATGTTATTAGCTGAACCTTTTTTTTTATTAAAAATACGGTGCTGTATGATAAAAATAACCCGATGCTATTAATTTTGGTTCATCTACATACATGTCATCATGCCCATCTGCTGCCCTTCCTAAGAAAACAGCTGAGTAATAATCATACTGATTTCAGAGAATCTTCCTCCAAGAGGAACAAGGCTCCTCATGGGGATAGTCGGGAATATCACCTAGGTTATACAGGAGACTCCAAGGATTATAAACTTGCTGAAAGGCACACAGAGATTTTGGGACATGCATAACGAATCCACACCTCACAAATCACAGGCCAAACCCCTGACCAGGAGCCCAACCTTCCTGGTTGCCCCTGAAAGACCTTCCAGCCTCTCCTCCACAATGAGTTGCCCTTCTGAAGGCCGTGGTGGAACTACACACTGAGGTGTGGGCTTGACACAGGCGTTAACAGCTGGCGTGCCGTGATCGGCGTTAGAACGGCTGCCAGAATACCTGATAATAGCAGCCCACGGCTCTGACAAAATCCTGGCGCTAATCTGCAGCTAAGCCACATCTCTACAGCACTACCATCAGTCTTAACTGGGCAGGGGGCAGAAAGAGAGAAAGTTAGACACCACAAGAGGAAAGTATTTTTTCCTGAAAGCAAATGCTGAAGAGAAGCTAGACTAATTCAAGGACTCACAACATCAAAGACTAAGTTCATTAAATATGCCTTTTTTGGCAAAATGCATTCTTTCAAATCTCCTGTAGCATCATCACCTCTGTCAAAGCAGCATTCCAATGTTGCTGTAAATGTAATGAACTGAATCTCCATGGGTTTTAAATTCAACCGGACTCATCATCTATTCAAGCTCAAAAATCTCTAAGAAATACAGAATAACTTATTTACAAAGCTTATGTACAATGGAAAAGCATTAAAGCACAATCAGGTATTTATTGACCAACTCCGGGCAGGTCTGGAGCTCCTGAAAGCTAAAATGGAGCTCTGCATGTCACAAACTGAAAAAAAAAAAAAAAAAAAAAAAAAAAAGCTTTTCTTCTTTGACCCAGGAAAAATTCTACAAAGTATATTTGAAGCCTGAGGTTTACAGAAAAATCCAGATTCTTCCTTCCTCAGGCTAGAAGGAAAAAAACCACTACTTGTGACTGCCCTGAAGAACAGGGAAGTTTGCCTTCAGTGTTAATCCATCACCAGTCTACTCCCACGAACCCCCAAACTGGGACTAATCAAGCAGGGGAGCGATCCTTGGTGGAACAGTACTGCATAAGGAGAACTTCACTTCAAGAATAATTCTCACAGATCCTTCAACTCCAACCCAGCAAAGGACAACCCATGTCACTAGGGTGAGGTACTATTTTTTTTCCCCTAAAGGGCAGAGCAGCACAGATGAAGCCAATGCTTTTTCGAGCTGCTGCACAGATCAAATGCTCAGGTCAGCTGTCTGTCTGCTCTGGCCAGCTGGAGAGCACAGCACCCACAGCAGCTGAGGAATACATGACAAACTTCAGAAGAGCCACTTTACCTACCACCCTCTGTCACAATTCTGGGGAGGAAAAAGGGAGAGGAAAGCAAGCCAGAAAGCAGAGTACGCTTTCCCCAAAGGTTTTCGAAGTGCTCTGAAATCTTTAATTCTGTCCCAAAGCCAGGAGGCAGACAAGTGACCCTTTAGCAGACTGGGAAGCCAAGACAGCGAGATGATATGTCACGCCAAAGGCTAGTATGACAGAGCCGGAATGCCAGGTTCTCAGACTTCACTTTGTAAGCCATACTATTTTTGTTCCGAATTAAAACCCAAACGTTCACAAAACTTAACAATCTTGTTCTATAAAAAAACCTTACAGACCACGAATATTTCTTTTGGTGGGAGGCTTGCGTATTTCTTTGTCAAACAAAAAAAAAAATATTAATGTAGTTCCTTCCATATTTTCCAAAAAACCCATACCTGTTTCCTTAGTCATGACTTGAACCAGAATAATATACAGAGATCTACACAAAAATTACATTGCATCTTACAAAATGAAAAATAGATGTTTGAAATCATATACTAAAGGAAAATGAAACTAATTTAGCTAGCTATAAAAATACCAAAACATGTAGTCTATCTTACTGCCCGCTTACTATTACCTTTTAAAATACAATGAAAAAAAACCAACCTACTTGCAACTCAGCTGCTGCCAGGAAAGTAACTGAAGTTACAAACAAAAACATTCATCATGTAAGTAGCCTGGATTGGATTAAGCCCAAAGCCTTCTTACAGCAAAAGTACGTCCAGAAGTCCTATAAATCAAGTCTTTCATTTATGTTTCTGGAGCAAGCTGTTTTGAATACAAAAATATCTTTTGGTTTTAATAGAGGAAAGAAAAGTTCACTTTTATAAGTCAGTCCAAAATGAAAACCCAGTTTGATTAATCCCAGATCTTTTTAAATCAAAGTTTTATCTAAAAGGTCTGCTAGTACAAAGAGAAGACTTGCAGAACTTCCTCTTTTCACTGTCAATGAGGCAGCGCTGCTAGGAAGTGAGACAAATCTCAGCACGGATACACACAGGAACCACTTAAAACCATTCAGGCTGAGTCGAGGTGGAAAATGTTTTCACCCAAACTCATGGCAACCTAGTCCTATAGCCACAAGAGGGCATCTTCACAGCAGTCTAAGGAGGAATGCAACGCATTTCATACCACCCAGGAATGACTGAACAGTTGAGAGGGATGGCCACAAAACTGGAAGTAACAGCACGCACAAAAGTTACACAGAAGCACTCGAAGCTTTAAAAACTTCCACTATTCCTTTACGAGTACTTGTTTAGGAGCTTCTTTTACATACTATTTCAGTCAAACCTGTTGAAAGCATGCCACCCTCAACGCTAGGTAGAAAAGGAAAGCATAGGCAAGACAACAGTATTTCAACAGCAACTTAGACAAATAATTGCATTTAAAAGGAATGGTGAATTAAAAGCTGCTCCTAAGGCAGTCTTCACCCCGCCTGCTCCTCTCTGCTCGTATATTAGCAAACTCACAGGCAAGAGAGAAAGAAGGTGTCTGTCTAGGGCTACGCCAGAGCACAGTGCATGAGAAAAGCCTGCACAAACTAGTATGCAAAAGTAGAGGTGAAGAGAAGAACTAAGCAGCAGACACTGTGTAGCAACTGCGCCCACTCTATTTGGTAACTTTAAAAAAAAAATGTTAAATGCAGTAAAAAAAACCCGACAAACCACCCACTAAAACCCTTACACCAGAATCTACTCAGATCCTTTCAGGTCAGCCATACTCTGTTCTCTAGGGTTTCATGGCATGCACGTTCAAGGAGCTTCACAACACAATTCTGGCATCCAGTAAGTAGCTCTGGAAAGAAGCTTCCATATCACTGTCACAGCCAACACTCCTGTAGCAGCTATACACTGGGCATTCACTGTTAGGTACAGAACTCTTTTTAGGGGTCAGCAGGAAATTCATGTTCTTATGAAAAGTCAAACCTATATGGTGGAGGTCACTCCACCTAAAACGTGGGGGTGAGTCTGTTATACTTCTACATAAAACCCAGGGAAAAAGATACATCAAGTTGCCATGTGAACGAGTAGTTTAACTAATGGGTTCTTGGTTCACATTTCACCATTCATTAATTGAAAAAAAAACAAAACAAAAAAAACCCCACCCCACACCAAACAACTACAATACTGCAAGGCAATCCCGTACTACATAATCCTTTTGACAGCTGCAGATCTTGGCTCTACGTTAGTTTCCAAGAAAAGGGGAGGAGGAGGAGGAGAGAAAAGTGTCCATAAAAGATTTACTAGATTTAGACCTGAACTAATTTACCAACAAGAGAGATGCTGTATGACTTAAAAAAAACATTTCTGCCATCACACCACACATTACCAGTCAACTTGGTCAGGCTGGGGGAATGAACTTAAATAGCAACTTAAGAAAACTATGGGTTTAAGTTACACTTACAGCCAACCTACAAAGCTCAGTGATTAATCACACCGTTTGTCTACTTGTTTCTACGTTCTGCCCTTGTTTCAAGTTATATCATAAGACATGCAGAGCTCAGACTGTAGCTTTTCTATATTTCCCCTACTTTGTGTATCATCTTCAAAAGGTACACACCTGCCCAGGTTTTACTTCAAAATTGGTTTCCAAAGATCAAAACTCTTTGTTCGTTTTTTTCCACAATGGGTTCAACACAAAACACACATCACCTTGTACACTTACCGTCCCAGAAACAGGGCTAAGTGAACGCATTTAGACAGGCAGCACAGCTGAAACACAACCTTTCTGCTAGCACATATCTGGCTGTTACGTTATACATACACCGAGCAGGTTATCTCCCCTCTCAGCATTCCTTCCCCAAGACACACGTAAGCGTGCTCACGGGAGTCTACAACGCCCTCCCGAGTGCCACAGGCACTTACCGTCTCCACAAGGAGACAATAACTAATAGATGATGGAGCGACACACGCTGACTCTTCAAAACACACAAGGGAGTTACACGATGGCTTGCTGCCCCTGAGCATCTGCTCTATGGTATCCAGCAATTTGCACACTCATAGCCTTGCCTTACACAAGGGGATCCAAGTAATTTGAGTTACCTCACACCTGTTTTAGGGACAGGCATATGGAATGGACAGTTACCATGAAACTACGGATGCCAGGAAACTTACTGCAATGATTACACTCTAAGGAAACAAAATGCTCGACTGATCAGCACGGGTAGCAAGTCCTGAGGTGACCAATTCTGAAATTGCACTGGAGAAGTATCTATTACAAGGCACCTTGGTATAAAGAAAGGCTTTCACTGCCCAGAAAAGGTTAGCAGAAGTAGCTATGCTTAAAATGCAGAATACTCTGCTACAGTTTAAAATATTTCATTACAAGACTTAAAACCTGTGTACAGTAAAAGGAGCATACTGATACTTTACAGAGACAGTATGAAGCCTAAATATTTCTGACTTGTTATGGGGCTATAAATAAATTAAACATTACTTAAAGGCAGCCACTACCGTGATAAGAAGCAGCAGTAATAAGAAGTGCATACCACGAATGCTTATTTTAGGGCACGAAGACACTGTAGACAATCCGAACAGTAAAGGGAACGTCAATAGAATTAATCTGGCCAGAAGCGCTCTTTCTGCTGTCCAAATATTTGACCAATGCAATACTTTCCCACAGGTTTTTTTTTTTTTTCCTGCTATTTCCTAAACCTTCGCTGTGCTCCTTACAATGAGTGCTAGGCTGGATGAGGGATGACATGACATCAAAATATTTTAAAGTGTTGTAAGAGAAAGACAAACTTTAAAACACACCTACGTTGTTCTAAATTTTAGAGGCTTTAATCAGATGATCTTCGCACTTTAAAGACAGTGAATTCACAACTGCAGGTTTCTCTCCACAGTGCAGAGCAGAGTGTTGAGACTGTTGCTCTCCTACTAAAAATTATTGTCCAATTATTGTCCAGTCTGGGATCTGTATGGGATTTCTATGAAGCATGACGACCAAGTTTGGACTTGGCAAAAAGAATCACCACGCTAGATCTTAGCAGGACTGACTGGAGTATTGGTAACCAGTAGAAGTCAACCCTGACAGTTATTACTCCGCCTGGAGAGGCTCCAATGTAGCAGTGCTGTGCCAACCAGGGTAGCAATCTGGGAGCCAGCCAAGAGGTCGAGCAGGCCTCAACAGCATGAATGCAAATGGCTTTAGTCGTGGTAGGTCTTTTGTAAGCAGCGTAAGGGGCATGCTGGCCTCAGAAAGAAGTTAAATCCTGTTTCCAAACTGTGAGCGTCTGTGCGCCATCTGGGTCCTACAGAGCGAAGCAGCTGTGTTCCTTTTTCCAGGAGGTTTGTCATACCTCCTCAGAAGGGGATGTGAAGAGGCTACGGAGGCTCCACGAGCAAGCAAACACCAAAACACTGCCACATTGTAAATCCGTTTCTCCATGATTTGAAGACGCCAAAGCCCTCTTTTAAGCTTTCAAATCTGCTTGGTTTTGAAACCAAGAATTGTTAAAAGATAGATGTTCTCATTTCTTGGACCTGAAACTCTCCAGTAACCTTCTCCATCCACGTAACAGGAAATAATGCAATAGGGGGATAACAGATGCACCATTCCTTGAATTCCCACCTGTACACAAACACAGCCAAATCCTCTTGTTCAACTTGCTGAGAGGAATAGCATCGAAAATCATTAAGCTATTTAGACAAACAACAAACTCCCAATCATAGTGATGAAAGATTCATCAAAATTAGGCATATACTTTTTGTAATCTATGAGGAACACGCGCTCTTCTGCAGAAAAGGGGAGAAGAGGGATACGTTGCTCAGTGGATGAAGAACTCTGTTTGCTAGTCATCTATTAACTCCAAGATTTACTCAAACTCTTGAGTCAGTTTTACTAACCATAAAATAAGCATCTGTCTTGCCTAAAATATGACACATAAAGACTATTAAGATACAGAGAAAAACATCCATCAAATTAAGATTTTACATTCAGCCACCTGTGACTCCTTCCTCGATACCTAGCTACCTTTTACAGTGTTAGTTATCACCGCAAAATTCTTCTTAACACTGAACAAATCCATGTGAAACATATCACTGCCACTGAAGTAAGGCGCAGAAATGCTATGCAATTATCAAGACGACCATGGTCCCAGGAACAGCCTGTCCCTATGACACACTGCCAGCTGATCTAGGAACACTGACAACACTATCGCCTAACTGCCAAGCTCACCAAGAAGAAACTAAGTCACAGGACAGTCTTCACAGGTAAAAACGATACCACATTTCCACAGCATATACCTATACTGGATATACCTGGACAGAGAATTCTTCGCTGGGGCAGAGGGAGGAAGGAAGAAAACAAAGTGAACAGCAGAAAATTGGAATTCTGCAATGAAATTTAAGGGAAAAATACTGACCAGAAAACACTAACACTCATGGGCAAGAGGCATCCAAATATTAAGTTACGAAGTACTTAAAAACCATTCATAACAAGTTTGCTAGGTACTGTAACATGCCTTTTTGTCCTTTGAATAAAGTGTTCCTCAGCGATAGCTTCCCATTACCAGTACTCTCGCAAAGGCAAGTTATAGATAAAACACAGACTTGACTTTCATCCGTTCATCCATTCTACGCTAAGTCTTGAAAGAAAACAGATTCACCACAAAAGGAAGACCAAAGTAATTCGTATGCTATGCAGCAAAACTTACTCTTACCACCACCTAGTCAAAAATTACAGTCCTGTTATTTCGGTAAGAAAAAGACAAATGTGCTGTCCATCTTGAAGACACATACTGCTTTGTACATTTTCATTTGCATCAGAAATTAAGTACTATCCTTGCAAGACTGACATTGAAAATTCTGCATGTTGTAGGGCAAGTCCTTCACTCACCAATGACACCTTCTGCAGCTTTATTTGAAAAACTAAATCCGTATTGCATTAAAAGCATTTTTTAGAGGCCCAGACTTTCAGAAGGCCTTGTAATCAAGGCAAGCGAGTAAATCCCTCTAAGCTCTATGTTGTGGCAAAACAGGGTATAATTCAGCTCTGGTGGCCTGTATGCAGTGGTGTCTCGCTTTCCAAACACGGGCACAACTTACCGAGTGCTCTAGCAACTGCCAAGAACGGAATCTGGTCAATGACAGTGCTGCGGCGCACGGGGCCGTTGTGAGTCAGACGAGGTCTCTTCCAAACAACACGATTCACGCCGGACTTGTTGATCACACTAAAACCATTGGAAAGAGGCAGGGGTTAAAAAGGAATGGAAATGGAAAGCATAAAAGTTAGTTTCAATGAAACAAAACCACTTAAATATCAAATATGGAGTCAATAATGACAGCACCCTCGGGGAAATCCACAGCACAATTAAATATTTCAAAACACACGGTATCACTTAGATAGTTTCATTCCATATTAAGCCAAAGGGAAAAGTGAGAGATGAAGGGCAGAAGAAAAGAAAAAGCAGGGGAATGAAGACCTGGAAGAAATTCTGGCTGGCTGCAACAACCAGATGTAAGAGTATCTTTTTAATCTGTCAGAGAAAAAGCAGAACTGAATTTGCTTTCCTCAGATGAGGATCATGAACATCAACTCACTCAAGTGGAAATACCATGTAGTTCCTCCTTCAGTTTTCCCCATTTAATATTTGGCAGTAAAGAGCAGCACAGTATGGCTGAAAAAACAGAAGAGAATGGAGCAGCCTTCTGTAGGGATTTCCCTAATGGTGCACCAACAAGAGGCAAAAACAGAGGAATTGTTCACAGTTGCTCTCTGAAAGCAGGAGATGGGAAGAAACAGCTCTTTGGATCTTAACACCTGCTCTAAGGCACTGAGCATTGGTTTTAGTTCTCACAGACGGCATTAGAAAGATCAAAAGAGAAGCTACAGAGCAAGCGGGGCAGCTGTTATCGGGCAATGAAGGCAGGGAAGAAAAAAAGAAGAGAGTATGAGCCATCAAGGAGAAAAGGCAATGAAACAAGGAACTGGCAAAGCTTGGTCCCAACCAAGTTAAGAACTAGGTACTTAAAAGCTAGCTTTTATCCGAGGAACAGCCATCGGTAATTAGAAACTCAGAAGCTCTGGAACAGCCTCAAGATTCCTCATACTGAAGCTATTCAAGATGCACTTCCTGAGACTTCAAAGGCCTTAACAACAAGGGCATGTTTAGCTCCATCCTTTCGCATGCACAGTGGGGCAAAGTCACAAACACCACATCCTAAAAATTGATCTCATCGACTTGTACAACTAATGACCACACAAAGCTAACTTCAGTCATTACATGAAAGAAGACCTCATCCCACACTAGGAGACTGTTACTAAGAAAATATAATTTTTAATGAAAGATTCAATTATGCTCTCCCATTAACTTTTCCCAATTCACTCTCACGAAAGAGAAGACATTAATAAGCACAGCTGCATGCTTCCACCTCACTCCTACCATTTGCCTCACAACCCTGCAACAGCCAGCCTGGGAAAATAAAGATTTTTTTTTTTTAAAAAGTAAATAAAATGTAACCATTCCTGTTGATAAAAAGTAGCAGGGAATGCTTCTTTGAAGCCTCAGAGACTTTCAGTCTCTGAGACACACAACTTGGAAACCTATACCAGAACTGAGCTAGCAAAACTGTAAATTACCCTTTCTGAGAAGTTACCAATACAGCTAACGGATCAACTTCCACCTGCTAGATACAAATGTCTGAAGGGTAATGAGCTGACAGGGTTCTCGTACGAATGATGTCAACAGGAAAACCTTCAGTGATCTCTGCCTCTGAACTGCTAAGAGAAGGAAACTGTGCCCGTCCATCTGGTGCGGTACTGCAGAAGGAAAGAACAGAGAGCTCCCGTGAAGCTACGCCGAATGCGAGCCCTGAGGTTTGTCTCAAAACATTAGTGCCATCTGACAAACCTGCCTGCTTTCCTCCTCGGTCACGGGGAACACGCATCAACCACAACTCTGAGATGTCCTAACATCTGCCAGCTCCTGACAGCAAAGAACTTACTAATGTAAAGATAGGCATTAAAATGCGGTATTCTAACATTTTAAGTGTAGATTTAAACACAGCAAATACAGTATCTTGTTTCAAATCCAAGAATTTTTTTATGTTCCTTAAACAGAAGCTTTGAAGACCCTACTCAATCCCTGCCATACCATTATCTATATGGAAAGCCATTTTTTTTTCCCCCCAGATGCATCAGAATTTAATGAAAAATAGGTTAAATATCAGTTAAATATCTCCACTTTCAAAGTTTTCACTGAACATTTAGAATTGTAACCATATCTCAGCTGCATGGGAATTCACCAGGAAAGTAAAGTTTTGTTTATACCATAAGCCACTAGGAACAAGCAGGACAGTGTAACAGCGGATCACTATAACTTATTCCCCAACAAGCTTGGAAAAAAAGCCAAAGCACGGATAGGGAAGGAATATAAATAGACTGCAAGACTCACCAGCTTGCCTGCCCCCTCCAAAACAAGCAAGTTTAACCCTACTTCAGTCAGAAAGTCACAAATAGCATCCAGAGATCAAAACTGCAGTCAAAAGCACAGAGACAGTTACCTGCCCCCAAGGCCTTCAATTCTCTCCCTTTCTTTGGGAAGTTCTGGCTTGTGGTCCTGTGTCACCTCCACAGCTCTCACAAAGTCGTCCTTGGGGTCGTCCTGGACTCCCAGCACCACTCCTGAATCGCCAACATGCGCAACATACATCTTTGACCCGCGGATAATTACCACACTGGCAGTAGTTCCCGATGTGCTTGGGAGACCTGTCATGGTCTTCGGCCACTCTGCTGCAATGAGAAAAAAAAGCAAATAAAAATACCTTTGGTTTTAGCTCTGTGGAACCGGTAATGTTTTGAAGATCAAGATGAAGGGTGGGTCCAAAGGCTCGCCTAACGTTACAACACAGAGTGCACTTAACTGTAACACGGCCGGGCAAACCAGCGCCCTCAGGTCCCCCCCACTTCCATAACATCACTCCCCTAGCTACAGCTTAACTTGACACACACATATAAAGCCACTACCAAAGCACTGAGCATTAAAAAAAACCCCGATTTTTCCGGTTTAATATTCCAAGCATCACTAGAAGAACATGGGGGGAAGATGTGCTCCTTGAGTGTGGAACAGGATCGACCAAGTGTTTTCTTAAGATCTACTGTTCACTTCCCTGTCTGGAGAGGTGGAAACATTAAAAATTAGGTCATTTTGTCTGGACATTTGGCAGGCAATTAGGTTGTCTGGACATTCCTGATCCCCTTGGAAGGAAAGAAAACGCTATTTTACTCAACTTAAAATGTTGTTCAGCATAGAAAAGTAACATCTCAACTGTTTTATTCACATTTCCTTTTGGAGGGTTGAATAATGCAGACTATTTAAGTATGCTGTCCATAACCCCACATCAAGTCTTCTGCAGAAGATATCCCTTGATTGCAGAACAATAAAATACATATACTAGCATGAACTACGCACAGTTCGGGAAATCCTTCTCAACTGCTTTGCCCTCAAAACACTTAGGTTCCTGTTACACTGCTCTCCCCATTTATGTCCAGTCCAAATTTCTCTTTCACACCTTTTCTTTTCTCATCTTATTTTTGTGTCTACACACCCAAGTTCATCTTCCTCCAAAACTCCACAAAATGATTGAGACAACATCCCAATTAAGAAAGACCAGCCACACCAGTCCTCCTCCCTACTTCAGCACCCTCAGAAAACAGAACTCCAGCTCCCAGTTATCAGGTTGATTTCAACTGTCAACAGCAACCTCATGTTTCTTCTTCACTGCACCCACTCATGTCTTCAGACAAACTCAGAAGGGAGACTCATCTCCTTGTCACATTCTATCTTCTGCACTTCACAAGTCACGCTCACACAGTACAACATAAAAATTCCACTGTGATACACATTCTGGTTGCAGGAAACACCCAAGCCAGACTGCCAAAGCACTACACGATTTATTTTCCTATGGCACAACACACAAGAAAAACAAAACAAAACACAATACAACACAGCACAATTAGGCCTTCCCCTCTATGAAAATAGGTGGGTTTTACACTTCAAAAATTTTAAGCAGAAGCAAAAGATTAGGAAATGAATAACGACTTTCAGATGCCCGAGGCACGAAACAGAAGACACAGAAGATGTGCTGAAGGAGAAGCAGAATTACATAGACAGCCTGATGATACAAGCTGCGTTGCCTCCGTGTTAGCTACCAAGATATCCAGCAGAATTTAAACATTTCAGTTCTAACACAGAGTTCTAGCTTTGTGTTCTAAATACCAAAATACACTTTCTCCCTAGGAGTAGCTTCATTTCAAGAACACAAACATTCAATCAGCTTATTGGAAGTACTTTGTCTGGCAATTTTAACTGTGGATATCAAATCTAACACATTCCAAATGGAAAGCAAATGACGGAGGAAGCCAAGTGGTAATGAGAACTTCAACCACACACTTAACAGAAAACAAGCTGCAACTAATGAGTTTCTGTCAGTGTAACAATCCCTCAATAGCAATAAAATATATTAGAGAGTCAAGTCAGTCTTTATGGGAACGAAGCGCACAGAGAGTGAAATCATCCTCTTATGATAAAAAGGATGATATGGCAGCCTCAGATTTTAGGCTCTAACAGAACCAGAAATTAGATCTGCCTGTCATCAAGGGATTTTCATTTATGCCTTGCTCCTGTTTAGAGATAAGCATTATGTATAGCATAGCATATTCTTTTCTTTAGATTGTGTCTCACTCCTGAGTTTTCTTCTGAGCTCAAGTATTAAAACCGAAGTCACTTACCCGACTCCTCCACATACCAGGTGCATGCTTTCGTCAGTCTTGGAACTCATGCAACAGACATCTTTCTAAGACAATTTTCCCCCTCTGCTTGGAAAACACTACCCTCCACTCAGTTTTGTAACCCTGAGTTCACAAACTCGACTGGTTTCGTAGCTGGTACATCAGCTGGCAAATTGAAATTGTCACCTGCTGCCAAGGAGAGGAAGTATAAAGTGCTTTGCTTCATGAAATTTGACTTGGATCTATCTTTTCTTTCCCTTTATTCATTTCAAAAAAATATTTTTGTGCAAACTGTATGGAACCCCTGAAAACAAACATTCAGAGGACACTAACGTCAAGAAGTTTTCTTCCTTGCTGAATTCTTTTCCCATGTACTACCAAGACCCAGAAAACCTCACCAAATGCTATTTTCAAAGACTACTCTTGTTAGCTTATTCTTTTTCTTGCATTTAGATGCAAGATACAAGATGAAATATTATTTTGACTTAAAAAAAAAGAGCCCTACATTTGTTTTATAAGACAGCACCAAAAAAGCCCCATATTATTTTTATAAGCTACCACAATAGTCCAAAATAATCAGGTACCATCATACCATCAAAAGGCATTTTCTCCTCTAACAAATTAACTGAGAATATATACTAATTAACAGTAACAGCACATTAAACTCTTCCTTTGGTAGGAAGATCAACTCCAGTTGCCATTCGTATTTAAATACACATATAACACTACTTTCCCTACCTGGCCACACCAGCTCAAATAAAAACACAAGCTGCTTCTTCAGCACACAACCGGCTCTAGTAACACCCCTTCAAAGTAACAGCACTAAATGCCATCCACTTTCAAGTTTAGAACTCTACTTCAGTAAGTTCAGAGCAAATTATTGCCCATTTTTCATAACACACTAAGTTGACAGATTAAAATAAATTCTGAAATTAGAACAAAGCTCTCAAAACTAAATTCACATTTCAAAGATATGCCTGAAACGTCCAGGGACGACATCCCAGTTGTACAATTTTAGCAGCACAGAAATACCTCTAGGTAGCCCTCTGGGAAAATAACGTCAGTCAAAGCTTCCTTGTGGGCCTGAATCCCTAATTCTGTATTTACTGTCACGAATTATGAAGCTACATACTAGGAACATCAATACACCCCAGGACAGACACGACTCCACTACAGCTAGGAGGCCTTAGAGCTGAAAATCACAGTTATGAAACAGTGCAGTGCACACACTGCCCCAGCTGATGCGAACGGAGAGTGGGAGGTAAACCCACATCTGCGTCTAGCAGGGTACTAACATGGCCTGTTACAAACCCTCACAATACCTGCCCACAAAATAGCACATTTTCCAGTTTAACACATGCACTTCCCACTCTTCCAAGGACGAAAAAAACCCAAAACACACCCAAACAGAAAAAAGCTATCTGAAGCTATCAAATTTGTCATCTAGTTTGCTCCTTAAAACAGCAGACAGTTTCAAGACACAAATCCATGCAGCTTTCCAGGCCTGTACGTTGTTTACGCACAACTTGCAAATGCTTCTTACTTGTTTCACCCTTCTTCTGTCAGACGGACTGCAGAGGGGTAGGAATTAGTTTAAAACAAACACCCCGTCCTAAACAGTGTGTTACACCAAAATAGGGATCCTGCACCTGGATACCCCACCTGTAACAGAAAAAATACCCTCGCCACAGTCTAAAAAGCAAACTCGCTCATGGTGGCTGGCGGGATCTGAAACACACAGGACTGCTCCAAAACGCGTTTGTGGAAGTTCTGCTCCTGTTCACTTTTGAGAATGATTCACAATTATTCTGGGAATCAAAAATTGCTAAAGAATGTATTTCATTTTCATTTCATTGTTTGTATACACCTTAAGTCAAACTACAATACCTCATTTCAAATAGTTTGATGCTAAAATTCTTATTAAATTTTCAAAAAACAAATGCTATATGAACTTTTGAACTATATGAACTACGTGAACTTATATGAACTATACAGCAATAGACCATAAAATTTTACATTATCTTGAAAATCTGCATTGCCTCAAGTGGACTAGGTCCGTTTCAGATAAAAATACATATCTAAAATCTTAAACATTTCTAAGAATAATCCTGAAATTATGACTTTGCAGTGAAAATTACAGAAAACCTCATTACACAAGAGATTAAAATAGTGCTTGACTTTTATTGTTTCAATTAAATTTCATGGGAAGAGTTATAAGCAAAGCAGAAGCAGCAACTCTTTCTAAATTGTAACTAGTAATGCTGAAAAATGGTTTTAAGAGTATCAAGCTCAATATAATGTTTAAAAACAAGCTCTTGGCTATACAAATAATGAATTACCAAAGAAATATAAATCTATGCAATCCTCCATGAAGTCACTTCAAAATCTGTGACCTCCTGAGTATGCTTCTTGTAAACACCTTTCCTACCATTGCCAGTTGTAGAAATAGGCTTCAAATAAGAACTTTTACGCCAGAGATTACTCTTCAGCATACCGATAATTTTATTACCTTATAATTAACCCAAAAACTATCAGCAGTGACAAAGGGGTATTTTTCTGTTTTAATTTTTCAGTACGCCCATCATCAATGTATTTCCTATCTGTCACAGGCCACCGGGATGACCCCACAGCTTCCAAGAACTAACACAGCAGCTTCTCTTCAATGGCCATCAACTGGAAGCAATAGAGACTCCATCCTTCACACCAAAAACACCAACCTCGCTCCCGACCCCATTTCAGGATACCAAAATACCCACTCCCATAGCGTCACCCATGCACAGCTGAAGATCTGCTCTACATAGGATAATATGGAAAATTATTTACAGTACGTAAAATTTGCACTGGGACTCTGTAACACAGTATGAGAAGTTATAAACTAGACACAGTAACGCTTCTGTCCCATAAAATTCTAGCTGTTGTGCACAGGCAGCAGAAATCAGTAAGACCAAAGATGCTACGCAGAAGTTTCTAACCCTGTCACGAAATGCTCATCACCACAGCTATGTTGTTTCTCACAACAATTTAAATTGGTTCCACAACCCAAGAACTATTTGCTAAACACTCATTACTAAAACAGCATTTCCTGCATTGGGTCACTTCACCTCTCCACACTCTGTATTCACACGTAGTTACAGTGACAAATAACAGATCAGGGATACTATAACTAGAAAACTAAACTCCTTATCTTTCTCCCCCGTACCATCTTCACGTATCTTTCCCCTTATCATTCAAGCGTGCAGCCCAGGAGGTTGTGTGCCACTTGATGCTGCGGAACGAGCAGCAAGGTCGTGGTCAAGTTCTGGTGCTTCAAAATTCACACCTCTTCCTTTCTGTCCAGTACCAGCGTGCCCTCAACCTTGCTACTCCTCCCCCCGTATCTTTTCAAGTATCTGACATTTGCACAACTTCTCTATTCTCGCTATTCAAGAAAAAGGAAACCGAAAACGAAACTGTTTTGACACTATAATCCCTCCCTCATGAATCACTTCGCTGAAACCTCACGGTGCTCTAAGTGCAATTCTTGCTTTTCAGGTTTGCCTCCCCAGCCCAACTGTCAGTATCACTGTCCAGGTTTCTGATCCAATTTTACTGCATTCCACTCCTGCCTGTCTTCATCCGCTGTTCACTGTTCTTCTGTGTTCTCTTTCTGGGCTTCTGAGTACATAAACACATACACAATACACACACACCCTGCACATTATACATGAACAACAACCATTCTCTGAGCCACAACCTTCACCTCACCAAGAAAAAAAAAAAAAAACAACGTTTCAGAAACTCAATTCTGCAGTCTTACTAGATCTCAGGGAGGATGATTACTGTCACCTCTCTTATCACTCTCCTCTCCTTTACCCTTACCTATTTAGGACCCTAACTTCTCTCCTGCTGCAGCTAAGCACACATTCTATATCATCTTCAGGCTACTGAGAGTGTTTTCAATTTTGTCAAGTACCCTGCATATTCCCTCACGCTCAAAGAATAAAATGAGCGAATGACCACCCTTTAAGAAACAGCCGCATTTTGAATCCTTCCATCAGGACTCCACAGAAACAGTTGAAATCAAGGCACAATTAGGGAAAAAACACTGCCTCGAGCCATTTAAGTTTGCTAAAATTACCTTTTTTTTTTTTTATTCTTTTCATGATACTCTGGACAAAGGGCAAACTAAGGGGGAGTTCCATGCAATTCCCCAAAGCAACAAGGTGAAGACGTCCCAATAAATCGCATTTGGAGACCCAACTGAAAACAAACTGCAGCTCTATAATCACACAGAATCAGAACGGTCGGGGTTGGAAGGGACCTCTGGAGATCATCTAGTCCAACCCCCCTGCCAGAGCAGGATCACCTAGAGCAGGTTGCACAGGACAGCATCCAGGTGGGTTTTGAACGTCTCCAGGGATGAAGACTCCACAACCATCTTCAGCTCCACAGCACTGTCGCCCTACAGTGTGTCCTCACCCTCTGACTCTACCTTTTCTCCCAGTTTGCTCTCCAGTTTTCTTGGTTTATGGAATTACTTGATTCAACATCTCGTATCCCATCCCGCTTTTTCCTCCCCTCCCTCTTCCCAACACACAGACGGCAGCGATGCCACAGGCAGCGCGGGTGCCCTGCTCTGAGCAGCGATGGAGGGAGGCTTTCAAGCACGCAGTTCACAATAGTACGGGGGGGACCAGGCGGAGGGAGAAAAAGGCGACTAAAAGCGGGACGTCCCACGCTCAGCCCACGGGGAAAGGGAGCGACCGGCGCCTCGGGGTGATGCCGGGGGTAGGTGGGTGGGCAGGGGGGGGGTTGCTGTCCCCTTGGTTCTCACCGCAGGGCGCTGCAGAAAGGAGAAGGGGAACCCAAGGGAGAGGCACGGCCGGGCGGAAAGGCCGCGGGCCGGCAGCGTTACCGGCTGCCCCGGCGGGAACCGGGGCGGGAGGGGACGGGGACCCGGCGGGAGGAGCGGGGGTGGCTGGAAGGCGCCAATCGCCCGTGACTTACGCAGCTTTTTCCACATGGCCCGGTGGCAAGCGATGAAGCCCTTGCGCAGGGCCGCGCACACTTCGGCCGGCTCCGCCGAACCGAAGCCCTTCTGCTTCTTGATGAAGCCCCACAGGTTCTCCCGGGCGAACTGGGCCGCCTCCCGGCCGCCGTGCCCGTCGCACACGGCGAAGAAGGCCACGGAGCGGCGCGGGCGCCGGCCGGAGCCGGGGCCGGGCGGCAGCGCTCCCTCCTCCGGCGCCCGCGGGCTCCCTCCCCGCCGCCGGCCGCTCTCGGCGAGGGGCTCGGCGAGGCGCGGGCCTGCTGCCGCCGCTCCGCCTTTGTGCGGGGGGCCGCGCTCCGCCTCGGCCGGCGGCTCGGGCTCCACCACGATCTGGGTCACGTCCTCCATGTATTTCCTGCCGCCCTGGTCGGAGAACACGCTCACCCCTAGCGAGTACAGCCCCTCCATGGGGGGGGGCGGGAGGGGGGAGGCTCGGCGCGGCGGCGCCCGCCGCTCCCCGCCCGCGATGGCTCCCCGCCGCCCGCCGCCGCGGACTATTGTTGACGCCGGCGGCGCCGCTCGGGCATGTCCGCGCCGCCGCACCGCGCCGCACCGCCCGCCCGCCTCCGTCAAGCCCGGCCGGAACGGCCGGCGCTCCGCGTGCCGCGCCGCAGCGCCCCCTGCCGCGTACGAGCCCGCCGCCGCGGCGGAAGGGGCGGCCGGGCGCGTCCGCGGCGGCCGCTACGGGCGCCCCCTGCCGACGGCCGGCGGGCCCGCACGGGGGGCCGGGCCGCGGCTTGGGCTGCGCGCTCCTACTACAGGGCGGCCCTACTACGGCCTGCCCGCCCCGCTGCTCTGCTGCCGGCTCCGCGCACACCTCGCCAGGTCCGAGTAGGGCACCAGTTACTAACGGGACTCCCCACGTTGCTCCAGGGATCCCAGCCGGTTACTCCAGCCCCCTCGTCCTTCCCTGCCAGCCCTGCTTTCCCGCTTGGACAGGGAGGATATATGGAATACGGGTGACTTGCACCGCGGGACGTGCTGATGGGCTGTTGAGGCTTGAGTCTCTTTAAGGCGTTCCCGTCATCCCAGAGGGCTTGTGCGTCTCATTTTTGTAGCCGACATTCTAGGCATTGTTCTATCTGCGACCTGCTACCGCTTTCCACTCCCAGAGCCCCTGCCTGCTGCAAGTTTAAAGCAGCTAAAACTGAATCTAGCAAAAATACTTCCACTGTCAGTAAAATTGAGATAATTGTTTGGCTTAAGTACTACAAGTAGTTTGGATTTCCTTCTGTTAACCACGATAAAGTCAACAGTATTTAAAAAATAAGAAATATTATCAACAAAGCTTTGAATTTCTAGAGTGCCTAGGGATTGGAAAACCTGTTACAAACATTAATGAATTAATCCACATTAATCCAATACAACAACTAACCCTTCCTATTCTACAGGTGTTTACACCATCAGATCAATCACCAGATCATCCGCCAAATACAGAATTGCTTTAAAAATCGGTCCATTAAGTTTCACAACAGAGCATTTTATACAAGTACATTTGCCACGTGTATAAATGGATACTTGAAGCATGTGGAAAAGAGACAAAGCCTCATCTGAGCTTCACACAGTCCAAAACACCACAACATACCCTTATTTCCCTTCTAATTATCAGAAAAGCATGTCGTGCCAATTGCCAGGCCCGCAGCAGACCCGCTGCCATCCAGATCACAGCACACACATAAAAGAGGGGGGAATAGATTTTTTTTCAGTTACTTTTTAATACAAAGTAGCCAGAAAGCAACAAAACTGACTTGAAACTATTGACAAATAAATGACAAAATTATTTCGACGGATCTATGTCATCATAGGGACAACTAAGGTCTATTTCTGCCAAGAAGCACAATATCCCTATTTCATAGCTGAATAAACGTAGCCCGAGATGTTGTCATGCAAGGATTACCACCGTTCCATAGAGGTAATGCTTTCCTAAACCATTTAGAATGGAAAATCATAGGCTACTCCAGGAACAGAACCAAACAGACTGACTGCTACCCCGATGCTTTACGTAACCATATTCTAGGTAGTCTGGTATTTGTAACGAAGGTAAGGCAATGGGGTGCGGGGGGATAATTAGTTATGATGGAAGAAACTCCTCTTCAAACTCCAAGGAATTTCTGTCTCTTCTTTTTATGTCCAAGTATTGCTTTTGCCTTTTCGAGTGGAATAAAGTGCTTTGTTTCTGTCGATACTAACTTTTACAATCAAGACAACAGCACCGTATATAAACCCTACCTACACTCACAAATTTAACCAAACTACAGTAAAGCTGGTCTTGCATGCACCAACTACATTCCCAAAACCGCCGCTGGAAAACAAAAGTGCTTGAAGATTTACAGGGCACACAACCAGCACATCCTCCAGCAACTAAAACCGTATTGCTTAATTTCCTGCTGAAGTCCTTCAGCTTGCAAGAAACTTCAATTCACCTAAACCAGACACTTGCAGAAATAGGAACATGTCTATGAAAACTGAAGATGGAGGGAGAAAAACTTTTCGTGAAGATGCTGTTTGGTGGAGAGCAGCACTGCTGTGTCCATGCTCCAGCACCGAGGTAACGGGCAGCAATCGAAGGGCAATTTAGCATTTTGTCATGCATTCCTCTCTCACACAGAAATATGGGGAGTGCTGTTCTCGGTTCTTATACTTAGTGGAACCAAATGCTAAGCTGAAACTGCCCATGGTCCCCCAGCTATTTCAGATGCAGAAGTGAGGTTAAGCATCTCACCAAAATTAAAAGCTTTTTTTTTTTTTAATATAAAAAAGTGTTACAAGCATTTAATGTAAAATGCTTCTAAACCAATACAATCAGGTATTTACTTGACCTTGATGATAGTTTATTTTCATTTTGGCTGACAGTTATTGAAATAAATCCATTTCAGAGTGGCTGTACAGGCATTATTATTGCTTGGTCTAGTTCGACTAATTCAAATCATTTCTCAAAGTTAGAGGCCACGATTTCTTTTGTGGATGAAAAGTTTTTCTTTTAACTTCAGTTTTAAAAAAAAAAAAAATCACAAATAGGCTTAAGCTAAATTAAATTAGTTACATGTTGAAAAAAAGAATGACCACATCTTCAGCCAAAATAGATCAAGCAGATGTAGTTTAAACCCCTGTTAGGTTAGGGGGAATCAGAAGAGAAGTGCCATAACTTCCATGAATTACTTCCCAGTGTTTGCTAACACATCACATGGCACTAGGGTATCTCTGAGGGTTACCCATCCATGGGCTCAAAGACTGAAAAGCAAAAAGAAGGAAAAGAAACATGCCAAAGGGAACAAGATGCACCAGGTCAGGCCTGGGGCTCAAATACTGCAGTGTAGCAGAGAGAAGAACCCCAAGAGCGCATTGGGCAGCAAGGTGCTCCTCAAACGACACCGCCTGTGAATCTGGCATCAGACGTTTTACAGGTCTACGCTGAACCGAGCGAATAAACAAGCCTGCCTTTCCAGGAGGAGAGGCAGGGAAGGAGGCTGGCACAGATACTAATGCTTTTCCCAGCAGAACTCCTTTCCCTCAGCTGCATCAGACAACAAAAAGAACCGAGACAGGTTCGTTCAGCTTCGTCTGAACTCCGCATCACAAGCCAGTGGCCAGCACCCTGCCCTCTCTTTTCTAGCCGCGTGCTTGATTTGAAGTGACACCAAGTTACATCTTGTAAGAGCCGGGATTAATTTTGTCCAACGGATGAAAAATACGAAGCGATCAGCTCAGCTGATCACAAAAAGCTCCTAACCTGGGCACAACGTTAGCAATCAGAAAGCAGCACTGCCCGCCTGGCTTTGGCAAACCCACGTTCTGAAAGCCTTCTTCATTTGTAAAGCATCCCAGCCGACTTTGGGGACTGCCCTTCATGTCCTACTGCTTACAGCCACACAATAATATTTCTCCTCCCTCCAGCCCCTAAGTAAGCTTCAACAAGCCAAGCTGATAGTGACCAAAGGTTGTGATACCCCTAACGGTTCCTTCATGGCCTATGTGAAACGTGTCATTCATCTCAGCAAGTCCCAGACAAAGCGTGAGAATCTCATGGAAGAGAAGAAAATACAACAGAATGGTATCCACATTTTTAAAGGTTTTTCCCTTTAAAGACCTGATGGAGTGTAATCTCAGTTTCTTCCTATTCCCTGAGGCACGACCATGATGGCATTGCTTTAACATTTCATCCAGAATGTGACTACATGAAGAATATAAAAATGAAAATTTATTTATCTGGGTTGCAGTCAACATGAAAGTAAAAAGATACCAGCATTAAAAAAGATCTGACAAGTTCATGTGAATGCTCTGCATTTAGCTCTTGTTTTAGAGCAACAGTCTGTTATGTTGGCTCCTCTACAGTTTAATGATTTCCTGTTAAGAATTTAAAATTAGAAGCCTCCAACAACTTCCCCATAAACTATTTCCAAGGTTCCTTTAATATCCACATCAAGGAGATATAGTAGGTTCATATGTTATCCATGTCAGTTCACTTCCTTCCCACTTCAAAATAAGCACATTGCAGGAAAATTCAGCAGGTTTTTTATTGTTTTCTTAGAACCTTTTTTTCCTCGCTAAGTACGTCCAGCTATAGTCATTAAAAACCGAAAAACTGTTCACATACACAAGCTCATATTTAAACCATGACAAAACAAAGAACTGCTGGTCTAATCCAAAAAGCCTAAACTATGCTAGATTATAATCCAAATCCAAATTTTCCGTTGATGAGCTAGCCTGCATCTTCAACTACATTCACACCGAACTTCATCTGCGTTAACACATCAATTTCACACACTTTTGCTCTTTGACAACCCCTTACCTTTAATGAAAACAAGCAAAGGATACTCTTGCACTGGCAGCACATGAAACAAATTCGATCTTTTTTCAGGCTTTCCAGAACTATATTCCTGCAAAACAGACACAGTGTTTATTTGGTACTTTTCACTCATATATCTCAAACTATAAAGCACTGCTCATTCTTTTGACTCAGAAATTATATAATAATTGCAGTAGTTATATTATTATGCTGCATTTAAAAACTTATTTATAGGCATACAAAAGGCAGAGCGTCTGCACGCATCCCATCTCATTTCCTCACCGAGCCAACGAAAGGCCTCACAAACCCTCATCACCACCTTTTTGACAAAAATCAGCATCCACACCTATCCACCAAAAATGCTCCTTATGTGAACATTTTCTAATTAATTTCAATTAAAAGTGAGTCAGGTGAAACTGCAGTTGACTTAACCTGACTTAAGAACACACTAGTGGAAAAAAAAAAAGCAGCAGTAAAAGCAGCAATGCTGCTGCTTCTTGTGTCAGGTCTGACAGACGTACAGCTCCTAATTTGGCTGAAATATAAATCTGCACACACAACTGAAAAAAAAAAAACCACACAAAACCTAACCCTTTTCAGTTTGCACATCAGCCACAGAGTCAAAAATTGTGAGACAAAGACAACACTGATACTTTCTGCAGTCATTTGCAGACCAAACTGACTTGCTAGTCATGAAACCATGGTTTCACATACAGGTTTGGAAAAGCTTATGTGAACAACCTCCTCTAGCCGAGGCGAACTCCAGTGATTCACTGTTGTCCAGGAATAGTAACTTGGTACCAATATCTGGTTGGGATTTTTTTTTTAAAAAAAGAGTTTTGAGGAGTTGTTTTATTTTTGTGGTGCAGAACAACATCAGACTCCAACCACATTCTATTGAAATGACACCACCTCTTTCTTTGCAGATGGGAAATCTCTTCTATAAGAACTTCTTCAATAGAGGGAATTTTGACAGCCAAGAGGCTGTTTGATCTCTAGGGGCTGTTTTTATGATAGAAGACTGTGATTTTCTTTATACATTTACCCGTTATTAGGCTTGTCTGCACCCACATCCACTACAACGACACACAGATGTACAAAGCCATTGCACTCCATACGCTTTACACGCGAGTGGTTCCAATACCCAGATGCATCTTCAAAAGCCAAGATTCAGAAGGCAGACTGACTAAACCCTCTCGCCCAAACAACATACATTACCATTTTGCTTTCAGACACAGGCAGTATTTGTAAGTGTCCTTTAAACGTTTCCCTACATAACAAAAGAAAAGAGGAAGATACCAACAAAGATAAGAATATCCATCAGAACCTCTGCCAACAAGTGCTGGGGTCAGAAAGATTTTCTAACATCTGCAACTATTAATGAGCAATTGCAGTAAAACAATTTACAGATGTGAAAAGCACATCATTGAATGGAGCCATTTTGCTGATAATTTCCCAACAGAGCTTAAGGAAAAAAAATCCATTCAACAAACAGGATACCTCTTAAGTTTAAGGGTATCCAGAGAACTACCCAATTCCTTAATAAAACGGACTTCTGTAGGTCTGTTTTGCTACTATGTCACTTTGAATGGTTACCTACTATCTCAGCGCTGAACACCTGTACACTGAATCAAGGACTCCAACTTTCTAACAATGCCTTTAAGAACAAAATACCTATCTACAGTAGAAGATCACCAAGTTGTTCAATATGTAAATATATCAAGCCATACAGTACCAATAAATAACAAACGCTACTATATCTAAGTTTTATTTCTACCTAGAGATTAAATCACTTTTGCCATAAAAATTATTCCTCAGGCTCTACCAAAATGAATTACAGACTGAATACATGACATAATAGACTCCAGAGAGGGTTTATACCATGTCCTTCTTTTAGAAATATGTTTATTCCTTCTCCTTGAATATGCACACTATAGTTTTGTCTACAGAAAATTAAAAGACAGTAAAAGGGGTAGCCCAGCTAATTTTCCAAGACATAGTAACTTATCAAGAAGATAAAGTCCACTGCCACAGCGCTGTCTTAAAAATGTACCTCAGCCATTATTTTCAGAAAACTTATTAGATGCTTCATTTTAAAACAAAACAAACAACATTTCAAGTTCAAGAATTATCATTTTCTATGTATTATCAATACTTTTTCCTTCATGCACTGGAAAGCTGCCTTACCTGTCCCCGCCCAAGAGGACTCTAACCTTTCCAAACTAGCTCTCCAGAAAGTAACTGAGGTAAACAGCCTCCATCTCTTGGGCAGCTAATTGCCAATAGACCCCAGCTGTCTTTCCTCAACTAAAAAACCCCCACACCTCCTCAGAAAATAAAAGAAAAACCTGAAGCCCCCAACAGGCAAAACCGAAAGGAAAAAGAGGACAAAGCAATCTTCCATGGTCTGTTTATGTCACATTCCTTTCTTCCCACCCCATAACATTTCTTTCTGCAAGTAAAGGACAAAGAATAATGTCTTCTCACAAAACAGAGGGAGGGAGAAATAGCAACCATTTAGGATTATTAAAAACAGTCTCCAAAGTGCCTCTGTCTCCTATAATTTTTAAAATAAAAAAGAACAAACCATAAGTCACAGTAGCAGTCGTACATTAGCTGAGAAAACCAAAATAAAACTTGACAGAAAGAGAAATATTTCCTAGTGCAGTTAGTGCATCTAGGGTTTGGGGTTTTTTCTACCCATGCATACAACAAAAAGTTCCAAAAAATGCAGAATATTTAACTCTAAATGAAAGTTTTGTTCAAGACTGTGCTAGAGCGGTCACACTGAAGTGATATTAACTTAGTGTGATATCAAAATCTACCCCAAGTAATAATCTCAGAGTCCTTGCCTGCATTGCACTGGGGTGGCTAAATCGCTGGCTACGCACAGTGCGACTCTGTTTGAGACCAAATGATCTTAATTGCCTCTGCCTAAAAATCTACCATCTGTGTCCAAGAACTACCCAATATGTTCCCAGTGGCGTGTGCAAGCCCCACACGGAAAGCAAATTAGGAAGACAAACGCGCCTCAAACAGCTTGATGAAGATAATGAGGTATTGACAAAACATAGTGCCATTTCCACGAGGGGTCACGGGGTTAACTTATGGAGGGAATAGAGGGGTTTTACTACACGGCAGCTGAGGAACAACACCAGGGACACTTCAGGTAGGTTCCCAAACCCCCTCAAACGCCGGGCTGCAAATAATGCTCGCCGTGAGCTGCCAACGCACCTAAAAGCCATAGAAGGCCCAATATTAGCAGTATGTTAGCCCAGGTGAAGCTGTAAATACCAACGCTTCCACTCCTAAAGGAGGCTTGGGGCTGGACAGGCCCTGGAGCTCAGTGTGTGAGGGGCGGACACTTGAGGCCAGCTGCCGGGGGCGCCCATCCCGCTCTCCCCGTGCAAACAAAGCCCCCAGAGCCACCAAAGCCCAAGGGCAGCCGGCCCCGAGGCCCGTGTCGGCTGTAGGGAAGGCGCCGCGCCCGACCAGGGCGGTTACCTGAAGGCCGGGCTACTGTGCCGCCATAAGTCACAGCCCTGTCACAACACCTCACTCCTATCGCTGCTCCCAGGGATTCCCCTCGCCCCCACACCCTCCTCCCCCATAGTTCCTCTCATCGCCTCGATAAAACGCGCAGGCGGGTGACTCCCTCCCTTTTCTCTCCGCTATCTTCCCCCCCCCCGGGCGCTCCAACCGCCGCCGCCTCTCCCTAACCGGGCAGGACGGCGGGAGCCCCGGGGCGCGAGGCGCGGGAGGTGGAGCGGACCGGGCAAGGCAAGCAGGCGGGGGGGAGGTGGGTGGGGGGAAGGCGGCTCCGCACACCCAAGATGGCGGCGGTGGAGCTGGAGTGGGTGCCCGAGACGCTCTATAACACGGCGATCTCGGCCGTGGTGGATAGTTACGGGCGGGCCCGGCGCAGGGACATCCGCTCGTTGCCCGAGAACATCCAGTTCGACGTGTACTACAAGGTACGGGGAGGCGGTGGGGGACAGAACGAGGCCGGGCCCGGCTGGGCCTGGGGGAGATGGAGGGAGAAGCGGGCCGGGGGAGGAGGAGGGAGGGAAGGTCCGCTCCCGGCCTGGCCCAGGCCTCTCCCCGGGGGGCTCGGGGGTGAGGGGGACGCGGGGCCTCCCCCTGGCCCTCTGCTGGCGCCGCTCGGCTGCCGGTGCGGGGTAGGGCCCGAAGATCGGGCTGGGGGAGCGAGGGCCTGTGTGGGGCCGCCTGGGCTGCGGCTGAAGGAGAAGGAGGCTCCAGGGGGAGGCTGGGGCCGGGCCGGGGCCCTGCGGCTTCTCCCCTTTCCACCCGTGGGCGCCTGGCCTGCGTGAAACGGCCGGGGGCCGCGGGGAGGGAGGCTGGGGGAGCCCCGCTGCGGAGGGCACGGAAAAGGGGCCTGTCCTTGGGACCGGGGGGCGAGGGCCCGGCGGCGGGGAAGATGTCTCCTCACCCTTGGAGCCAGAAGGGGTAGGGGCAGGATAAGACCAAGCTATCTGTGTTGGAATATATTCTTTCCTTTTCCTTTTTTTTTTTTTTTTTTTTTCCCTTTTTTAAATGTATTTGAGAAGGTGATGTGAGTGGGAGAAGGAGCGGAGTTTGCCGTGCTCTTATACCTTCTTTAATGATTTGGTAGGAACCAGATGAAAAGAATTAAGACTCGTTTAATGATATCGTTTATTAGCCTTAAATTATTCTTTTATGAAAGGGTTGTTTCTTATTCAGTTGCCTTTAAAACATCCAGAGTTAGAGTAAAAGGTACACTGAGATGGTCCATTAATTTCTATTGTCCACTAAATAGGCATTTCATCCATGTGCAGGAAAGGCTGGAAATGAACATTCATCAGGAGAGAAACAACATGTAAAAAAAAACCCAAAAAAACCAAAGATGGGGGATAACACTTCTTTGCCAGTAAATTTCTGAAAATGTAGGATGTGCTAAATGAAATAATTCTTTAGATGAATCTTTATGAACCGGGGTAGTCTGTCACACATATAGAGAGTTATAGTATTTATAAGGAAGACTGATCTTCACTAGAGACAGGGAAATTGTTTCTGCAGTGTTGAAACAGGGATGTTTATTTTGTGTGTACTAGCAGTTACTTGTCTGCCTTGTGTGTTGAGAAACGTGGAAGCCCCTTTCTGCCACATAGGAGCATGCTCACAGCTAATGGTGTGTTTGACATACGGCAGTGGTCAGACAAAGACTGGAGATATGGAACTAACAATGTGGAAGAATATTTTGAGGTTTGTTTTTAATAGTTAGTAGGTATGACCATTGAAAATAAACCCTTTTGGCATTGCCTGTCCTGATGCTCCTTTAGGTGAGAGGATGGTACTCTGTGGCTTTTAAAAGTGTAAAAGCAAAACCTCCTTCTAATGATAGAAATATCCAAGTATATATTATTCCCAGATTGTTTAAAAACTCATCTGTAGATAAACTTAATACATCATTGACTTCTTATCCTTTTATTCAGCACTCTTCAGTGGTTGCGTTGAATCAGATTCGTATGGAGTTGTTCTATAACGGAAAAGGACCAGCAGTATATCTGACTTCTAAAGAGACTTTCTGACCTGTTTGTTCCACTTGTGTACATGGATGCCTTGTCCTGTTGGGCAGAGGATAATAAACATGCTCTGTACCTGTCCTCAAAATAATGTTTGTGTTGTACTAATCGCTAGCCAGTATAACTTCTGCTAACGACAGTAATTTGCGTTGCTTTTCCTGTTGTTTCTGTATTTTACAACAGGACAGTCTTTGATAAGCTGAAATGTGTAAGGTGCACCTGTATTCCTTTTGGGAATACGCATCTGTCCGCGTACAGAGTAAAGACGAGGTTGCACAGTGCAGTGAGTGTTTTGCCAGGCCAGTCTTCCATGTCTTCACTAATTGGGGTTTTTCTCTTTTCTGTGTGGGGGAACCTGTCGTCTTTATTAGTCACTTTCAAATTGGCTTAGGCATAGATGTCACTAAACCTTGGATGGGATGCTGAGAGGGCGTTCCAAGCCCTGCTAAAAGGTGGTCTGTCTGCAGAGGTATCTGCCTGCAATGAGCTCCTTGAAGCCTAGTCCGGATTACAGACCTTTCGGAAGGAACAGTGTGTGTTTTTTCCTCTGCCCTTGTACAACACTTGGTAACTGGTTCTTGTTTTCTATATGCAGGTGGCTACAGCAATACCAATGACATAGCTGAATTGGGTTAGAGTGAGGGTGGCGTCACACCTTTGGATGGTTCTCTCATGTGTGGTGCTTGTTTTACTGTTTTGGTTCTGGATACAGTAGTTTTCAACATCACGTGGGTATTAAATACCATTTCGGGTCGGTGAGCTGTGTTCAGTACATCCCAACCATTGAGTTCTTTAAAGCAGAAGGAGAATTTCTGAAGTCTTACTTTAAAGTAAGACAGACTGAAGACTCTTAAATCTCTGTTCTGACTACATGGTGGTGGTTGTTGCTGCTGTCTTGAGGGGGTGTCAGTTGGTTGTTAGTATCATATTGAATAGTACTTATTCTTCAAATGCAGCTGAGGAAGAGGGATGTGTAAGTGAGGATTTGCATGAATATACTTGCATTTAGACCTTGAAAAAGATAGAGAATCACTTTCTGTGATTATTAAAAGGAATAAAAATGTTTCCAGTCTTTCCCGTCTAACTTGTAAGTAATGGCTTGTTATCCAGGTATCAATCATGGTTTGTGATACCGGAGAAACTGCCACTGATTTTGCAAAAAATAAAAGGTAGCATCAGTCAGATTTTATTTGATACGCAGATGTTAGTTGGCTGTGGCAGTACAAACGTGGGGTTTATCGTATTCATTGGTACAAACACTCAGACTTAACATTTGCCAATCTTGGACAGTTTGCCAGCCTGTTCTCGTTGGTTAGGAAGGCATCAGGAGGACGCAGTACTGTTACAATAGCCAAGGTGCTATTCATTACAAGGGAGGAGAATCCTAGCAGAGTGTCTTGGCCTTCGTTTTTTCCCCGGGGCACTCTCTAATCCGGTGTTTGGCTCTATTGTCATAATATATTGCTTTTATTTCCCATTCCTTAACACATCCAACTACTTCGAGTTCTACGTGTTCCAGAATTGTTAACTTGTAGGACATGCCTTACAAAGCTGCGTGTTTGCAGTTACCAGTGAGGAATCAAACCTGGGATAGTTGCAGAATGTTCTTTGTTGTGGACCTGGTAAGAAATGGTTCTGCTGCAGGGTGATGGGAGCAGGCAGGTTCCTAATGCAAAGCATATTTATCTTTCTGTAGCGTTCTTAAACAGTGACTAAGGCTTAAAAATGGCAATATCAGATAATCATGAGTGTAGTAAAACAACAAACCTGTACTGGTCCGGCAGGGTGTTACTGGATTCTTTTCAAGTTTGACTTTTTGTTGCAACCATTAGAAAATGAATAGAGGCAGAGCAGAATGCTTATAAGAATATCCTGGAAATTTTCAAGTATGCTTTTGTGCTAAAAAATATTTAAATGTCTTATTAATCACAGCTGTATTTTGAAGAACTTCATAACTAGTATTGTTACAAGTAACACCTGCATCTAGGGGAAAAAAGTGCAAACATACTGTATTTTGTTTCCTTTGTGTCTTTGCCAGGTTTATGTATATCCTGGTTGTGGTATTCTCTAGTAAAACTAGTCAGGTTCTCTTTCTTGGTTTTTGAGGGGAGAAAGAGAGAGCGTGTGTCTAGTTTTTAGAAGCTGAAGAGAGAAATACGCTGGGTCTCAGTTAAAATAGGACATGCTTGGCAGGTAGGCAGCATTTGTAAATGCTAAAATTCTGTATTAAAAAGTAGGTGAAAACTGGAATAAACTGTAAGTCCTCAAAAAAACCCACAACCAATAAAACAAAACCCAAAACAGAAAATGAGCAAAATCAAATTATTATATTTTGTAGTTTGTTGGGGCAAGGATGGTATTTTGAGGGAGGGAGTTCATGTAAAGAATCTGGTTTCTGTTGACAGAAACAAGATCTTGAACTAGTCTGATGGCTGTTCAGTTAGTGTCTTACGTAGAATTCCGTTCTTTCTGCCGTGCCTTAGCTTGGTATTCTATTGTGCGTAATAATCTCATTTCTTTGGTTCTCGGGGCGATTTTGGAGAGATACTGCTTCATTCGCCTTGGTGTTCTCTGTGATAGGTATTTGTTGCAGTTACACGCTAGCAGGCTGATCTTGGACTTGTGTTGGCTAAGAAGGCGTTTGTTTTCCTTTTGGAATGTCTTTTCTGGATTGTGTATTTTTCTTTTTTTACATTGGTTTTTCTTGAAAATCATTTGGGTCCGATGTTCTTTGAGTGTTTTCTGATGAGATCATTAACCACAGGAACAATTGGAGATGCATTAATTTGTTTTAGTTGGTGCAGAGGTTGGTAACCTTTAGTAGTTGCACTATGCTAGTTTGTTCTGCATTAAATTTTTGAGGTGAAATCCAAAAGTTTATCATGCTTTCTCTTCAAAGTGGTAGAAGAAAGTCCTGAAGTGCTCCTACCTTGATGTAAATCAAAATATCAGATTTTGAGTTTAGATCCTTGCTAGCTCCAGCTTCTATAATGACGAGTGCAGCTGCAGTATCGTGTCTCCTCGGTGTGTTCTGCTAATCCAAAAAAGAACAAGCATGGCTAATGAAAGCTCTTGTGTTGCATCTAGGTATTCTTTGAACCAAACAAAATGAATAAACAGGAATTTGCTGACTGTTCACAAGCAATGGGACATCCATTCTCTGCATTGCAGCAGAGACTGTTTTTAGTGATGAAGAATCATTGTGGGCGTAATTTCTATAAATTAGAATAAAACAAGCTTGTCCCAAGGCTTCAGTCTCCTGGGTATTTGACAAGAGTGAAGAGGATAAAGTAAACTGAGAAGTGAAGTGTAGCTGCACTGCTTTAGCACTGAGGTTTTCTGACCAGGGGAGTATGAACAAGGTCATAGGCAAGCAACGTGTGAGGGAGGCAAAAACTCCCAGAGCAGATGGGTCCTATTTTGTAGGACTTCTGCTGTGACCCATCAGTGTGACTTCACAAAGACTTAGTTACGTTCATGCTGCTGTACTTTTGGGGATCAGAAATTAAATGTGTATGTGGTAAACGATCGTGATTTCTGCATGTGTGCACACGTACGACCATTCTGATCGCCTGGCTAGACTTCCAGAGTAGCGTGTGCAGTTGGACTTCCCTGGACGCTGCTTGAATGAAACCACATCCTTGTATCACCTTCGTGAATTAAAGCCTCACAGTGAAGGAGAATCATCACTTCATGTGTTTTTTCCCAATTATCATTATTTAAACACATGCCTTGTTTCTGTAGTCTAAATTCAGATTAGAACTGAACCATTTTCCTTTGTTATGTCTTTACTGGTTTGAACCTTCTTGCCTTTGCTCACCGTTCTTCTAACTCTTACTGCTCACTTTGCTTCTTTTGAACCTCGAACTGTGCGGCATGTTTTCTAATCCTGATAGGCTCTACCTTCCCCCTTTTTTTCAGTATCCTTGTTGAGCCTTAGCCACTAGAACTTGTCATAATTCAGATAATGAGGTCACATCACGAACAGAGGTGTTCAGCTTCTGCTGAAACAGTAATTCCCTTTTCCAGTTTGTTTTCCTTTGCACTGATTGACCTTCAGAGCAAACTGGGTTTCCTCACTTAGTGCTGCTGACAGTCATACGAGTGTGTGACTGTAAGGCTCAGACTTCGTATCCCTTGTGCTGGACTCTGTGTAGATGTGACACAAAAAGCTGCTGATAGGGTGCATAGCGAAGTGAGTGGGAAGATGTGAAGAAGTGTGCTGGGTGCAAAAGCAGTAGACTCCCCAAGTTGTCTCTGAAATTAGGTATATTCAGTAAAGCTGGGTTGTTTTTCTTGATTATTTATTTGATTGAGGTTCATAAAGATCAGCCTAGTAATTGGCAGTGTGTTTTTGAAGAAGAGCTGTAAAATAAAGTTTGCTTCTTTTTATGCCCTAAAGAATATCCAGTAGAACTGGGGCTTGTGCAGAGGCTGTGTAGGTGGTTTTGAAATTGATTTAAAAGGATCAAATGTACCTGAATTTCAAACTGATTATTTTCTAAGGCTGTTCTTGCCCTGTCTGTAGTGAGTCATTTGTCAACAGATTGATTCAGTGCACTATTGACTCTCAGGAAACTTTTAGCCTTCCTCGTTAAGTAGGGAAGGAAGATTGTGCTTACAGCCAAGCTTTTTTCCCAAATGCTGATGTTTGTTGGTTAAGTATACAGTCCTTCCCAGATTTGGCATGATATTCTGCATTACATTATTAAACAGTGCTAAACATGCTGGGGAGCTCCTTGGGATTCCTTGTATCTTCAGTTCTTACTAAAATGTCCGTATTAATTTTTCAGTCTTCTTCCAAACTGGAGCAATGGAGGCATATTTTTCAAATTGCATATGCTACAGTTCTTCTTCTAGAGGGTCCTTTTACAACTGGTTAGAATTACTCTCCAGCCGCTTTAAAAAAACAAAACAAAACAAAACATTTTTTTATTTGGTTTAGAAAACTTTTCTCTTGTGCTTATGAACAGCGAAACAGCCCCGAATGCTGGTGATACAAACACTGCATAGCTCTTCTCTGGCCTCACAGCTTTGCTGTCGGTAGCAGTTTAATGTATCTTGGTCTCTCTTTCCAGCGGTTTGTTAGGAAGCAGTTAGAGCTCAGATTAATCTGTCCAGAGAGCAATCTGAGAAGAACTGTAATGGAATTGCATATGCAGGATGATACAATAAGTAAGTTACAAGTTAATGTTACCAGTATGTTTAACTGGGGACACCACTACATGCAGCTTTTGAATGCTTAGGTGGATGTGGTACGAGGTAAATATTAAGCCTTGGATCCCGAACAAGGATCATGGTGGTTTTTCTCACAGCTATGCAAAACAGTTTGCTTGTGCATGTGGGTAATGATGCACCTATATATTAAACTTAGGCCTCAGTTCCTGTCTTCAGTGCTGGAATTAATGTGTCAGTGTGAGCTGAGGAAGTTGGAAGTCATATTGTAGACTTTTACTCTGTCTCTTTTTTTTTTTTTTTTGTTCCCTCCATAGCTAAAGAAAAAGAAATCTCTGTTAAGCTCCAAATAGGTTACATTTATGTCTAAAAGATGTTTGTTTCTTAGGAAAAGAATAGTTCTTCAGAAGTCCAAACCTCTGCTGTTCTTGTGAGGGCATGTTTTTATTGAATCACTATTTTGTTTTGTTTTTTGTGTTATGTAGCAAGGCTTGTGGTCAGGAATTTTGTCTCTCTGGAGCTTTAACAAGAGAGCCATTTCTTCAGTACTTGCAACTGCTCAATGGACAAATGAGCGTTACTGGATCTTCTGGAATTGCTTCACAGTTTGACGTATACTCACTATTTCCATGTCAAATTTTGTTCAAAAATATTGCTGTAACAGCTACAACAGTTTCAAGAGACCTCAAGCTGAGTTAGTTCCTTAAAAGCATTTGCCAGTATGTCGAGGGAAGGGGTGAATAGTGTGGTAAACGTCCCAAGGGTACTGTATTTCTGGCTATACCGGTGAAAAATAGGTTGGGTTTTTCTGCATGCCGGAATGCTGCAAGTGTTAACCTTTAGATTGGGATAAGAGATGTGCAGATAGCAGGCTTGGGCCTTTGGGTTGGTAAGCCAAATTTTACATGTGCCTGAAAGAACTGATACATCAAAATTGAGGGTGTAGTTTGGGACCATCCCCCCCAAGCAGGGCATTTATTCGTTAGCAGTTTAAGAATCGCATGTAGCATTACAAGGTGTGTTTATGTAACCTAATTTAACAAGTCTTACTGCAGTTAGGATTTGGTGAACTAGTATTGGAGTAACCTCTGGGATCTTTAGTTAGCGCTGCAAGATGGTGAGGGGCAATGATACTGTACTTGATTGAAAGCCTCATTGTTGAACGTGTGTTAGTACTTTTGTTTGTCTTAAATCCTGGTAAAATGGCTTGGGTAGGTGTCCTTGTTTCTTCCAGAAATGATCTCATTGATTATTGATAACGTGTCCACCCTCAGTTTTGGGTGTGGAATACTAGGCAAAATTTAATCATCTTATTTTTGATTGTGGAAAATCATGTTTCAGGTTTTAAAGAACCGTTAGACAGCTGTGTAGCAGAAGAGGAGAGCGCTTAACCGTGACTGTAGCTTTTAAATACACCAGGCTGGATGTTCTTTCACTGCCAGAGAGAATATAGCTTCAGAAGCAACTCTGATCCCTCTGAATTACAGAGACATGGCACTATTTTATCTGAGGAGTACCTTGGCATGCAAACTTGCGCTGTTTTTTAAAGGACTTCCTCCCCCCCGTGAAGTGGATGACTAAAAGGGAACGTTAATTTCTGGCAATTGACATTATTAGGTCAAAGTATTTTTGAAGTGGTTTTTTTGTAGGTTCTGCTGTTAAAATAACAAGCTTGCTGTGCTGTAGAATCAGTGTCATGTGCTTTTATAAGAAGAGCCGACCAAGACTCAGTTTCTGGCAGGAGGTGTTCTCACGTGCTTTGTTTTGAATACTAATTCATCGCCTTCCAGTGTTGGTGGAGGAAAAGGTGAACCAGAAACAAGATGCTTATCAATAGCAGGTTTTTAAGAAATTAATAAAACTGAAAGGAATATTAACATTTTTGTCAAATCTGTGTTTGTAACCAAGCACCTCTAAATAACATGTTCTCTTGGCCTTAGTTTTGCTTACACAGTGAGGGTGGCTGCACTCCTCACATCAGAGTTCCTGGTGGCCCTGAACCCCACTTAGGTAGCACGGGGGGTCTTGCTGTGGGTGTGAATGGGCCCCTCTTGGACTGTGGGTGTTTGAACGCCTTGACGTGGGGACTACGAGGTGGGGTTTTCTGAGTCACTGTTCAGAGTGCTTCCCGTGGTATGAAACTTGAGTGTGTAACCTCGTGTGAGTCTGTTGGCAAACTGTGTTTTCCGAGCCCTGGGTGGCTTGGCACAGACACCACAGAAGAGCGGAGACTGGAACAGCCTGCGTCGAAAGATGCAGCTTCTAGAGAGAAGTGCCTGTGAGACATGAGCTACCTCTTCCCCATGGATTTACTGCCTCACAGAAAGATTTCTTGTAAGAAAAAAGGGGGGGGGTGTTTCTAGAACACCTGAAATGACCCCAAATAACAAGCGGTTGTACTGCAGCAGTCCTGTGGGATCCAGTGCTGTGCCTCTAGCAGAGGCTGGCGATGGCACGTATGGCTACAGCAAGTGTGCAGCGGTTCTTCCTCGGGCTGTGTGCCCTGCTCTGCCCGTGCTGCTCCAGGGGCTCCACGGCAGCAGGCATGAACAGCCCGCAGTGGAGCTTTCTGCCGTGTATTTGTACAGTCGCTTTCGTACCTATGTAAATTCTTGGTATTTATAGCAGAAAGCTATAGAAAGCTCTGCTGCTTAACTGTGCATTGCGTAGAGGCCTGTCTCCAGGGCTTGTTGTTTATGAGCCAGTCACCTGATGTATTTACTTATCTGCAGACACAAATCGGTTTGGACATAAAAGTAGCCATTGATTTTAATAAATACATGAGCAGGTTCACTCAAGTGTTCCCATCTACTCACTGCAGGAATTACTTGTGTCAGCTCAGGTATTACTGGGGCCAGGGCTCACGCCTCTCTTTACCTCTGGGTGTTGGTGAGTCACCCCTTGCAGAACCTGTGGGTTTGAGGGTTATTTATAAATGTCAATATAGAATATAAAATCTGTTTGCACTGCTGTATGTTAGATTTTCTGTCATTTCAGAAATGTTTTCAAAGCATTTGGTATCAAAGAAGCCATTGATTGTATTTTTTTGTGAACTTCAGGAAGCTTTTGGTTTTGTCTTGGCTTTTTAGCTTAGGTGTTGCAGTGTTTTGTGATGGAGGTGGACATAGTAGATGCTCGAAAAAAACATTTCTAGATAAAAACAGCTTGAAAACACCTGTGGAGCTCCTGTAGCTTGTGTGCTCAGTTTTTAAACACTGAAGTTGTGCTCCTGTGGGAAGATAGTGGAACTCTTGCTTCCGAGTCTGCGGTATTTCAGTGCTTTCACGTCTAGGTTTCGTCTTTTACCATTAAGCTAAATTTCCCAGAATAACTCAGTCTTAAATTTTAAAATTTATTTATATTTTTCCTTCAGCTTTACCAACAGGGCCGCTTATGCCAACTGGGTAGTGAATTTTGTGAACTAGAAGTTTTTGCAAAGGTGCTACGAGCTTTAGATAAAAGGTAGGTGTCTTAATATATCAATAATTCTCATTTCAGCTCTTACCTCCTGTTCTAGGTTTTGAATTTGGAAGATGTCTCTAATTTTCTTAGTTTTACTAGCTCACCTAATAACTGTAAGAGTATCTCGTTAGATTTACAGATGAACTTTTAAGTTACAATGGTCTTTGTCTCAAAAAAATAAACCAATCAGAACTTCTGTGTCGATGTACCAGCTTGGTTCCCAAAGTGCTTTCTTCATTACTGCTGTGCAGCCAGTTGTCGTGGTTTAACCTGGGTAGGCAGCTGAGCACCGCGCAGCCGCTCGCTCATGCACCCAGTGGGAAGGGGGAGAGAACTGGAAGAGTAAAAGTGCGGAAACTCCTGAGTTGACATAAAGACAATTTAATAATTAAAGAAGAAAAAAAAAAAAAGAGGAAAAAGAAAACAAGGGGGCGGGGGGGAAACCCACAAACAAGCAAAACAAGTGATGCAGAACAGCCCAGTCGCTCACTGTCTGCAGGTCAATGCCCGGCCAGTCGCTGAGCAGTGGCGGTCACAAGTACCTGTTTCTTGCTCTTGGAGCAAATCCAAAGTGAAAGGTTATCAAGCTGATGGGTTCGCCCCAGTTTAAAGAGTTTTCCTGTCATTAAATATTCCAATCTGTGGTGTTATGCTCAGAAGTTGACTTTTTTAGATCAGATTCAAAGCTCATTCTGGTTACAAAGAGCCTTTAGACGTACCTCCCTCCCATTGTTTGCGTGCGTGTGATGTTAATGGCTTCGTCATTGCTCATTTGTCTGCAGTTTCTGTGGGAGTCGTGGGGTGAGGATAGATTTGAGGCTTCCCCCCTCTAAGTTTTAGCTGAAATTGTTGTTTTCCGGTTTTAACACCGTGTGGGTAGCTCATATTTTGCTTACACGGGAGGGTGTCCTTGTGAAGAACTCTGTGTACGCTCCCTTTATTTGTTGGGTCATCCAGCAACTGTAATCCATTAGCCTTGAGACTGACAATTGCGCTTGTGTTCATCTGGTTTTGGTTTGAGAGAGGGTTGGAGTTATTTCTCTGGATCACTACCCATTTGAATTCATGGCACTCAAGAGCCAACTGACTGTGGTGTTTTAAAAACTCCATGTGTAATCAAATTCTGTTTTCTTTTGTTCCAGACATCTGCTTCATCACTGTTTTCAGGCTTTGATGGACCATGGAGTAAAAGTTGCTTCTGTACTGGCCTATTCTTTCAGCAGACGGTGCTCCTACATAGCAGAGTCGGATTCTGCTGTGAAAGAAAAAGCAATCCAGATTGGTTTTGTTTTAGGTAACTGGCGATGATAGGCTGTTTAAAGTGTGGTACTTTCTTTCATACAAGCTTCAGTTAAGATGATGCTAATTTTTTTTTTCATGTTAGAAAGAAATCACAGAGATTAAAGAACATGTGTGGGGTTTTTGGAATGTAATTAGAAAACTACTCAGTGTCTTAAGGAAAATATATTGGGGTTTAATATCTGAGCATATGTAGGCTTGTCCTTGCTATTTCAAATATTTTAGACTTAAAATTTGTTTGCAGATGTGATGCTTAACATTAAGACTTTGCATAATTTTAGTATTGGTAAGTATTTCTTGAAAGAAAACTGTAGGAAAACTATGTAATACCAAGAAGTCACCCTCAACTGAAGGAGAATTCTTCTGCTGTTATATTTCACGCCTTTCAATTCAGGACTGGCGGGTTTAATTCCCATAGGTAGCGTGCAGTTCTCTGAAGTTAGTAGTAGTCTTGCAAGTCCCGAGCAAAGCCTTTTTCTCTTAAAAAGATGTTCTGCTGTTTAAACTTCTGTTTGTTCTTGATTTTTTTTTGTTTGTTTGTTTGTTTTTCCCCCCCAGGGGGGTTCCTGTCGGATGCAGGCTGGTACAGTGATGCCGAGAAGGTATTTCTTTCCTGCCTTCAGTTGTGCACCCTTCATGATGAAATCCTTCATTGGTTTCGTGCCGTAGAATGTTGTGTAAGGTGAGCTCGCCTTTAATGCCTCTGTGTCGTGCTGTGAAATACACATTAATGTGTTACCAACCACCTTGGAGCCATCAAGCTTCAGACGCTCCCTTTAGTGTTGTGCTGCACCAAAGTGCTCTCCTGGCTAGAGCTGACGATCAGAAGGTGCTCGTTTTACACGACTCCTGGGTTTTCATCTTGTAAACTGGCAGCCCAGTTCAACGGGAAACCCCACGGCTTTGCCTTTCTGCGTGACGTACCGTAGGTGACGGGAGCTGGCCTGTAAGAGCGGTCCAGCACCTTGCGATTTTCAGGAGTTTTGCGTGTGAAGGAGTGTGATGTGTTGGTGTTTCCTGAAACTGTAGTTACCACGAGGAGAATCTGCCAAATCCAAACACAAATTATATAAATAAAGTCGAGCAGAAACAAAAGGAAAACATACCTTTCCTGATTCCTGATCCGATGATTTCTCGTGCTCTGTGCTGAGCTACTTACCTATGTGATCAGGTAAACACTGGGATGTCCAGTTCTTGTGGACACCTTCACAGGCTTGAACACTGGGGAAAGAATTGGCCTTTGGGCTTTGTACCTGCCTTGTTTCTCAAGGTCCGTGGGGTCCGTTGAGATCCAAATTGTGTTCACAGAGGCCTCGGAGATTATCACTTTCAGTCTTTTAGTTGCTCTGCTCCTACACCTGTGTGCAGACGTGTGCTATGCTGATGCAGTCTGCAGCAAGTAGCCGGGTTGTTTCTGTTGGCAACACCAAGACTGACCTCTTTTGCATGCTACAGGTATGCACTTAAACACGTGTGTGCTAGTGAGCGTAGTCAAAACAGGAGATTTTTTTTTTTTTTGGCTGCTGTAACGAACAACAAAGTATGTGCTGTATTTATCTGAACATAGGGCAAAACTTGTTTTGGAAAACTGCTCCCCAAAAGCCCTGCATCTTGTTTATGGTTGGGCAAATATGAAGAGTAAATAGGCTTTGCCAGGAGCTGCTTATTTGATGTGCCAACCGGAGGGCCATGGCAACGGCTGCTGCTCTGCCTTGTTCTGCTCAGCCAGCTCCCACTGGCTTTCGTTCCAGAAATGAGAGGATGCCAGGAGAAGGCTGGGCATGAACACACGCTTTCCTAGAACTGGGGAATGACAGATATAGCACCACTGCTAGAACTTAGTCCTTTGCCTTCTAATTAATCTAAAAAAGTTTCCTAGTTGAATCGGTCTGTTTGGCAAGCTGAGGAAGTTGCCTTAAAAATAAACTCCCTCCCCTTCTCCAAACAGGAAAAAAGAAGAGAAGGTAAAGGAAGGGAAAAATGTTAACTCTGTCCGGACAGCAGTGTACAGCCCACACGGCTGTGGAAAGATTTTCATTTTATGCTAGAAAAAACCCTCCTGTGATAGAAGGAACTCTTCTGGACTGGAGATGTTGATTCTGTTTGGGTGGAGACAGACGTTGTTCTTGTAATGGAAGCTGGTGGCCTGTGTGTAACATAACGTCCCTCTGGGCAGCGGTGTGAGTGAGGAGACACTGCTTTCTATTCAGGCAGCTCCCAGACTATCAAATGGCAGCATGGCTTATTTGGAAATGTGTCAAATAGAAAGAATTTGAAACACTTTCAGATGTGCTAAGTATGTAAAATCTACCCACCTTTTTGTGGGAGAGCACGGTAATTACACTCGGCTTAGAAGTCAGGAGGCAGTAGGATAAACTTTTTGTTGTCACCATCTCAACCCGCTGTAGAATATCGTGTTCTCACCACTGTGCGGGCACTGGCGTTAGGTGGAGTTTTAAGAGAACAAAATTTAAGTCCAGCTTTTGAAAATATGACATTTTGAAAAAAAAAAAAAAGTGGCTGCTGTTATTCTGAAAGCTGGAAAGCCTCATCTCGGGGAGTTTAATACATTGAATTATTAACAGTGCGATTTAAAAACATGTAAAGTTTTCTGTTATTTAGACATAATTTCACGTTTCTTTGTACTAGCGGTAGTCGATTATATGGAGAAACTCAAGGAAAATGTGAAGACTTGAGATTTCTGCAAGCTCGTGTACTGCTTTCCTGCATGTGCTGTGCTCCTTTTGGGTTGTTTTCTGTCATTATTGGATGTTAAACAATAAGGCACAAATAGACACATGTGGCTCTCTGGCTTCATTGTTTCACATTTTGCCGATTCTTGGCGTTTTCTCTGATGTTTTTAGACTTCCTAGGCTGCTGTGTAACATTGTGTTTGCTACGTTTGTATGCTCTTAAGAGAATGATTTCATGAGGGGGGAAGTTACTCCCCAAGCGCTATTACTGCAGACATCAAAGGAGATTCCTAGCTATTAGCATAAATGACCTAAGGCGGTTTTTCTTCCTCTTGGCTTTATCTTCTAAAATTCCTTTGGATTAATAAAGGATTTTTTTGTTACTCAAAACTGGATCACATAAACTCTGCTTATCCTAGAGGACTGGGTTAGGTTTAGCTTGTTTTTTGGTCGATTTCCTTGTTTTTAGACGCTATCGCTGAAGCATCCAGGTATTGGATATGATCTTTCCCAGGCATTTATCTGAATTGCAGCACGATCCCTACCGGCTCATACCATTACGTGGGATTTGGGCTTCATATTTTTGATGTTGCACAGCAGCTCCTGGTTGCATGGTGTAGGCAAACAGTTTCCCTCTTCAGGGAGACTGTAATTGCTTAGTTTTTCTCTCTAGTTTCTTTAAAATTTCTGCCTCTTGTTGTTTGAATGTTAGGTCGTTTTCTGCTGCCTGTGACCAAGAACACAAAGCACTTCTACACGACACTTTGTTCTCAGACCTTATTTAAGGGAAAATATTACTGTGGCTTGCTTGCTTTCTGCTCTCGAGCCACCTTGCTGTGTTTCTCATTGGAAAGCTGGTGTTTATGTAGCTTGTTTCAGGGTGTTTTTTTTTTTAAAGGTCTTTTCTTTTGATCTTCCCTTTGCGTGGCTAATGCACATCTGCTGTGCGCTCGCCTGCCGCTCCCTTCTTGTGAAAATGTGAGCTTTGTTTCCTTCTTGTTAGTGTTTGTGTTTTGATGACGATACGTTTCAGTAGGAAGGTGCAGGAAGAGGCTCTGTGAGAGGCAGGCTGACGTTACTGGGCCAACTTCGTAGTTTGCCGTTGCAGGAGGCATGGCTGCAGTAACTGAACTCTCTGCTTGGAGTAAATGGGAACAAGAAACGGGTTTAGAGAAGAGAAACTCTTGATCAAAACTCTGGCTTCCTTCCTCCCCCCTTAACAGTTTCTGGGAGATCTATCATCGTGTATCACAAGAGGTATAAAACGCTGTGCCTCCACAGTGAGCTCACCTTCCCAGGGCTGTAGCCTCTCTGCAGTACGGCGTTGCATTCGGCTTCGCTTCGCTTTGTGTATTCCTCCTCCTGCGTTACGTTGTCCTCCTGATTTGCAAAGGCTTGCCTGATGGGTTTCAAACTCTGTAACTCCTTGTCTGCTCCCAGATTTCCAGGGGGAACAGGGGAGGCTGATTTACCAAAACTTCGTGTGCTAAACGGGAGGCATTGGCGCTAGCGAAGGGACAGCTGTCTCCTCTTTGCCTGCAGTGGTGGGAGTACAGTTCTGCCCTTCAGGCGCGCGGTGCCTCACACACACATTTCTCATGTGCCTCTTTAAAGTAAATAAGCATCAGCCTACAGTGGGGAGAAAAAATTCTTTACTTTTGTTTTAAATAGATGCCAAAAGCTGAAATTGTTACTTCTCTAGAGAAACAAGAGTGTGCTTCGGTGGTGCCGTGCTTTGTCTGCGTTTGGCTGTTGTTTCATGAAGCTTCTATTGAGCCTTCAGATGGAAAGGCAGCGGGTTCAGTGACGGGGCAAGGCGCGGGGAGAGGGATTTAGAGCTGATGTGAACTGGGTCAGCAAAGTAGTCCTTTCTGGTGGTGCTAAGTCAGGGCTGGATATCGTGTCGAATGGATGTAATTGAATCCCTTGTGCAGACACCCCCCTTCTCCACCTCCTAAACCCCCAAACCACAAAAAGCCCGCTCGTGAAGCCCTGTGCTGCTTAGGGTTTGAGGAAAAAGCACAGAGCTGTGTGAAAGCCAGCTGTGCCTGTGCTGCCTCGGTGTCTGTTTCAGTTTAACCATCCTTTGGAAAGGAGGTAGAAGGGATTTAATACGGTATATTGCTGGGTTTTGGAAATGGAATTCTATCAGCGTTGAGAAGAATGGATTTTATGAAAAATAAAACCCAAAGCCACCACACCGTGGTGGTTCAAACACTGGATATATAAACCTGCATCAATGCGTAAAATCATTGGACATCTCCAACAGTGAAAAATCTTGCCACGCCAGAGACAAAGCGTGGTGTGCTGAAACCATGCTCTGTAACTAGGCCTCTGTGTCTCTGAGTTCAGACAGTGCAGTCTTGTGGGGTGACAGCCCACTCCTGTGGTAAGTACAGCACCAAGTTGTATTTTTGAGTACTGCTGTATATTGAAATGATTTGTTTGGACACCGTGTAGAAGGTCTGTTTGCATCTTCCTAAGGTTGCTGCACGTTCGAAACGGTAACTGTAAATATCACTTGGGAGAAGAAACGTTCAAACTCGCTCAGTCTTACATGGACAAGCTTGCAAAGCACGGTCAGCAAGCCAACAAAGCGGCGCTCTACGGGGAGCTGTGCGCGCTGCTCTTTGCCAAGAGCCACTATGATGAGGTGAGTGGAGTTTTGGTGGTGGTTTTCTTCAGGAAACTGGTTCTGACGCCTGCTCGGATGTTCCGTGACGGGCTTGTTATTCACCTTCTCTTTCTAGCTGGAGTTCCTGGTCTTTTTTTGGTGCCTGTGTGGCGGTACCAGAAGGCTTGATTTACTGAATTTTCTGCGTCTTGTTCTGAGTTCATGTACAAGCTCTTAATGATACTTTGACCAACATTAAGAAACAAAGCCTGGTACATTGGTGGTATGAGTTGGTCATCTGTAAATGAGGTATTATTAAAAGCTTATTTTAGTAGGTAAAAGTGGATAGCAAAGCACAGGTGACAGTTCTTTGCACTTGCTTTATAAAAACTGTGTCATAAGTGTAACTGGTATAGAAACGGTGGTTTTCCCTTGGCTCCTGAGTACGCTGACTAGTTGTCCTACACAACAGGAACTGTGAGGATTACTTAGATTATAAAATAACCTTTTTTGTCTGTAAAAATCATTGTAATAATACATGCCTTAGGCTAGTATAAAATACTTAGACATTCAGTATTAACCTTGAGGGCTTTTTAAGTCTGTCTTTTAAGACTTAGGCGAACAAGTTCCATTACAATAAGCAATTAAACAATTTCTTAAATTTTGTGATGTAAATGACCAGTTTATTCTTCAGAGCCAAGTAATGCTTTTCTTAATGTCGCGATGTAGTGAAGCTCCAGCTTCGTTATGTTGGTACTTTGTTCAACAGGCGTATAAATGGTGTATAGAAGCTATGAAGGAGATCACAGTCGGCCTCCCTGTAAAAGTCGTAGTGGATGTTTTACGACAAGCTTCAAAGGTGAATTTAAAATCTCCCGTGTTTCTCTTGTAGCTGAGTTGTTACCAAGAATGGGTGAGGGTAGGTAGTACCTCCAGCGTACCTGGGTAGCCCAGACCGTTTCATGAGCCCTGTGGCTTGTTATTTGTGTTTAGTTCCATCTCAGTCTCAGACCTGTGGGGGGTTTGGGTTTTCTCCTTCTTCCCGAAACAGTTGCAGCTGTTCAGACAGACATCATGACAGAGCTAACCCGCGAGCATTCCACACAGAGGTGGTGGTTCCCCTGTTTGGTCTAGCCTAGGTACAGTACTAGCCCTCTAGGCATTTATGGCAGAATAAAATACAAGTTTATTAATGTTATCTGTGAACCTTTCCTTAAATAACTGAAAAGTCCTCTAGTAACTGGGATGGTATTTTGAAATGGAAAACAGTAGTTAGCAATTGGGCCGGGATCTGGAGGAGATGAGTTCTGAGTGTACACCTTCTCATAGGCCTCCTTTCAACCTGTTTAGGCTTGCGTTGTAAAGCGGGAGTTTAAGAAGGCTGAACAGCTGATAAAACATGCAGTATACCTTGCCCGGTAAGTAGCATTCAAAAATAAAACCCAAACCCTTTTAAAGCGTTGCTTAACTTGCCTCAATTTGTAATACAAGTGTGTTTCTACAGGGAGCATTTTGGAGCCAAGCACCCCAAATACTCTGACACGCTACTAGACTACGGATTTTACTTGCTCAACGTAGACAATATATGCCAATCTGTTGCCATCTATCAGGTATGCGGCAGGGCGAAACGTCTGTCTCCAGCTTATCTTGATACTCCTGATCTCCTAAATGTTTCTGCTGAAACTCACATACTCGTAACTTGTGGATGATAGATCCAAACCCACCCCAGCTGTGGGGTTTCGCCTCTCCCCCCCCTCAACTCTTAAGTGGCTTTTATATATTCACTGCCTCAGGTATGTAGGTCCAGGCCTACAGAATCTCAGAGCCAGTAGATTTACTTATTTTCCCCTCCTAAGAGTGGGAGAGATTCATTAAGGGGTTTTCGGTATTAACTGATAAAATGGTGTTCCCGTGACTCTTTCAGACAGCGCTTGATATCCGGCAGTCGGTGTTTGGAGGTAAAAACATACATGTAGCTACAGCTCACGAAGACTTGGCTTACTCTTCGTATGTTCACCAGTACAGCTCTGGAAAATTTGACAATGCACTGTGAGTACGGCTGTGTGAGGTACTGGCAGCAAATTTGGTACCACAAATGGAGAAAAACATTCTTAAATGATACAGACTTTCTAACTAGGATTGAAATGCATCTGTGTTTTGCATTAATGTGTCTAATATTTTATCAGTCAGCTGCTAACTTAAATATACATTTCTTAAATTTTTTGTTTAAACTTTCAGATTCCATGCTGAACGTGCTATTGGCATTATAACTCACATTCTCCCGGAAGACCACCTTCTCTTGGCGTCTTCCAAGAGAGTTAAAGGTAGTGCCCTCAACTGCAGTGCTGGGGCGGTTTGGAATCAGTCACTCGGATGTGTTCAGCCTGATCCCTAGCAGAGGCAGTGTGACTTGAGGTTCCTTTTAAAGTGGGGGGGGACCCGAGACTATCCCTTGCAGTTCTGTCCTCTGTTAACACACTTGTAAAATAACAAAAAAACCTTATGTAAAACTTAGCTGGAAGGCTTTTTTTGGGGGAGGTGGGGGAAGGGGAGGAAAGTAAAACTACAGAATATAAGACTATGTATTGGGAAGTACATATTGAAAACAGGAAGCCTGATGAGATGTCTTGTGTAGACTGCTTTCTGCTGCCTGCAGTCAACATCTTGGTGTTTGGAACACAGTAATGTCGTGTTTCTCTCCCACACTCAGCACTTATCCTGGAGGAGATTGCAATAGACTGTCACAACAAGGAAACTGAGCAGAGGTTACTTCAAGAAGCTCACGACTTGCATCTGTCCTCACTCCAGTTAGCTAAAAAAGCCTTCGGGGAGTTTAATGTACAAACAGCAAAACACTATGGCAACCTTGGAAGGCTCTATCAGTCCATGAGGAAGTTTAAGGTAAGATTATATTGATGGAAAGGTCTTGACTTAAAAAATCTGCCAGACGTCTGCAAATCTGTCACAGCAAATGACAGTGTCCACAATCCGTAAGTTCAGTTGGTAGTTTTGTGGTTGGGAAACTTGTACTTTATTGTTCATCTCTCCAAAGCTTTGTGCAACAACAGTCCATCAAGATGCATGATGCCTTCAGAGACGGGTGACAGCGATTTCGATGACAAAAAGTGATACTATTTGCTTAACTAAGAATTTGGAGAACTTGATCTGGTTTGGGCTTTCTTGCTTTCCGCCTCTTATAAAATGCTACTGATTATTTAGCCACTACATTTAAGAAGGTTTCTTTAAACCTTCCCTTTGTTTTTGTCTCTCTTTTTATGGCATGGTGAGTGGTGTCTGACTGACCTGTGTGAATTTGATCCTCACAGGAAGCAGAAGAAATGCACATCAAGGCAATTCAGATTAAGGAGCAGCTTCTAGGTCAAGAAGATTATGAAGTTGCCCTGTCAGTGGGTCATCTAGCTTCTCTCTATAACTATGACATGAATCAGTATGAAAACGCTGAAAAGCTTTATTTGAGATCCATAGCGATTGGTAGGTGATTCTTACAACGTGTGACACTAGCTGGTTTGATACTGCAGGGAACAGCTTGTAGGAAAGAGCTCTTACCCCTGGCAGTGTCCAAGGCCAGGCTGGATGGGGCTTGGAGCAACCTGCTCTACTGGGAGGTGTCCCTGCCCACGGCGGGGGGTTGGAACTGGATGATCTTTAAGGTCCCTTCCAACGCAAACCAGGCTGTGACTCTGTGACCTTAATGAACCGCAAGACGGTTGTTGTGTATGTGTGTTCAATGTAAATGCAGTGTTCTCTTGGGGACTGAATTCTGGGATTGCGTTGCTGTCCGGGCTCTATCAGAATTCACTCTTGAAAGCATCCGTAAACCGACTAGTAAAAAGCTTGGGTGTTAGTCTGAGACCTACTATGTTGGAGTGGTGGCTACACCTTCAGCGGAGAATGTAGTTCAGTTTTGAAAGAAATGGAAAACCGTTGTGCCAGTCAGCCTAACTATAGTCTCATTAAATATTTTTCTTGCCTGTTATCGTTTGCAGTGAACTTACGATTCCAAATCAGACGCAGCTTTGGGCCATGCTGTAGCTCAGTTTTGAGACAGGCAATCTTACTGCATGCTGTTCTGTGCAGCGCGTTACAGAAACATTTATGATTTAAGGTAGAAAACTGAAAAAAACTTTGCGGTTTAAATTGAATTCAGAGTTAATCAGGAGACAAAACGACAGCCGCCTTTTGTGTGACTGGTGGATTCTGTCCTGTGAAGCTGTGGTGCAATTAACGATCTGATCGTAGTGTCCCTGAGGACAAGTTACAGCACCTTAGAGGAGAAGGTGGGCAGAAGTCAGTCAGTCATGCGGGAGGGTTGCGTGTTGCTTGTGTTCTTGGTTTAACCGAACAAAAAGGTTCGTGTTGCTGCTAACAGTGACGTGAGAAATGCGATGCAACCTATGGGTGGATGACCTCTTAATTTTGTTTTCTTTTGGATTTGTTTAGGAAAGAAGCTTTTTGGCGAAGGATACAGTGGACTTGAATATGATTACAGAGGTCTCATTAAACTGTACAATTCCATTGGCAATTATGAGAAAGTTTTTGAATACCACAATATTTTGGCCAATTGGAACCGGTTGCGGGATCGGCAGTTCTCAGTCACAGATGCTCTGGAGGACGTAAGCACCAGCCCTCAATCCACTGAGGAAGTGGTCCAGTCTTTTCTGATGTCTCAGAACGTTGATGGACAGAGTAGCTAAGAACTTGGTCAATTAACCAGTTACGGTTTTTTCCCCCAGATTACAGGGGGAAAAGTCATACTGTGAAATCTAAACCATGTAGTTCTCTGGGGGCTGGAATTTGCATTGAAACACTGGTCCAGTCTACTGAAGAGTGCCCATACGGATGAATGTGTGTTAAATTCTTATCAGCATGTGTCTGGCATGTTTAGTTCGGCTCACACTTTTAACTCGGTATTCCCGAAAACCCCTTCTTTCTCTCTTCTTTCGAAAGAAGCTCCTTTGCAGAAAGTCTGCAAGAAAACGTTAAATAAAACTGTTTGAGTTCAAAAGAGTTGCATTCTTATTACGAATGGAAGGTTTCATCAAGAGCTTTCTTCTGATGTATAGAAAGAATAAGTGCTGTACTATGAGAAGTTGGACGCGAAAGGTCTTTCTGCTGTGTGCGTTGTAGCGAAGGTGGTCGTAAATAGCGAGAACAGGGCGCGTGCCCCAGCCTTGGCCGCTGCCTTACGGAGCGGCGTGGCACGGAGCTGCTCTGGAGAGCAACGTGGTCTGTGTGACCCGCCATAGGCTGTTGAGCGAGTAACCACCATGTGTTGGTTTTGATACCCTGAACTGGACCAGTGTTCATCTAGGAGCGATAGAAGACCCAGTAGACCAGCGATCTTGGCTTTCCTTGGTGCCGACCAAGAGTGCTCATCTTCTGAACAGGACCAGGAAAATCGGAAGTGGACCAGCCTGCTAGAAACAGTTTTTGGACCAGTGGCTTTAATTTAATATTTCTGCCCCTGCCTTCACTTTTACAGTAGAATTATTTCATTTAGATGTATGATCAGTGCAAAATTATATTCATGTAATAGATACAAAACTAGGAAGTGAACGTTCTGTAGCGGTTGCGATGGCATGTCTTTACCTAGTGAGCTTACACAAATAGTCATGTCAATGCCACAAGCAAAAACTAGAAGCGCTTAACGATTTGCTGCAGCCATTTTTTTTTTTTTTTCCTTTTTGACTGGGCTTGCTCAAATACCGAGGCAGTCATTTGTTTATACCGGTTACAGTTTTGTATTACAGTCCAGTTCAGTTTTACGTTTCCGGAGAACACGACTTATTGTACAGTTTGCAGGGGTCAGTGGAAAATGCCAAAAAGCACAACAGGTCTTTTTTTTTTTTTTTTTGGTGATGCTTCGTTTCTACATTAAACAACAGTACAACCAGAAACTGATTCCTTTATATTATTTAAAAAGCAGAGGTCAGCTGTAAAGATCCTGTAATAATGCCTATCTCACTAGCTTGTCTTAATTTTTCTTCTGTTGGGGGGCTGCTTGGTTGTGTGGCTTTTTGGTTTGGGTGTTGGGTTTGGTGTTTATTTTGTTTTAACGTTGAGGTAATAGTCATTTGGAAGTCTGTGTAACATAGTGAACTAGAAGCAACTCACTGCTGTTACCTCAGTTCTTGCAGCGGCACAGACGGTGCTCCTATGGTCAGGATTGTCTGGTTTGGGTTTTCTCTCTTCCCCCCCCTGCCCCTATTTTCAGGGGTTTGTAACTTGGCTGTGGAAGGTCAGCCCAAGCTGGGGCTCAGCAAGGGCAGTTCCTGCGGGGCTTGGACTGGATGTTGTGTGTGGGGTCTGGTTTTTGATTTGTTCATGAGGTTTGGGAACGGGGGGGAAGCTGCTTGTTGGTCTTCAAGACAGAGTGCAGAGAAGAAACAGACGTTTCAGACATGACTCTAAGCTTAGTGGCTCTTCCAAGAACTGGAATTTTACAGGCCAATAGTTCATATACTAGTGCCTTCAAGTGTATTTTTTGGGGGGAAAGGCTGAATAGTACGGACTGATTAGTGAATGCAGCTTTAATGATCACATACTTGGAATATCTTCATGTGAAAAGAAGTATTTGCATAAGAAACCCCTGTGGTATTAAGTCTTAGACTGCAGGGTATCCTCAATGGCTGTTCAGCAAAAATCCGACTTAAAATTGTGCATGGATTTAAAAATCTAATTTATGGCAATTTTTGCTTATGACTGCTTTAGGTACAACAAACAAATGTGGCTGTCTATGAGGCAAAACCTTTTTACCCATATAGCAGGGTGCTGGTGAATTATACAGTTCCTACTAATTTTTTTCTTAAGTCCTATTGAAACTAGTTAAAATTCAACCCATATGTAATACTAGTGTCAGAGGTTAGGCAGGGGAGGCAGGCTTAAAATTGTCCTGCAGAAGCCGTGTGATTTCTGTACTGCAGAAGTGTTCAAAGGCTTCAAACTGGGTACGTGGATTTATACTTCCGTTGTCTGGAGACCATTTACGTGCTCAGGGTTCCCAGTCTTGGGTCTCCCATTTCCAGCTCTTGACTGAGGAAACCCAAAGATCCCAAGGTTTTGTGTTTGGGATGATGTGACTGAGAGCGTTGACAGTGTCTGCACGAACCACTGCTGTTCGTTCGGCTCTGGTTCATGTACGTGTTCCGTGGTTTGCCTTCAGGTTAGGGCAGCCAGGAGAGCTCCAGCATGGGGCAGGTCAGGGAGGTGTTACGCTTCTGTCTGGTAACCAAACGCCTTCATTCAATGTCTTTAATCGGTAGCTTTATTCTCAAGTCTCGCTGGGCAGATGTACTGTTCTTTCTTTCTAAAGCTACTTCACCAGCATGTTACATACTTTGGTGCATTGGCTTGTCTGGAAGGGATTGAGGTCCTAAAAGTCACCCAGAATTCTCTTTGATAATGGACTTTGGCCGAGAGTAGCTGCCGGGGTCCTCGCAGGCCTACCAGCGCGCTTTTCGTGCGACTGAACTGAATCCTCTTGAGTTGAACTTCCCCTTGTAGCACCTCCACAACCCCAGTCATGCCAAGGCACGTGTGTTCTGGAGAAGGGTGGCTGTGGCTGACCGCTCGAGTTGTTGAAGCGCAGGAGGTTTGCTGACCAACGTTGCAGCTGCCTACAAAATGCTCACTTGCCCACTCTGCATGCTGTAGCTTGGAACCTTCACCCACGCTGTCCTTGCTGCAGATGTGATGCTTGTTCTCCACATAATAACATAGAACTGACCTTCCTAGTTTGGGGTTCTGTCTCCTGAATTTGAGTTCTCAGAAGACCTCTCTGTTGGCGTCAGGAGACTATTTGGACTGTCGTGGTGTTAGTCGTTAATTACTGTTACTGTCTCTGCTGTTACAGTTTGCTGTTTGATATTTTTGAGGAAGTAGGAGCCCAGGTGGATGACTGCAGAGGAAGGTCAGTGACTTGTCCCTCCATGCCCGTGTGGGTGCGGTAGATCTTGTAGGATTACTGCAATGTTCCATGACTTCTGTGCCGGGCAGAGCTCAGGGAGCGGAGGCTGTAGCCCCCTACGTTCTCAACACCGTGCAGTTTCCCAGTGCAGAACTTGCCAACGCGAACCCTGCACCTCCCTCCCCTCGGAGGCAGAGCTGGGGAGTTCCCCCCTGCACAAGTTTCCCACACACATCTGCATGTAGGTCCTGGGGACGGGGCTGTACGTTCGCCTGGCACTTGGGAGAGCTCGGGGCCCTGGGACTCGGGCAGCCCGCTGTGAAACGCTAGATGAAGCGAAGGAGTTATTGGCGTTTGGTGGGGCCATTCGGTGCTGGCAGAAAAGGGGGAGAGCTGTGAGTGGAAATCCAGCAAAACTCCACATCTTCTGGGTTTTTCTTGAAGGTAAGTCATTTAATGACAGCGGAGTGGTTGGATGCAAGCAGTGAGGACAGGTGTCACTTTGAGGACAACTATTTTAACTATTGTTTAAATTAAACCCTTAATAATTTTCGGCATGATGTTGGGATCAGTAATTTGTATCTCCTGTTTTATGCGAACATAAAGAGAGGGGGGAAGGTGATGTCGGGATTCCTCTGCTGCTCTTGGGACTGGAGCTATTCTGGGTAACCCCTTACGGGAGGGGGAAAGGACACGAAGCTTTTAAGAGCTGACAGGAGGGGAAAGTTGCGGAAAGATACTGGAAAATAAATACATTCCTCAGCTGCTTGAAGTAAAGCAACTAGTGACTGTTTAGCCCCAAACAGTTGTTTGGTCACTTCGATGGCGTGAAGTTAATGACAACGGGCGAGTGTCTGCTGCGGTGTCCTCTTCTTCAGGCCTGCTCTGCCCCGTATTGATACCTGTTGTTTGAGACTTTTTTTTTTGCACACAGTTTTTGTTAACAAAATTTTTGAAGGGTTTTTGTTATTGAATTCTAGTGTTTTAGGACAATGATGTTCTTTTGTAACTTTAAAAATGAAGTTTTTTTCTTTCCATGTGCTGCCGTCTGAAATTTGCGAAAGGTGCCATTGCACTGCTGCTCCTGGTACAGAAAATGCACATTTACCTTCAGTTCCTCTTTATAGTCGTACGTGTCGGTAGAGTACAGCAGGGACAACGCGTCGTGCCTAAAACATGATTGAAGCCGTTGACAAAAACTTTACTTGATTGACGCAGAGCGGGTGGGACTGCACAGGCCAGCGGCAGTTGGGGGGGGAGACTTGCAGTTCTTGGTCCTTACACGGAGGTCCTCCCCTCTGCTGCCTGTGCAGAAACATCACTTTATGTAAAGGTGGTGGTTTTCCCTTTTTTCTTGATGTTTTGTAAGAAGAAAGTTCCTCACCAAATGTTGGTTGCACATCTGACTCGTTTTGTGGTGGGTGTTTCCGTGCGCAACACGACCAGCCTGTCGCACGTTGTGTTTCTTGGCCTCGCGAGGATCTCGTTTACCCAGAAATAAACTAAAAGGAAAAATTGGCAGCACTGGTAACGCTTTTGTCCCGAAATCTCAGGAATGTTTTAGGCAGTGAAACCGGTTTCCCTTGGTGATACAAAGGTGCGTGCTCTAGGGTCTTGTTTAACTATTTCATGGCAATCCTAGGTATCTATAGCATGAGTGGCCTTAGTGAGTTTGTTGAAGTGCACATTTTTTTTTTAAAAGTAAATTTTAAGAAGAAAAAGATATATACTATATAAATATATAGAGATATTTAGAAACTTGGTTTGTGGTGCACAAGTTCAGTGTTGGATCGCTAAATAATTGTCGCAGGTACCATATGTGTAACTTCTTTCTTTTATGTATGTTCCTTTATGGGAAGCGATGTTGCCATGGTAACTACAACTTTACAATTTCTTTACTACTTAATGATGTGAATGAACTCTACATTTTATTGAATATTACCAGGTTCAGTACTATTTTTATACTTTATTGAACTACAGGGGATTTTAATTTAATAGCATTTTAAAAAAAAAGATGTTGCTTGAACTGTATAACTGTATAAATCGAACTACTTCGACAAAGCCCACCTCTAAACCAGAATCTCTACCTGTAGTGCCACATTCATTTGTGTGAGAGTACCTTGGTCTTCGCTAGGCTTTGAAGACCACCCTCCCTGTCGTGTCAAGACTTAACGTTCCGTACCCTACTTCTCACGGACTGCAGTGCCCGACATTATTTGTAACCATCGTCCCATACTATGTTTGTAACCAGCATTGTGATATTCTGTAACTGTATTGCTAAAACGAAATATTGACCTAATAAATAGAGTGTTCCTGCATTTTGAAGTATCTGCATTGAATTCGGTTTAAACTTTACTCTCGACAAATGCCACCCTCTTGCTCCCCCACACCCCCGCCTTGCTGTCACGGGTGTGAAAGCGGGTGTTGGGCCGCATCTGGTTTTTACCAGCAAGTCCGAGCGCGGCTGGAAGTTGAGCTGACCTGAGGCTGGCTTGCAGCGGGTCTGCCCTCGTCGTTTCCTCTCAGCTGTTTTGCCCAGGTTGCCTCTCCTCAGGTGAGTGCAGCCCCGGTGTGCGTCCCGCTGGCTCCTTGGAGGGGGAAGAGAGCGGCACACGCGCCCCTCGGAGCGAGTTAGCCCCCTGTGCTGTCAGCTGCACCTCCTCGCTGCACCGCACTCCCCCGGGATGCGAGGACAGGCTGTATGGCTGTTGGTTTAATTAACTAACCATAGGGAGAGCAGGTCATGCCGTCAGTCTGGTTTATTCAGATAATTTCAAAACCAGGGTGAATGTTGGCTGGAGAACTTCCGATACCATCATTGCTGCCATTCTCACTGGACGAAGCCGCGCAAGACTGGCTGATTGTCCTTGAGCAAGATACTTGGTTTCCATAAATCTCTGGTCATGCAGCTTTGGGGTGCTTCCATGGTAGCTGTCCGCTTTGCATTGTGTTTGATGCTCTTTACTGTATGTTGGGCTGTAACTGAGGTTGCTTTTTCACCCAGGATCTGCTGATGCTCCAGCAGTTCCAGGGGTACCACAGGGCACAATGTGGAGGTGTTGGTACCAGCCTCCACAGGCAAATGGTTTTAGATGGTGGTTGGGAGCTGCGGCAGTGACTGACTGGGCCTGTTGGGTGCCTGGGAAGTGTGAACAACAAGAGGGTGGGAGCCTTCGTTCGCTGTCAAACATGGATCCTTCCCTGCTTGTTGGTCTCTTCTCCCCTTAAAGTAGCAAGGGGCACACAAAGGCATCTCCTGTGTGTGCCTGCACGCGGGGAGGGTTGGAAATCAGCATTTCTAGGAGCTTTTACTTTTAAACTATCAGGTTTCCGAGTCATTTGAGGTTGTATTCCATTTGCCTGTAAATGACCTGTAACCCCCCTCCAGTTGTGCGCTGGGCTCAGGCAGAGGGCTCTCCCCATTTCACAGGTCTGCGATTTCGATTTTCAAAGGAAAAATGCCTTCAAAGACAGCTGGTAGGAGGCCGAGTGCAAGTGAAGGGTGCTGCACCCTGAAGAACGCAGGTAAGGTCCTGTTCACCCCTTGAAAAAATGAGGATGACTCCAGAGGTGGTGATGCTGGCGTCCTCAGGGCTGTAGCAGTGCCCTTTGTGGTTGTGGAGCCTGATATGCCCTATCCATGCAAATTTAAATGGGTGAAAGATGTGAGTCCCCAGGTCTCTGCATGTGTTCCTGCAACTTTCTCAATTCTTTCCCTTTTCCCCAGGGAAACATTGACATCTAGGGAGTGCTGAAGCCAAACTACCAAGCACAAACCAATAATGGGAGATTCAGTAAAAAAATCTCTTTCCTTCAGCTGGTGTGAAGGATGGATTAACAACAGCAACCCAAAAACTGCTCCTAGGGGTAACCTGGTGTTGAAAACAGAGGGATGGGGCCGTACTGCTGATTTTTGGGGAGTTAACAAGCTGAGTAAAAGCTGCCCCCCCCCCCCCCGCAGTGACTTTCTGCCCCTGGTTAGTCTGAGCAAAGTCCAAAACCCTGACATGAGCGAGGATCATGCTCTTCCTCGTGCTGATGAAATGTAACCACGACGCCCCTAAAACTGGCCTAAGGCGAGGTGCCTGGGGGTGGCTGGTTTGTTTCTGGGTGGTTTGGCTGGGTTTATTTAAGTGTTAAGAGAAATGCTCCCTTGGACTTGGTGGACTTTCTGAAGCACGGGGAGCTCTTTCTGGCTGGCAGAACATCTAGTGCATCTTGGCTGCCATGAGGCGTCACTGCTGCGGGGCCGTGGGCAGCACAAGATCTGTGTGTTCCTGATGTCTCTTGTTTCCTACTGAACCAGGTTTCTCCTTCTGATGGCACGAAATGGGTGTTTGCTGTCCTGAACTGAACAGTCAACAGCGGCCTCTGCTTGCACCTCTTCAGGTTGTGGGTTGGAGGGGGGAGATGGGATTTTGTGTCGTCTTTGCTTTTTTCTTCATCTTTTCTACGTTACACATTGACACTGTATAAAACGCATGAAAATCTCACTTTCCTTAAGAGCCGAAGCCAAGGTTGTGCAACATTTCCGTGAATTCCCTGGTGCTCCATTTAAATGGAAAAGAGCGAACAGCCCGAGTTGGGAAATGCGCCTTGAGCACTACAAGCCGCCTGGTTGTGCAAGGCCGCTGTGGTGGCACCGCTGCCCGCCAGCCTCCAGAACTAAGCAGCAGGAAAAAGCAATCCCTGCGTTACTGTGCGAGCAGCACGGTGTGTCCCATAGGTTATACGGAAGGTTTTCTCATTGTACATTTAGAGCAGGGACCTCCAAAGGTGAAATGTTTTCTCCTTGGCCAAGTCATCTGGTCAGGAAATCTCTGGGGTTATTTCTGGCAGAGCTTGGTTTTCCTTGAGAGCTTTCCTGTAGCTTCTAAGTCGCCTCATGTCCTACTGGAAAAATGGTAGAATAATTCAAGTCTTGAGCAGGCTTTAATCTTGCTTAGTTCTGTCTTACACAGGTGTAACATTTTGAGGGCATATGGCGTCTTTCTGATGCAGCTACATGTGCTACTGCATTTGTTTCGTAGTGTGTGCGCTGTGGAGAAAGTTCAATCCCTTTAGCCGAAAGAAATATTCTGTTACTTTAAGAAAATTCCTCATGTTCTGCTCTGAACCAGGTCTGCACCACCCAAGTGTCTGCTCTTGGGCACGATGAAACGTGATATGGGAAGCCCGATCTGTTGCCCGGTGAAGGCAACATGCGACATCCTCCTTCACAGCCTCTCACCAACGGGGTTTCTGTCTGTGCTGGGCAGCAGTGCCTGCACGGGCAGGGAGCTCAGCCTCCCACCAAGGTTGGTGGATGTGATCCAAGATACCGTTTAGAAAGGAAATCTGTTGTCTTGATGCTAAAAATGGCCTGTGTTATCTGCCTTTCTGAAGGGATCTATCTAGGAGGGATTTTTCTTGCTTGGATTCAGATCTGAAGACCATAACTGAGCCCCCTACCCAACTGTCTGATTTTTAGCATGTAGGAGAGAAGGACCTTTGGGGTTTATTTTACTGGTCAGACTAAGTTTTCCGTGCCAAGCTATTGATGTTTCTGACATTTTCTTAAAACCTGGATTCCACCATAAATCAGATCTAGCCAACCATAAAGCCTGAACCAGCTGGTTTTGTTACTATTTGCTCTTCTCACTACTCCTGACCTGAAGTGTTAGCTCTCAGTTGAGTCTTTTCGTGCCACAGCAGTCGGACAGGGCTACAGCCATCTTGGTCTGGATCAATGGATGTCAGCTGCTGCACCTGCCAAGAACCAGATGGGTGTACGGGCTCATGGCGATTGTTTGCCTAGAACAGTTGGAAATGGCAAGCCTATGCATAAAAGTTGTGAAGCTTGGGGTTTGTTGGTTGTTTGGGTTTTTTTTTTACCAGAATATTTTCTATACACCAGTCTCTTCCCTTCCTATTTTCTTCCCCCCTCCCCAGTCGATACGGCTGCTGACCATGTGGAGGGTTTGCCTGTGTGGGTGCATATGTTGTGGTAGAAACGAACGGGGAACAGCCTGCTCACGTCAGAAGAGGGTTTCTGCCATAGGAAGGGAAGGAGCAGCTGCCTGCCTCCTCACAAACACTGAGGTTTACTGGGGTTTGTACAAAAAGAATGAGGTAGTAAAGGTAGGTCTGGTACTTACACATGCTTGATCAGTTCTTGATGCTGGTGCACAGCTGTTGGGAAACTCCAGGATAGGAATAAATAAGATCACATGGTTTAAAATAACATAGGTTTTACTTTCCTTGGGTAGAAGCTTGTTGCTATGACGCTGCAAGTATTTCAGTATTTTGTGGTTTTGGGAAACCATGGAGATCGTCTTTATTCCTTGCTTTTTGTTCAGGTCGTGATACTGTTATTAATTGATTTCTGTTGACCTCCGAAGTTGTCTGGGAACCTTAAAAACAAGAAAAACACAGAGTGAATGGAAGGCATAACTCCTCTGAGAAGCTCTGTCTCTTACAGGAGCTGATAGTGACGTGCCCAAACTGTCCTCTGGGGTTTTACTGGGTGGGTTCTGCACATGGTTCCATCCCACAAATACTTTGTCACCAGAGACACACAGGAACACCGGGCTCGCCACCCAGGCTCTCGAGCAACCTGCAATCCCAAACCCTTGCTGTGTTCATTACGTTTCAGTTGCACTATTTTTTTAGTATTTCATGTACTTTGTGTCTCTGGTGCATTTGTCTACGTAAGAGTTGGTTGGCTGGTGTCTTCCCCACTCTTACGGGGGAGTAGACAAGCAGAGGAGGATCGCCTGGAGCCACACAGCCGACAGGTTAGTGTGGGACTCCTACTCAGCCTCCCAGATCACGCCGTCTAGCTGGCTCTTGTTTTTTGACTTTTAGTTTATCAATTTGGATTTTAAGTGCTCCCTCAGCGCTGTTACATACCAGATTGGACTTTTTTAGAGGTAAATAGACAGACTGGGGAGAAAAGAGATGAAGAGCAAGATGGTTATGTGTGCATGAGAACTCCCACAGGACATGTGATTGCATTTTAGCAGCTTGAAAATAGGCTTATGTGGGACAAATCCTCCTTCCACAGGCAGACTGCGGCACCTGTTTGTGGCAAAGCCGATCTCGTCAGCAATCGCTTGTCGTGTCTGTTTTTCCTCCTTCGGGGTTTGCGTATGCCGCCGTTCTGGCTGGACCAAACAGGCTGCCAGTGACTGGTTTGCAAACACGCCTGCTACAGGTCGGTCTGCATTTTTGCTCCAGAAGACAAGCGTGTGTGGCTTTGCCAGGCTGGGCCCAAAGGCAAACCACAACTATGTTTTGAGCATCCAGATTGCCGTGTAAAGACACGCTAATTAATGCCAACAGATGTGGGCCAACAAAAGGATGTCTTCTCCTTCCTTACTGCTGCCATATGCTGTATTAGGTTCTCTTGCTGCTGCTTTTCCTCCTCCCATGTCTCTTCCAAGACAGCAGTTCAACCTGCCCGACTCCTCTGGCTCCACCACTGATCATGTCTTCACCTGCTGATCCTTTGGCAAAAATGCCACGTGTAGGTGGCTCTACCTGAGCAGGAAAATACTTTTCCTGCTTGGTGCCACTATGACAGTGGCTGTGTGAGTACCTCTCACCTGTCATTCTTGCTGCTGGGTGGTGACTTCATGGGTGTGTTGGTGATGATGGTTGCTTTGACCCGGGTGTTCCTGCAGGTCTGTTTTACCTCTGTGGATACCCCAACTGATGTCAAGTTGCTTCAGTTTCTTATCTTCGAGTCCTGGAACTGAATCTGGCTCTTCTGAAGGACAGCATAACTTCTTTAAAAACAAACAAACAAAAACCCAAACATTTTTAAAGATACTTATGTGAGCAAACCCCGCACACTGACTCATGCTTGGGCAATACCTCTTGCTTAACCATGGTCCTGTTGGGTGGCAGCAGAAATGACCTGAGGGGTGACTACGCTGTCTGCCCAAATTCTTGCCCTGCAAAAAGTGTTTGTTCCTCGCAGCTGCGCTCCCCCCCAGCAGTGTGTCCTGCTGGCCTCGGTGAAGCTGTTTTCTGCACGCTCTCTCGCCCTGCGCTGACGCCCCGCTCAGCTGGCTGTGCAGCCTGGCTCCCCCAAGCCCACCCTACGCACCTAAAAATCTGTGTTTTGACACGAGAGCCCTTCTCAGTGCCCTGGTGTGAGGACCATCAGTTTTCAGGCACGCTGGGGAGATGGTCAGTCGCTGACGGTGCCGTTTTGTGGCTGCATTTGAACCAAGGCCCACGCGCGTGTGATGGGAGGTGGGTGCTGCTGGGCCCCACTGCTGTGGAGAGAAGGGGTGTGGTGTGTGTGCTGTGGGCGGGTGTGCGCTGCCACTGGATGTCACTGTCGCTTTGTGGCACGCTGTGCACGGGGAGGACAGCCAGGGGTGGCCATGGGTCCCCTGGACATCCTAAGTGTGGTGGGATGGTACCAGCAAGCTGGATGGAGAGCGGCCGCCCGTGCTGGGCATCCTCCTAGGCAATCCCGGGGGAAAAGGATGTTTGTGTTGCCAGTGGTCACGCTGTCTGACCCTTCTAGAGCCCCAGATAGCCCACAAGACTTATTGCTTTACTCTCAGACTGAGACGTCGGGCTGGTTTTTACAGCTTTCAGCAGTGCATGAGAGCCAGTGGATTGCAAAGGAAAATGTTCTGTCTCTAAGCTGGGAAGTGGGTCTGGTCTGGTATTTTAAGTAAAGCTAAAAACAGAGAGTTAGGACCACTGTTTAAATTCAGATGTGGTTGGTTTTGTTTGTTTGTTTAACTAAAAAAAAAAAAAAAAAAGCCTAAAAGCGCAAATGTAGGGGACACAGCTCCCTGGTTCTACGCGAGCAAGGCTAGCAGACGGCTGCTCCCTAGCCTCTCTCCTTTAACAAAACTCACAAAATCATCAAATTACCATGCTGACAACCTCAATCGCTTACTAATTGCATATTGATTCTGTATTTTTATGCTTACTCATCTAAATAATGAGACGTTTCCAAATAATCTATTTCTGTTGCACGGAATGCGCCGGTCCCCCCCCGCCCCCCGGATCCGCAGCCTGTTGTTTATGCTCTAGCAGGGAGCCGACTGCTGTTCCCTTCCCACAAAGGGCAAAGATGCTTCTTTTTCTCCCACTTGTCTTGCATAACAAAAGGCATTTGTCAACCGTTACATAACGGCAGAATTTGTCGCTGCTTCTGTCGGCCTTTTTGGAAGCAGCCTCGTCCCCAGCACCGCGTAGCTGGCGGGCTCTTGCTGGCTGCAGGTTGGTGCACGCTCCTCAGCATGCGTCGGTGCATCCCAACAGCGCACGACGCAGTGTGACTAATGCTTGTCACCCACTGCTCCGTTTTTGCACCCCCTTCCCCCTTTTTTTTTTTTTTAATTCTTTTTCCTTCCTCCTTGGGAAGGAAGATGTGGAGTTGTGTGTTTTGGTAGTGGTTTTTATTTAGGGGAGCAAAAGGATGGGAAGGTGTTTTGGGGCATTATTTGCTTTTTAATACTCATTCCGAGGTGGCAACGGGGAGCTACCCTCAGCCACATGCCCTGCGGGAGCAGCAGGGCTTGTCCTTAGCTGAGGTCGTGTCCTGGGCTTGGCCGAGCCTCTGAGAAGGGCCGTGCTGGAAATGGAGCTCCATTTCCCTCTCCACAGCGCTCACGAGTTTAAGGGAGCAAGAATGCCTGTGGCTGCCTGCTCTCGGAGCTGCCAGTTGCTTTTTTAATATCTCCCAATTAATCTCGGGTGTCTCACACCAGCAACAGGAATTTGTGTTTGGGGTTTTTTTTTTCCTTATGGTAGGTTTGATCTCCTTATTATTGGAATACCTTTTTAGAGCCTTAAAAAAAAAGAAAAAATAGTTTTGCTTTCCCGTAAACTAAAAGGAAGAGCTGCATGGCCAGCTTCTCCCTTTCTCTCTAACTGGAGGAGAGAGCTGTTTACCTGGGGCCTCAAACTTATTTATGGCCTTATCACTGCCAGCTATCAGATGACCACAGCTCCCCTTTTAACGCGATGCAAGCAGTGTCCCAGTAACCCAATGAGGTCTCGCCTGCTGCCGTTTTCTAATTGTCTCAAAACAATTTCCTAGTTGACTTTTTTTTTTTTAATTTTAGATCTGGTTTTGATTATTTTTTAATAAACTTTTCAAAGTATGTGTTTCTTGTGGACCTTTGAACTTCCTGGTGTACTAGGCCTTTGCTCAGGAGATATGTTTATGGCTGGCTATGAGTGTGCTTAAATGGGTTAACCCTTTGCAGTCGGTGTTCTTGAGGAAACTGTTTGTTATAGTTTCCTTGTCTGGCTGATGCTCAGACACAGAAATCAGCTTTGGCAAACATAGGCCTTACCTGAACTAGTTGCTTGTTTCAAAGTTTAACTCCTATATCATCAGATAGAACTACAGATCAGATTTGGTCTGCAAAGCATGACTGGAAACATGGGATCAGCAAACAGCTCCAAAAATTTGTAAACCACGGTGCTGGGGACACCAGCTCAGCTTCCCAGAGCTAGCCAGGGAAAGCTGCTGGTGGCTGCAATAGCTCAGTGCCCATGTTATGGTAGGAACTGGCAATATCTGCAGGATTCAGGGCCTTCTGATAAACAGACTTGTCGGTAGCAGGTTTCTCCTTTGACATGGATCAGCCTGTGTAAGCTGCACGGTGTAGTTATACCCTTAAAGTGAGTCCAACAGGAACACCGTACGGGATATTGACTTTCCTGTTTGCTTACCAGAAATTTCTCCATGCGGTTGTTCTTGATGTACTTGTACAGCTTCTGCAGTTGCTTTGCATCCATCTCTGAGAAGAGGGAGACGAACTGCCAGAACATCCTTGGGAAAAGACAGACACACGGATCACGTATGTGAGTACCAACTTCATCCTCTTCCTCGTTCTGCTCCCTAGGGCTGGCTTGGTGTGTGTAACCACTGACGTACCCTTTGCACAGCTCTTTTTCTGCCCCCCCCCCCTTTTTTTTTCCTTTCCAAAACTTAAAAACTTTTAAAGAACTGCTCTTCCCTAAGCATGAGAAGGATTACCCATTAACTCGGGTGGCCACATAGGAGCCCTTTACTTGCAAAGGGACGTTGCTGATGGCAGCACATCAAAACTGGCCTTGCGCTGGGCAGGACTAGTGCCACCCAGCCTCTGCTAAAATTACCTGCAAAACCTGTGAGCATTCAGTAGTTAGAGCAAGCTATGCAGGTTTCTTGTTGACACCCAACCTCATTTCCAGTGCCTGGAAACACAGGGCCAAAGTGGGTGTCTAAATGTCTGCTGGGAGCCGCAGGGGCAGGAGCCCCTCATGCTGGGAGCATTGCCAGTGCAGTACCACTGGTGCCAGCGAAGAGGAGACCCTTACTTCTGCCAGTGCTGGACTTCCCAGGCTTTGCAGTACTGCTGGAGAAACAGATTGATGCGGTCCCCGATGATGGTCAAACTTTCCTTCATGTCCTTCACTTTTTTCTCTGTGGGGAGGTGCTGGGGCAAATGCAGCCTCCTGAGTGACTTCTTATAGGGTCTCAGTAACTCCTTGCACTGTAAAAGAAAGTGTCAGCATAGGTATTCAGCACTTTAAATCCAGGTCTTGGGTGTTCCTTTTCACTAAATAAATTGATTAAATAGCTGGCTGGGGAAGCCCTGAAGGACCATTGTGTTTTGGTGAGTGTCTTTGGGTGGACACAGGGGCGCTGACGTGGGTCTTCAGCAGGACCTCTGTCAGGCGCTCCCAGTGCTCTGCAGGAGTCGCTCCTGCACGTCCCAAGGTTGGTGACACCCCAGGCAAAGCATGTTGAAGGTGACTTGAAAAGGGAATTGAGGGATTTCCAAGACTGGGAATCCCTCTTTAAGGAATTAGGGTGAAAGGTATATATTTCAGGCTACAGAAGAGCTGCTGTTCTGCAGGGATGGGGAAAGGGAACTGCTTTACTGCTTTTCTCACACTGCTGCTTCCTGTGGCCAAACCTGGGATGTGTTGCAAACATTTGCATGTGACGTAGGAGCAAACGCTGCATCTGGATGCCCTCCTTCTGTCCATCTTTTTGTCTGTTACGTGTGCTGGGCCGTGACTGGGGTTATGTGTGGTTGTGCCATGGTGCACCAGGAACAGGAAGGTTGTGTCCCAGTGTGAGATGGAGCTTTGTGGCTGCAGTGCAGGTGATGCAAAAGAACCAAACCACCATAGCCAGGGAGCACATGGCATCATGTAAGGTGATAATGTAGCAGTACTTGTTTTGGAATGTGAAATGTGATTATTTTGCTGTTGGTTTGGGCTTTTTTTGTGGGTTGGTTTGTTTGTTTGTTTGTTTTTTAAACCAAAAGTGTGATGTCCAGATGACTGGAAAACAATGATGAGGTAAAAACTTTCAGATATGGAAGAAAGCTACAGAACAAAGTGTCTTGTCCTGCTTTTTTGCTCCCTCTGCCAAACTCCTGGGTTTTATTTGCTCCCTCACTCTCTCTCTTGAACCCGAGATGCTACTGACTTTTTCTACTCCTAAATTCTATTCAGTATCTCACAATTTTAAAGGTGTCCTCATCAAGGTCGTCTGCGCAGCAGATGAGCGGGGTCTTGCATGGTGGAGCACTCTCACTGCCTGTTACAAAGGCTGCTTTCTTCGCTGTGCCAGCTAGATCCTTCTCTGTGGTCTACAAATTGCCAAAGCCATAGGTTAGTCTTCCAGTTCATGTAAATCTTGCATCTTCGCTTTAAAAAACTGCCAAGGACAAACCCTCTCCTAAGGCTCAGAAACATTTTTCTTCCTGCCAAATCACTTCAGATTGGGATTTCAAAGGTGCTTAATGAAGCTAGGTATTCAATTATAATTAAAAGTCCGTAAGAATTAGGTGCCTACTCGAAGTCTCTTTTGGAAACCGTACCTCTAATAAGTTACAAGGTAAACAATGGCCACTCGTTCCTAATGGCATTAATCAAATACGGGCTGGCAGCCACTTGTTAAGTGGAAATACGTGGTTACAATGGGCTCATTGTAATGCCACGCTGCTCCATCCGCAGCTTTTATTGATGGCAAAGGTACCGTGGCTGACCTGCTGCAAAGCCGGACTGAAAACAAACCAAAATCCTCAGCCACTGAACTTATGCCTCCCTGGTCCAAGGAGGGGGATATTTTCCCTTGCAAAGGGCAATGGCTGTTTTCCCTGTGTCAACATTTGTGTAGGCAACTCCTCCACTCATCTTTTGGAAAGAAACACTTACATAACTGACTTAAACACAAACTCATGTTGCCTTTTAAAGATGCTGAAGTGTGTAGGAAGAGAAGTCCTTTTCTCTCTGACATGTCTGCTCCCTTGGAAGATTCCTTCTCTGCAAGTTTGATCCCAAACCACATTTCAGAGGTGAAACTGAAGCTGGACTCTGCTTTGCTCTTGCTGTGTGCTGATCTCCCTGCTCGTGCTCACCTGGCTGGCTGTGCTGTCCCCACTGCTGTCCCTTGCCCCGGCTCTGTCCACTTCATCCTTAAAGCCAATCTCCTCCATGGGACACAGACGCCCCTCTCCCTTCCCTGGGGCCTTGCTTGTGCCAGGTAGGAAGGGAAAACTGCCACAGAACTGTTTGGGCCAAAACATGCTGGGGTGACTAAGGTGACTGGGGTGCCTGGATACCAGTTCCGAGTTCTGCCAACCATGGAGACTGCTGGGGCCCTCCAGCCCCACAACACTGCGTCCCTCTGGGGCAGAGTCACCCCTACCCATTGGTTTTATTTGTGGTCCTAAAGACAGAAAACCCTGGATTTTCCCCATGCTGGTGGTGGTCGGGATGTTCAATGCTGGAATAGCTCCTGTGGGCAATGGGAGGGAAAGGACCCTTGCTTGTCTTTGCATCTGTGGGAGCTTGGTGGCGTCTCTGGGGCTCTTGGTTGGTGCTAGGTGTGCACCTGCAGCAAGTCCAGCACCTGTAACTGTGCATCAGTCCAGATTATTTTGGCCTCTGAAGGTGGTGCAAAGAGCAGCTCCTTGAGTCACGTGCGTGGCTGTGTGCGCCGCGTTGGCTATCTGCGAGTGTGGGATTGCTCTTGGCATGAGCAATCACAATTTTACTCTATGGCTTGTGCACCAGCAGGTTCAAGACGGGCTTTTCTCCAACCCTTCCACTGCACCTGCTGAGCTGTGCTGCGGGGAAGCACTGGCCCTGAGGCAGGGGTGAGACAGCCTGGCTTACGTGAGGCTGGGGATGATCTCTGTAACGGAGGCAGTCCTATTTGATGGGGAACAGGGGTGCAACCAGGAAAAGGGACCTTGGGCTGCACTCTAGGTGTTTTTCAGGGAGCTGGCTCAGTTCTCATCACAGTGTAATGGAAATTCAGGGTTACCTCCTTCACAGATGGTGGTGAAAGCCAAATGCAGTGAGATCTCACTCTCCTGGGTAACATCTCTTTTAAAGCTCTCTTTTTTAGAAAGAAGAAATTGTACTTGCCAGGAAGAAGTCTGGAAAGGCTTGGAGTTAAAGGGACTTTGTTTCGGAAATTTACTTCAAGGCAAAATGCTTTCACAAAGAAAAATGTGTCAGGCTCCTGTCATGCCCTGACCAGTCAGACAAGTGCAATTGTTTTGTCCCTTGGACGATTAGTGTAATTGCTGCAGCTGTGATTCAGCCGCGCTCCTGTGCCAGGTCGCTTCTGGCACGAGGAGTCATCTCAAGGGCGGTACAAAGGCCCCCTCTCTCAGGTCCCCCTGGTGTGGCTATGCGGAAGGACCAGCACTGCTCTTGGCAGAAGTTTGGATGCTTTTGATGAAGCATCTCTCTGTGCAGCCGGTGATGCTGAGTACTTGCTGAGTCAAATGCCTGGTGCAGGTAGCAACCTCGGGAAAGTATCTATCGATGAGTCTTGAAACAGAGACAGGTTCTTGTTTTCATGCTGTCTTAGGGAGGTTAGGCCTTTACCCATGATTGAATTCAATAATGATAAAAATCCATTAAGACAAGTCCTCCCCTTAAGATGTTTGTGGTGTTTTTCCCTCCTGTGTCTGCTTTCTTCCTCCCCCACGTCTGAAATTTTGCTGCCAACTCTCTGACGCAGGTGCCTCGCACAGGCTGGTGCTGAGCAGACACAAAGACAATTACCTTCTAATGCTCTGCAGTTAGGTTTGCTTTGCCCATCTGAGGTACGCTACAACTCGTTTGACCTACACCAGGATTTTATGGTACATTATATGTTACTTAACACAAGGTAAGCTATGCAGAGCAAAGCAGTGGTGACAGCACATTGTACCTATGCTGCTTCAGCCTGGTTGGTGTGAGGACTACGTTAGAGGTGGTTTGGTTGAAGGGGATGCTGAAAATGCGGCTGTTTTCTCAATGCCTGTTACCAACAGCCCTCTTGCTGCGTTTGCTGCCTGCAATCATGACATCTGTCCCCAGTGTGGCAGGCAGCTGCTTTCCTTTTCACTCCCAAAGGTTTAAACCAAGAAGCTGCCAGCTTATGTCCTCGCCTCTCAAGTCAGGGCATCGCAGGTTGCGGGCTAACAGGAGCACAAGAGAAATTAAGCTACTTCAGCACAAGTTTTCACACGCATTAGCAGCTAGATTAGAAGCCATTTGGGAGCTCTAAGGACGTATGCCAGTTGTTAGCATAGGCATAACCCATATCTGCATGGCCGTATCTGTGTCCTTGTGAGATTACAGCTTCCATGGAGCATGTGACTACAGCGTGGAGTGGCTCTCTTGGCTTGTGTGGACACTTCACTGTTTCAGAGGATGGAGAAGGCCTTGAGTTCCCCTTGAAGATCTCAGTCTCTGTTCTTCTGCTTTTCAGTGTACACCACGAATATACAAGCAGGAGGTATAGATGGGCTTCCCTGGCCAGCCTTCATCGGAGGATCTCGCTGTATTTAGGATTTGTCCATCAATCTGGTTTGCAGCGGAGCAGTGATCTTAGTAGTCTTCTCTGGCATTACTCAGTACAGTGGCAGAGCAGGAGACTAAACAGCTGAGGTTGCAAAATGCCTTTTTTTCCCCTCTGTTGAACTGTCCAGTAATGTTCAAAGCTATACTTTGACCAATGAAGCTACAAACCTTCCCTGTCTCTTGAATTTTTATTGGTAGCGCTGAGTCAGATTTTGGTTCGTTTTGTTTATCGTGTAAGGTCTTGTGAACGAGTCCACCCCCATGAGACCAAGCATGAGACATGCCTTTGAGTCCTCAGAAGTCTGTGGTTGTATCCCTTCCCCCTGCCTCTCTGGAAGACAACATTACTTTCTGCTTTGAAGCCTATCATGTCAGAAGATGGCATAGCTCAGACCACATCTATGTGAATCTATCCTATTACATTGCCTACTTAAGGGCAGGAGTCTTTTGAAACAGTGTTCTAATGGGATGGGGAAAAGCCAGGAGTACAAACAGATTATACATCTCATGTTTCTGCCTGTGAAGGGAATGCCAGTCAAGCGCACTGTACTGTAACAGTGTACCTTAGGGAAAACTTTTCCTTTTCCCATGACAGCTCTCTTGTGAATATTAATTTCTGCTATTTGACTGTCTTAGTCTTCCAGGAGCTGTGTAAGTGCAAACCTTAACCAACTTCCCTAGTACAGCACCTCTTCCTGTGAAAGAGTAGGCATGGAGCCAAAAAGGAAACAGTTGTGAAGATGCTGTTTATGCTGCTGTTTGTTATTTGCTGTTTCAGGCAGATTTAGCATGAATACTACGTGCGATGTGATGAGTCAGGTTGCACACAATATGTGCAGGCATCTGATGCAATATTTATTTACTGGTAGGTCACAGGGAAGGAGAGCTGATAAATGCAGCTAAATACACAGGTATTTTACATAATACTTAAACCAACTGCATGTACACATGGTTTAGTAAAACCTAAAAGACAAATATCATTGCTAGATGTATTGCAATGTCATACTAAATAGGGATTGTAATGAGGAATGTTTTTCAGTAACCTGTTCTTACCAGGAGGGTGGTGAATGTTTCATTTGATAGTGATTAATGATACTCAGCGCAACCGCTCAGGCCGTAGGGGTGGAGGCTTTGCTAATAGGATCTGGAAATTCCTTTCCTGGTGCTTAAGGATGATAAAAACTTTCACAGCCAACTGGTGATCTGTCTTCTCCCTGCAGTTGGATGCCAATAAACACAGCTGAAGTTGATAAATCTTGTATTAGGGGAAGAGATCTGAGAGAGAATTTGGGCCTAGTTATTGTTTCTATGTGGCATTATTAGAGGCATCTTAATATACCATAGGAGTCCCTTTTTGGTAAATGTTGGGAGTGGCTCATTTAATCACTTGTTTGAATTAATGTGGTAAAGAACCCAAACACGATTTGTGACCAGTGGTGTGTGGAAGCTATAAATACATCTGTATCTCTTACCACTTCTTGCAAAGTCTGATCAGGCGTGTTCCAGGTATTCCCATACTGGAAGACACAGCTAGGCAAATCTTCCACAGTGCCCAGAGCTTCTAATGCCTAACCTCGTGTGCTGGACACCTGTCTTCAGGTGTTCCTATATTATTTTATGCTTCAACAGTTTTGAAGATGTTTGTCTTCAGCTTTTCAGCCAGCTGTTAGTGAGCTTATTAATGCTGTTTGCTAATGTCACATAACTGGGTTTTTTTAAGCTGCTTGAAGTACCCAGGAACTGAAGAAGCATTATCACCTTCCTCCATACTTCACAACTTGCAGCCTGTAAGAAACAGGATAGTTAAAGGCTTTCCTTCTTATTGTGCTTCATAAGTTTTCAGATTTTTATGCAAATTGAAATAGGCATTGTTAATAAGATGTTAATAAGCCCATCCATTTGGTGGTGCTTATAAAATCAAATCTATAACAAGTTGGTTACCTCTTAATATTGAAAATAATTTAATTTCTTTTGTTAATCTTTTGGATCATGTAATATGAACTGCCCTAGGTGATATCTGCCTTGTTTGCTTCCCCTCCCTAACAAATTTACCCACCGTCTTAGCAATGACGCAGAGAAGCCTAGAAAATGATGGGACTGGTACACCTGTGCCACAAGGCCAGCTCTGCCTGGGGACCGTGGCAGGAGGTTGCATGGGATTAGCAAGATGTGCAGAGAGGTGCCAAATGTAGAAGCCAAATAGGAGCCCACAGTATAGAGGCAGGGAGCAAATAAAAAAGAAATGAGGGAGAGGTGGGAGAACTAAGCACTGCTTGGAGGGGAAGAGGGCTCGAAAAGTGACAGTAAGAGAGAAAGGTGGGCATAACCTGGTGGGAAACCCAGTTGCTCTGGGAGCCAGGGAAAGAGCTCTCCTAGTCTCAAAACAGAAGAAAAAAGTCTAAAGCAGAGAGAGAGGGAGACAACCCAGTAGAGAAATGCCCATCAAGACAAGGATGCCTTCAGGGAGGCTGTACAGAACTTGGTGATGCCTTTTTCAGTTAGATATGAAGAAAATTAACTTCTGGGAAAAACCCTGCAGGTTCAGAGAGCAAAGTGTCAGCCCCCTTGCACACAGCTCTGTGCCGGGGAGATGAAGCGAGGAGCTTACAGATCTTCTGTGTGTGCCCTGTGCCCTACGTTCACAGCTCAGCCCTGGGCATGCTGCGAGCCCTCCTCAGCAAACAGCTGCTCTCCCATGAGATTTTTTTCCTCTCTTTGCAATGGAGAGGAATACAGTAATAAAACCATAAAATAATAAAAACTGTAGAGGAATGAAAAGGGATTTTCCTCTCTTTGCAATAGAGAAATAAAATGTCAGGCCACCAGAAGGGGTTCTCCTGTCCTGTTTTTTGTTCCCAGTCTCAAGGCTTTTTTCTCTGAACAGCTCAATGGGGAAACACTTTTGCCATGTCGTATCTGCACATACGAAGAGGATGGAAAATAACAACTGGTCGGAGCGATTGGGGCTCGGAGCCAGGAGACTGTCTGCATCAGGTCTCTCCCTGCTCTGAGTCACGGCATCCTCAATTTCAAAGCCTCCCTTTATGGCAGAGGCTCTCAAATCTGTATCTACTTTCCTGGCTCCTTTAGAAGATTTTGCTATCTGCCTCCAGTGATCTTGTTCTTTGCACAGGAGTGCCAGGCTGGCTATGATTCCCAGGGCAATCAGTGCCACTGGGCTGTCTGCCCACTGGCACGCAGTGTGATGAGGCTTCTGGGCACGTGATGGGTGCCAGGGTTGCAAGGGGTAATGAAATTCAGGCTCCTGGTAGTGTTCGGGTCTCATCCCTCTGTTGTCATTGATGCCCTTTTTGTGCACACCCCACTTTGTTTCCTGTCTTTCTCCTGCTCCCACACCTGTGCCTCGCATCACACTGCCCCGTGCCTGACCCTGTATGCAAGAAGGATGGCTAGTGCTTGGAGTATTTATAAATTTCCACTTAACACTTACTTCAGTTCATGGATTTTCCAGGGGAAGTCAAGTTTTGGGGGTATGTTTTAATTTTGGTTTTATTAAAAAAGAGAAAAAAGCAAGGAAATTCCCCTCCAGCCTACAGAATGTAGCTACCAAGAGAAGTGGCTTGCTTTCTCAAAGCATTGAACACCCTGTTATGCTTAAAATAATAAAACCAAAAAAGGCCAGCCTTCTTTACATGATGGGTTTCAGTCTCTTGTATTGATAGTGCAGCGGGTAGCTGTAGTGAAACGTAGGCTCTGCTCAGATAGGCAGAAGAAACAAAAAAGAGTGCATGCCATTTAATTTCTGCAATGTTCTGATTGCCTCCGACCAGCCTGAAAATGCTAAACATGATCCTTTGTCTGGCATATGGGGATTTGGAGAATTGTTGCTAATTACTGCAGTTGGGCTATCTAGCTTAACTGGCTAAAATATATATTAAGTGCTTTTACGATCTCCCACAACACACTGGAATGCAAAGAGGTGCATTTTATGTTGTTTATACTTCATGGCAGACGTAACTTACATAACAGTAATCTGCAGAAAAAAATTGGGTTTGATGATGTATTGCTTGTCTAGTACACAGCCAGGGCTCTCGATGGTATGGTGCTGTTGTGCTAGGGGCTGTGCAGACGCAGGGCATGCGCCTCTGCCTTAGGAGGTGGAGTCTCATCGCAGGGCAAGAGGCTGTGGGTGGCTACAGGGAATGGTGGGGCTGAAGGACTCGGGATGCTGGGCAAGGGTCTCGGGACACCGCTGGGCAATGCACTGCTGAGTTAATGCAGGTCTGATGGCAAAGGCGAGAAGTGTGGGATCTGGAAGAGGATCACAGGAAGTCACGATCTAACTTATTTAGGGGACATTCCTGTTATTTTAATTAAAATTTAATCTGAAATTAGGAACGGGTTACTAAGCATCATATCTAGAAGTGGGAGTATTCTAGGGTCTAGGTTAGGGCTTATCAGGAAAAGGAAGAAAGGCATTAGGTCTGCTCAAGAATCTTTTTTTACCTCTTTTTTTTTTTTTTTTTTTTAAGCCAAAATTTTGTTAGTCGTCTGATTCCACCCAAGTTCCTGTGTGTCTCTTGCCTCAAAATCTCAGTTTTCTATTATCTGCTATTGTACCTAACGTTTAAGCAAAATGTGAGAAGAGCATGCTATAAGTCTTGTTGCTGGATCTAGTGTGATGAATAATTATGGAGCGGCTGAGCGATGCTAGCCAGAAGCTCAAAGAACCTGGGAGGACACATGTTGAGGGGAGACATAAACCACAAAGGGAATTAGTGATAATGATGAAAAGACTGGCACATTCTGACCTGTAATTCAGTTTAGTTTGACATAGCTCTCTGTAAAATCGCAACAACTGTTAGAATATGTTAGTAATTAGCAGTATTTCACCTATTTGAAATTAAATCATTGTGAAGGCTCTGCAGATTAGAAAAAAAAAAAGTATTTTTTGTCTGGTTTTGCTTGCTAGTAGCTTGAAAATAGAGAGGTGAGAAACTCGTGTCAAATCTTGAAGTATAATTTTGCAATTAAAAGACTGAGGAGCAAGTGTGATCTGAAGGCCTTCAGTTTCCTAGCTGTGACATAAAATTAACAGCTCTCTTCATTCTCATTCTGTTTTAATATTCCTGCAGAGGAGCAAGCAAAAAGAACTCCCTAGGCTGGCTTCAGGGAAACAGAGGAACTGTTACTTAGACAATAACAGGGTATAGGCTGGGAGGTGAGTAATTTTGGTTGGTATTAGCTGGCTAACATTTGCCCAATGCTTTGGATGCTATAAAGTGGCATATATCTAATGGTAAAAGTTGAGAGATGCTCTCTGGGAGATAGGAAACACTGTTTAAAGGCATTTTCTGATTGGCTACACAGGAAATTTCAAGGTCATACATGCGCCAGCTTGCAGGGCTGCACAGCTGGTACCTCATCACTAAATTAGCAGAATCTCAACCAGAAGGTTGTGAGGTAACTGCGTGGGTAAAAATGGAAGGATAAATCAAAACTACCTGAAAGTGGAAGTGATAAGAGAAAGAGAAATGAGTGGTGAAACTCCTGCATATCAACGTGGTGTCCAAGTGCTTTATAAGAACTTCAAATTGCTTCTTTCCTTGAATGTACCAATTTTCTTTTTCAAGCTGTAACAATTTGGCAACCTCCAGCTACTCTGGACTTGTCTTCCAGTGCTGAGAATCTGCTGGAGAATCTACTCAATATTCCAGGCCTAATTTTTATTATAGTAGCTGAAAGGAGCTGCTAGGCCAAAAGCTCTTCTAGGAGTATCTGGGCTTCTAACCAAAGGGAGAGTGAGTGCCAAAGGCTTTTATGGATCATTTAACAGTATGTTTTATATAATAAAAACACAGGCAAATAATATAGTGGGCAAAATTTCACTTCACCCCTAATGCTTTACCTTGCTGCATGGGTACATCAACCTACAAAGATGGCAAGGCAAACGTTGAAGGAGCTATTTGTCCAGCAGCGATGTGTCATGTTTGGTTTTGAGAGTCCACTGTAACACATCAACAGGCACCGCGTGTCCAGCTGAAGTGACAGCTAAACAATCTGGTCGTCTGCATCCTGTTGTGGCTTACTGCTGTATTTAGGGGAATGAGGTGTGATGTAGTGGTTCAAGCAGATGGCAAGCTGTCGGACTATTTTTGTTGCCTTGTTGGCTTGATCAGCAGTTCTTCGTTGATTCTGGACAGATTACAGGCACAATGCTGTCTTAGATAATGCTACTTGGTAAATAATTTTAAAATTTGTAATTACTATCATTAGCCATTTGACATCATAAAATAGAGGTCTGTTATTTTAATGTCTTTTTTTCACCCCTGTCTGTAGGGCGTCTGCAGTGTCCTTAACTCGAACAGGGAGGTGTAACTTTTGGATCATGATCAGTGGTAGCTGTGTGCATACCAGCATAAAAACGTGTGCACGTGCATACACGTGTGTATATGCAGTTGTCCAGAGTTCTTTTACTATCTGTGTTGTGAAAGCACTGAACCGAGACATGAGTCTGTTGGCAAGGTCACAAAGGCTGGCAGGTTTCTCTATTTGGGGATGTCCTTTGTTTTTTTCAGTGTTGGAATCGTGTGAAACCTTAATTAGCAAATAAGATGTTTTGGCCTTGCCTTCCAAGATCTGAGGCAGAATGAAGGGAAGGGCCAGGATGTGCCAAATGACATGACGGTACTGGCTCCATGGTTTTTGTTTTACTCTGCTGCCCTGCTGTTTTGAGATGCGCTTTCCGTTGTATCAGCTGCTGGCAAAACGTTCATGAAGTTGTTACGTGTTTCATGCTCTCGTTTTGCTTTTTCTACATACAACAATCAAACCGCGAAGATGTTGGAGACTCTGTGTGCAGCAGCTGTTGAGCTGAGAAGAAAGAAGCTCTTTCTTTGAAAGGGAAAGTTGCCCTGTTGTGCCACAGTGGTAAGCCACTGCCTGCTGTGCGCCGGGTCTGCTGTTGCGCTCTGGGGGCGATGCAAGCATCCTCTTTCGACAATGCCGTTTGGACTTTTCTGAAACGGAGTAAACATTAGTCACTTCTTGCAAAGCCACTCCTTTCATTTGATCTTCTGTTATTAATTATTTGAACTTCCTCTTGTCACAACACTTTTTTTCACTGCGGAGGATGGAACTGCAGAGAAATCCTTTACTTCCATTCCGACAACACAGTGGTTTTCCATCTACAAGAGAGCAGAATTGCTTTTATCAAACATAGTTCTCTTCCCATTGTTTCCTGATGACAGATACTCCTCTTAGTCTACACAAAGACAACGCTTTGAAATGGGAGATCTATGTTCCCATCAATTTTTGTTACGTTGATAAATCATAGCATGTCTCACTTTCTGAATGACATGCTCCTGGATTTAGGTCTGCCGCCTTTTTTTTTTTTTTTTTGTCACAGGTTTTCTTTTTCAATGCTAGCAACAGTCTTGCCAAAGCTCATCTCTTCCTTTAGCGTTCTCTCCAGCAGGCTGATTAATTCTATCACACTTTTTCCCTGTATATGGCACAATCAAACAGGTCGATAGAAAATGGGGAAGGATGTGATATTTATAACAATTTCTAACACATTACACTTACCTTGTGAGTTTCATTAGCTGTGGCACCCTGTTACTGCTGGGTTGGAGCAATGTCAGCAAAATCTGTCAGGAAAAAAAAAGGGGTTTTTTTACTCTTCTTTGTGAGCCTCAAGTGTGATTGTGTCACCCTCCACACGCAGGGAAGCTTTGCTTAAGAGAATATCAAGAGTGGAGGGTACCTTATGGTGTTTTCTTCTGCATCTTTCAAAGGCAACTGCAGTAAAAGTAGGGGATTGCTTACCCACACGCCTTAAAATAGCTAAGAATGTGTGTGATGTACCTCATTTTCTTTGGTTATGTAGATAATGCTATTAATAATGTGAGTTGAAATTATGTATTGAGTAGTAATACGAGCAGCAATTCTGAGTAGCTTTAAACCTGCCATGAACTCCTCGAACAAAAACATCCAGAGAGAAGTGGCTCAGCAAAAATATTAATTAATTCTCTTATAAAGGGGTGGCAAAATTAAAAAGAGGTAGTCTGCCGCTCAAATAAGGCTCGTGGGATGCTTCCACTCCCCTTACTGTCTCTTCCTGTAGAGGACTGGGCACTGTTGTCCAAACCCCTCTCCCCATGTCTGCCACAACCTGTACACAGGTATGGTGTTTGCCACGGGTGGCCGTGCTGTCACTATTGCCTGCGTAGCAGTGGTCGTCACCTCCATGCTGTACTGTCACTAGAGCTCAGCCCTTCGGCACAGAGACACCCTGTTCTCTCCTGCCTCCCTACCCTGCTTACATGGCACCGACTCCTCAGGAAAGAGGAAGGTATGCAGCGTCTGCTGCTGCCGGGAAGAACAGGTCATGAGAGTGCTGGGAAGAGGGGATCTATAGGGCAGGTGTAGAGAAGTGTGCTTGTACTGAAAAATAGGGGGGGAAATCCAGATCTTCTCACTGAGAGTCCCCTGGCTACACCATGCTGCAACCCTGGTGAGCACTGCATTCCTTAACGTGTCCCTTCAACAAGAGGGATGATTACTGGGTTTGCAGAAATCCTGTTTGAGTATTTGTGGTTAAAAACTAAACACAAAATCTATTTAAAAAAGGGTGGGGCTTCCTGAGAAAGAATCGTAGAATGGTTTGGGTTGGACGGAACCTTGAAGATCACCTAGCTCCAATATATGAACCTGTAGCGAATGTCACCCTCTGACTACTACTCTAAACCACTTGCTTCCCAGAAAATGTGGGATGTGACGGAAGTTGCCATTTGCATATGTAGCTCTGTTGTTCTTTGAGGAAGCCTTTTGTGTTTTCCCCTCTCCCTCTGGTAACATCAGAGTTAGACTGGCAGATAATGATTCGAGGTATTTTTCTCATTCCTCAGTTCATTATAACTCAAAGATATGAAACCATTTAGCTAGGAACATGCAGGCCTACAGTGAACGAACCCTCTCGTTGCGCCTTGGTATCTCTCCCACCTTCTGCTCTCTTCAAATATTTGAGATGTGCTCTGCTGCACTCCACTCAGGACTGTCTGTGAAGCAGGAAGGGGTAGAAATTGTCTCGTGTTTGTACAGTGACTAGCACAGTGTGTCTCAAATCCTCACTGGTGGCAATAAATGCAAATTACAGATGATAATCAGCTCTTATAGTCCCTTACCAAGTTTCCTTCCAGACTGAGGGGTGAAGATAGCTCTGTTAGCTGCATCTGTGTTGGAGATTTGGGATTTACATTTCAAAAGCACATAAATGTCCTAAAAGAATAAATCCTAGTGCAGCAAGTAGGACTTGTCTGGCCAGAATCCATTAAATGCAATTACAAATTCTACCCTTAACTCTGTGACCATTTTTCAGGAAATTGTTCTCTACTTGCTTCTGGTGTGGGACTGTGGTTTTGTTCAGGTTCTTTTCGGGGGGGGGGGGGGGGGGGGCGGCAGGAAGTTTTACCGAGTTCAAATGCCTGGGGTGGACTTCCCCTCCCTGCCTCCAGTTGCCTGGAGCAGATCAAGACAGACAGGGAAAGGGTTCTTAAACAGAGGGCAGACTGAAACGCTGACCTTTGACATGTAAAAATTTAAGCCATAAATGATAATTTGAGCATTCACATGCTCGTGTATTTTCCTAGAGACAAATTTGATTTTGATGACCACAAGTTCAATTTCTGGAGTAATAAAACCCCAGAAAACTCCCTTACTCAGTTCCTACTATACAAATTCCTAAAGATGACCCACCCCACAGCATGTTTTAGCAGAATTCTCCTTTTTGCAAATAATCCATAAGAATAATACGAAGCTACTCTTCAAAAATGTTACAACTAAGTAATAATTATAGGAAAATATTTATGAGATGCGGAAAGTGAGAGACTCTTTGGTGCTATGGGCTGCTATTCTGTGGAAATACAAAATCTGAGATCTCTTCTGCTCTACTTGACCTAGGCCTTTGGTATGAGTTTTCCTATTATTCTATCAGTTCCTCATCCCCTCGTGCTATTTTGTATTTTTTTTGATTCTGTACAACAATTATGGCAGTTCCAGCTTTGGTCTTAATTCTCTGGATGCTTTTTCATCTTTGTGCTGAAAACCCCTTCAGCACCACTTCCTAATCTTGTATGAAGTATCAATACTAAAGAGTAGCCCAATGTTTTGTATCTTCTTTTTTTACATCTTCCTCAACATAAAGACTGCAACTATTTTGGAGAAGAGAGTGCAGCATTTGCACAGAAGAACATAATACATTTATGTATTTTGAGGTAGTTTGCAAAAATCAACTGATCCTTAAGAAATTAATAATATCCTGGGGCAAGGAGACAGGCAGTGGGGAAGGAGAGGCAGAGATTTAGAGGCAAGTAATAAAGCAAGGCCTAGAACATGCATTTTTGGTTCCCGTTTCCTAGAGACTTCTATCGTTCCTCTCAGAATTGTTTTTGATTCACTGCAGCAGTTCCACAGTTACTTGGCTTATCTCTTTTTGAGTTCAGGCCCTTTTCAGTGCAACTCAAAACACCTTCTCCTGAGCAGATGCCCACTTCAGCCTGTCCGTGTGACTTTCCTTCCCCGTCCCTGGTAGCCCTGTGGACTGCCAGTCACCCTCCTGGTGGCGCACAGCCGCTCTGCCAAGAAGGCAATGCTGCTGCAAGCCTCCTGCAGCTTCTGTGCAGCGGTAAACGTCTGTTTTTCCACAGATACTTGACAACGATGCAAAGACACTTAAAGATATTCGCTAAGTGCTTATGGATCAATTTGTGATTAGGGAATAATTAAATAAATTACAGCAATCAAAAGAGCACGTAGACAGTTCCAGTTTGATTTGCATGTACAGCACTTTTCTACCAGAAGAGAGGAGCTCAATTCATCTAATACAAGTCTAAATTCACTGTATCTTACTTTGATTTACCTTTGACATAACATTTAAATAATAGCAACATCTATACTTTTATGCTCCCCAATAAGGCTTCATTAAAAACTTCCTGCCAGATCCAATCCACGGTTAGCATACAAAGTCTTATCTCTAGGTTCCTGCTTCAATGCCTTTGAGAACATGCTTAATTTAATCGGAACAAAGACGCTGCCATCGTAAGCCTCCAGTTTGATTTTCCAATCTAGAATATCTTTGTTATTAAATTTGGTCAAGCCATGGTGCATACAATGGATCAAGTAAATTACTTTAAAGCACCCTTCAAACAAAATTCGACTACTTGTCAGACATCATTTGTATCTCTGGGACGTAAAAGAGATGTCATTTTAGTTTAGGTTTTTAAAAATGTCATACAAAAACGCAGTGTATGTCTAAACAACTTAGCTAGCTTCAAAAAGCGGCAAGCTTTAATCTAACACATTGTTAACCATTTTGGAAAGAGCATTTTAAAAAATATGCAATGTTAACCATCATTATTAACCATCATTGCAATCCATTTTCCTTCCTCTAGAGGAAGGAACTCCTCACTAGAGGTTTCTGGTTCCTCATTTGCATCAAATACCAAGTCAGCTGTTTGTGACTACTTTAAGCTGGTAGAAGGATCTGACTTGTAATTATAATTTTAGACATTCGTTTTTTCATGATTTAGGAAGGGATCCAGTTGTCATTAAAAGCCCTGTGCTGCCTAACGATCTCTGCTGCTTAAGAACAGGGTTTGTGACGCGGCAAGTAGAGGTTCTGTCAAGACATAACAGATAAGAATGGAAGTTTTGCAAAGCACTGGTGAGGCCTCAGCTGAAAACGGAATAGAAGTCTGGTTATCCATAGTCAAAAAGGTGATCTGAAACTGGCATAGAGGGAGTCTGCTAAGAATTGGTGGAATGATGTTCTTCCTTAGAGAGGGGCAACTGGAAGAACTTAATTTGTCGAGTTCTTTTTGAAAGCTGAAAAGAGATAGCTGGGTTTCAGTGAACAAACAGAAAGGGATGTCGGCAATTCATCTGTGCTGCAACACGGCATTCGGTAGGTGCAGGACACAGTTAAGCTGCAGTGGTTGCAATAGCATGGGATGGGAATTGGCCTGGTAGGTTCCTTCGCTCCTGTGTCTCTCTGAAACAGGGCTGGGAGTGTTCTGTCAGTTCTGCGGTGTGCCTTGGTGCTTGGGGTGGTGCTGTTGCTGTTTTAAAATATAAGTTACTGGAAGTAAGAGACTTAAGGGAGGTGAGGCAAGGATAAATAGTCATAGTGAAATGGATGTGAAAATGAAATTAGTGTGAAGCTGCCTTACAACACCATCGTAGTTGCTTCCTGCTCTAATTGCTTTCTGTAACTTCTCTGCCAAGCAAAACGGGACTCTCTGTGTATTGTTATCTTTGTAATTCAGAGGAGCAACCAAAACATTAAAAGGTTATTACTAGACATAAGGTCACACAGGAATACCGCAGTGAAGTCAGGAATTAAACCTTGTCTGCAAGTTAATACTTCAAAAAAGCGATCCATCACGGACGGAGCACGGCACAAGGAATGCCATTGTTAGGGGTTGGAATACTTGATTTAATCACAAGATAAAACAGACTTTCCCAGCTGTTTCTAATATTGCCAACTTATGCTTTTGATTGACGTGTTGCCATGTTTGTTGAATTCATTTTCTCAAATATTTTTAAAGACTTTATATTGTATCTAAATTGAAAGCTGCTTGGGTGAGGGACTGTGCTGAGAAGAGAGATGTAAGGGTAGCATAGGAATAAGAGGATATAAGGCAGCTTATGTCCTCTTTAAAAGATAAGTATGTAACAAGTGGCTGGTGGGCGAAGTATGTTTCCAACAATTTCATTTATATTTTTAAAAAGCACTTAAACTCCCCCCTCACCCCCACAGTCTATATTCCAAAGAGGCAAAAGGTCCTTTGTGGCAGATTTTTATGCTTGAGTGTAATAACGAGATTCTTTGTCACAAACCTAAGATGATAAACAATTCAGAGAGTGGCAGAAGAAAAAGTAAGGAGGTTTTACAAACCTTAATGCATTTGTAGTGTCTTTGCACTTCAGTTGTGTTACACGAGGAGAAATTTGGCCTTCCAGCTAGCTTCTCTGTAAGCAGCATTCCTGGCTTTGCATATCAGATATGAAATTTGTTTGGAATGTTTGCTATAAAAATACCTATGTGTGAACTTACATCAGAGAGAAAGTACCTTTGGCTTGACCTTTCTCCAGCTCTGATGTGGTAAGATTGTTCAGTACGGAACCCGTAACGTAGGAATGACTCGCAACTGGTGTTTTCACAGGCTCTGTTTCTTTGTGGGAACAATCCTTGGAACGAGCTGCCCTTAGAAATCAATGTTTTCTTTTAAACTCCTTACTTTCTGCTCAGGAATGACCCAGGGTACGTTACCAGGCTTAATGTTGTAACAAAGCCATTTGGGAAATCCTCCCATTCTGTGTAAGTATTGGACTGAATACTAAAAGCAAACATGCTGAAGAACAGCGAAGGACATGGGTATTTTTGATCCTTTTACAATTCAGTCCGTGTTTCTATTTCAGACAGGGAAAAAGCATTTTAATCGAACAGGAACCTCCTCCTGTCACCCCACGCTTGCAGCAGAGGACTCTGAGGAGAACCGCGCTGCCCTGGGAGGTCTGAGGGCTGAAGGGCCGAGGCACAGGCTGCAGACCTATGGCCGGGACACACGCTGCCATCGTGGCGAGAAGTCGTTTCCCCCGGGGCTCCGTTGCACCGCAGCTTTGCCCCTCTCTCTCGGCAAGTGCACCTACGGAAAAGGGGTGACAGTTTCGCAAGTGCCAAATTTTGAAGCGCGGGTGCGAGGGGAAAGCTGTTCCCCTCCGCACCCTGCGCGGCACGGCTGAGCGCCTAACGGCCTCAAGACGGGGCCCGAGGCGCCGGCCGCGCTGCGTAGCCCCAGCCGGGCACCTCCGGCCCAGCTGCCCCTCGCTGCCCCAAGGGTAGGGCCCCGCTTTACCCGGGCCCCCGGGGGCGGAGGGCGCTGCTGGCGCCGCTCCCCTCAGCGGCTGCCGGGGGAGGAGGGGCCGCCTGAGGGGAGGCGGGAGGCGCGCGCCGGCGCCTTTGGCGGGCAGCGAGGGGGAGGCGGGGTGCTGCCGCGTCACGTGACTCGCGGCGCTCCCCTGTGGCGGGTGGGGAGCGCGAGAGACTCACACACACACACGCCCGCGCGCGCGACGTCCGTTAGGAGGCGCCAAGGGGGGGGGGGGGAAGAGAGTGGGGGAGCGGCGGTGCCGGACCATAACAGCCCTCCCTGTCGCGTCACGTGACGCGGCGGGCGGGCTCCTCACGTGACCCGCCATGGAGGCGGCGGCGGGGAGGGAGCGCGGCCGCCTCCTCCCCCCGGCCGGCCCGGCCCGCCCCGCCCCCCCCCGCCCGCGCCCTGTGCTCCGGAGTCGTTAGCGGCGCAGCCCGGGCTCCGCGGCGCCCAGCCGGCCGGCGGGGGAGGCCATGGACTGAGGGGCATCATGGGCGCCAAGGAGTCCCGCATCGGCTTCCTCAGCTACGACGAGGCCCTGCGAAGGGGTGAGGGCGGGAGGGGGGGATGGGGAAGGGGGGGAGGGGGTGCGGAGCGAGCCGGGGAGGGGGGCGCGGCGGGGGGTGGGTGCGGCGGCGGGACCGGGCCCCGCTCTGCCCCTGTCAGCGGGCGGCGCGGCGAGGCGGCGGTGGCGGCGTCTGGTGGTTCCTGGCACCACCATGACAGACCCCGGCGCGGAGGCACTTGCGCCGTTCCTCTACCTCAGGCTCCTTCCCCGCCCCCTTCCTCCGCCCCCCCCCCCCCCCCCCCTTAATTTATTTCTTTATTTATTTATTCCTCTCCCCTGGTTTAATCATGGGGCCTGGGTGGCAGCCGCGGGGAAGATCTTCTTTCCCCTCCGCCTCCACCCTCGGCGGTGCCGTCCCGCTCCCGCCGCTCAGCCCCACAGCCAGGCGGGGAGGTCGGTGAGGGGCAGAGGCACCCGGCGGGTGCGTTGGTGCCGCCAGACCCTCCCGCTGTCTCGCGGTCCTCGGCCTTGCCTTTGCCTGCCCCTCGCCGGCCCTCCCAGCTAGCCCGGCGTTGGGAAATCCTGCCATCCCGATGTGACAGGACTTGCCGCGCTGCTCCTCGCCCCGCGCTGCCTGTCAGCTCCCGGCTCTCTCGTACCTGCTGGCTCCGCATGTTTACTTGCTGCTGTCCGCGACAGGGAGCACGCATCTGCATCTCGAGGTTGAAAGACGGATGTAGCTTGCGTGGCTTTATTATGTATGTTGCTGGTTCAGTCCGTTTCTGGATTCCTCCTGGAAAATTCAGAAAGGAACTGGCGAAGGGAAAACATAAACAAGCGAAACGCTGAATGCTTGCAGCTGCAGGGCTCCAAGGCGACAGGCAAGCTACACCCTGGCAGCTACCTTGCTCTAGAACTGATATCCGAGTCCAAGGACAAAGAGGGACAGTAATTTTCAACAGTATATGGTTTGCAGGGAGGATAGTTTTTTGTAATTGTTGCACCGTTGTGCATTCGTGTGACATAGTACAGACGGTTAAAGCAGTTCACCTGTTTGATATTTAAAGCGTTGATAAAATTCATAAGCTCAAACCAATACATGACTGCCTTTTTTGTTTCTGCTTACATCTGAGAAGCATGTAATGATTGATAAGGGAAAGCTGGGAAGAAACATGGAGTGTTAATTGAAGAAGAAACATGTGAAACGGGATTTTCATTATTTTTTTTTTATGGAGGAGCCTCTGAGAGATGCCATGTCAGTAGGAAATGGAGCAGCATACTGTCAAGCAGAAGAAACAAATATGTGACTCGAACTCACTTTCGTTACTGATTTTAAACATAACGGCTTTGAAGAATTTCACTTCTAGTGAGAGTATAGGAAGTCTTTAAAAGCATTGGTGCATGTATTTTTAGAGGAGCTGGAATCATGAATGTAGCTTGGTAGAGGTGTGAAGTTGTATGTAACAGGAACTGTTTGAAATAAGCTCTTTGGTAGAAGATACATTCATTTGGTCAAGATGTATATTCCAAAGTTCATGAATAAGAAAAACCAAATGTTGTGAATTTTAAAGTTAGATTTAACTTGCATACTGCGTCAAAATATAGGAAGTTGATCTGGATATTTTGTAATTAGAAGTTTACTTGACATAAAAATAAGATTGATTTTTTTTTTAAGCTATTTAAAATTATTTCTTGCACAGTTAACGTAATATTTTTCTTTGATGTTATTCTACCCGTATGAGGCATTTAATACTGTTTTTTTGTAGGAGAACAGAAAGGTTGTTTTAGGCTCTCTAATATAAATTGATGTTTTTCTAAATAACTGTCATGTTTACTTAACCAGTGAATCATTGTATGTGTAAAACAGGCTAGTTATCAAAACATTATTTGTTAGGCCATTCTTTCTTGCACGGAACCATGCTGGTACTTGTGGCATCTCTGTGGACACAAACAGTGATAATGGATAAACATAAACATTAAACAAAGAAAGCCAAATATATTTATGTTGGATTAATCTTCCTTCTCTTAACGTCGTGTCTTGGTTGTTAAATGCTGAGAAAGATTTGTGTTAGGTAATGTTGTACAAATTCTTCAACTGTGAATTCCTCATATGTAATCAGTAGTGGTTAATTGTACCTGTAGATGTAGTAATCATTCAGAATGCAATGAGTGCTGCTGGTTCTGTAAGCTTCAGAAAAATAAGGGTGGCTTTTAAGTTGTGAATGGCTGCGATTTGATTTAGTGCAATTCCATTTTGGAAGTAACCAAAGACTGTGAAGGTGAGGAGAGTTTTTGTGGTTAAACACTCACAATATAAATAACTGTGTAGCTAAAATGTAACTTCTATTCAAGGAGATGAAAATGTGAGAGCAGCCCAGTGTTAATGGCCTTTTTTACCCTTGAGCATGAGATAGTACTGCAATTTTTTTTTTTTTTCTGCTCATCGGCACAGACAGCTGACTGCGCTGTGGATGATGTGGCCTTGTGGATGGGCATGATGAAGTTGTCTTGTGGCCACCAGTACTGGTCACACTGAGTTTTGTTAGTCTCCCTTTTTCCCTCATGCCCTGTAAAATGTGTGTCTGTTTGTGTAGTTTGGGAGTGAAAAGCAAGGGATGCTATTTTAGACATCTCTTCTCTTGTTATGAATATTACCAAACTACAGTCATCTTATTGGTAGTAGCCAGAGGCACTACTTTGCCTGTTGCTGCAGAAAAGGTGCAGGTTCTGAACTTGTGGTGAGAGCTCTTTCTGACCCTGTGGACCTCCTTCTGAGGATGACTTCTTTGTAAGGAGGTGAAGTTCACAGACACGCCGTTATAGATGAAGTAACAGAAGTGCATAATTCCAAACTGGGCATGAGATTATTGGTTATTTTGTCAAACTTAAGTTTGTGATGGTAAACTGACAATGCAGCTCTTGAGTTTGTTGCTTTTTATCTTGGCCTTAAGCTCCAACAGTAGGTTTCGTCCTAGGGTGGTGCTGCAGGTCAGGCAGGCTTCCCTAGCCCAGTCACTATCCCTTTTCGGTTCCATGCCTTTTCCAACATCTGCCTCCGATTCCTGACTCTGTTCCTCAGGCTATCTGGCTGCTCGCTCTCTGAGAATTGACTGGTGTTAGGCCTTGCCTTGTGCCTCTAAAGTCTGCCTTACCTTTTACTTGTTCTGTTGGCAGCCTTGGCACCCGAGTCCTTAAAGGGCTGACTTTGGGCCCATAAAACTTTATAAAAGGAAAACTTTCTGTTACAGCAGCTCCTGCACTATGCTGTGTTGTGTATGGAATATTTTAGTAAGAATTCCCCACGGAAGAGATGGCTACCTGGTGGCCAGTTTATTTCAGATCCCTAAGGACTGTATTTTCCAGTGACTGTTAATGTATTCTGCTTATGTAACTTTCAGAATATAATCGCAGTCTGAATGTAAATTTATGAAGGTACTTGAAAATTAGGAGACTATAGAATCTATTGTCAAAGTTTCTGTTAACACTACTTAGAGCAGGTCATGCTAACTTAGGCCATTTTCAGTTTATGTATGCTAAATAGTCAGGTAACCACTTCAACAAGAAATGTCAGTGAATAATCATGGCTCTGTCATATCTGTGCTAGAGAGGAAGGCACGGTTTTCTTTCTGCTTAAAGGTAAAATTTTTGTTGCATGTATGCTGGGATGGGGGACAGGGGAACTGCCACAGTGTCAGTGTGGTCAGTGACTGCACTGTTTGGAGAAATGAGTGGCTTCCGATAGATCCGTTTCATTGTGTTTTGTTTTGTGCACAATGGTCTCTCAGAAAAAGAGCAAAAAGAAAGAACCAAAATAGCATCATATTTCAAAAATGCCCATGCAGTTAAAAACATCAGCTAACGTTGAGGCGAAGTGTGCAGGTGTATGAGTTCTGTAGGATTTGCCTCTGGAGAGGTCGTGAAATGTCGTTGAAGACAATTTTCTTTCCTGTTTGTGTGTCTCAAAGATGCCACCAATTGGAGAACACAAGCCTGTCAAAGCAGTGAAAACCCACTTTAATCCACAAAAAGGTTAGTTAGTACGCTGTCCAATAATGACTGATGTTGTGTGACGGGCAGAGGATAAATCTTGTTAATGACCTTTTGTGTCTTGATTGAATTTGAGAAATAGCTACATTTGTTTTATTTAAATCAAGGCATATGTATCTGGTGTCTGATTAACACCCTCAAGCATACAGATGTAATAAATCTGGAAAAAGGATGATGGAAAACTTGTGCAAATATATAATCATCTATTTGAGGTTGTCTTGATCTCGGCCTGGTGACAAAATCCACGGACTCAACGCTTGAGCCCACAGAAGACTATTTTTTGTTACTCCAGATTATGAAATTAACTTTTTAAATCCCAGATGCCTTTTTAGGGTAAGTCATCAGGGAACTGTTTTAGTGGTTCATTTTCCTCTTTCTATATCCCATGAAGGCAGTTGTTCTGCTTTTTCTCTCGTATCTGCAAAACAGTGCGTGGACACCATAGGTAGGTGAATTTTTCAGGGTATGTTGTTTTCTAGGGGTACAAACCTGTGTCCTTCTGTTTAAGGAGAGTTTTCAGATGCACGTGATGGAAATGCCTAGATTTCTCTCAGCCTTCTTTTTTTCTTCTCAGCTATCAGGATGAATAGGATCCACTGTTGAAACAGTCTAGATTATACAGCGAGACTTGTTATGTCAGCCAGTGTTTGATGGCTTTAGGGCTCTGTCATATGATTAAAGCAGGTATGAATGCATAGCTTCACACTTCCTGTTTATAAATCTCTAGAGCTGCAAGTAGCTGCTCAAATTCACAGAGCAGTAATTATTTCACAACTTTGGCATTCAGTTCTGGTGCTTGTTTTGGGAGGATACCTCAGTAGTCTCTGCTGAACACGTACTACAGTGCACAAGTGACTTGGGGAATTCAGCTTCCACAAACTGATGAGAAGAGGCTGCTGCTAGAGGTTATTTGTCTGCAATTCTTCATCTCCTAAGTTACAGTGACCACTTTCTCTTCTTTTACTTCAGGTTCCAAATTTAGAGACATGTACTCAGTGGTTTTCAATCTCTTCTTACTTGTAACTGCCCATGTTATTTCCTATTGGAAATGAGGAACATTTGTATAGTGAACTTAAGTCAACTCACAGTAAGTTTCCTTTCCTGAGATGCCTTTGTGGTCTTCAGAAGTTCCTTATGAAATACCAGTTGAAAACTTAGAATTGGAGGAAAATGTTGCCTCCTGCTTAGGCTTCTGTGAGTGCCGTGGTTCTGAAGGAGCTGATCGCGCGTCTTTTAGTAGGTTTTTGGTAATTCTTAGATGCTTCTCAAGTCCAGCTGTACCAAGCATGGCATAACTCGGTGAGTAAGTGCTCCAATGTTGGATGTGCACACAGTGATGTAAGTCTGATAAAAGAGGATTTATGAATGTAGGCATTTCATAAACAAGGAACGGCTGAGCATCTTAAAGCAAAAAGCCCTCAAAATGTTGAAATGTGATTCAGTAGATGTTGGGAGTCCTCTGGTTTCTCACTTCAACAGGTGAACTGTTTTTTTAAATAATTGTAGTCTCATAATATTAGATGTGTTTTTGTCTTGTTGGCATGTTACTAGAGATTCAAATCAAAGTGGTCAGGAAAGCTGCCAAATGAGTGTAAATAGATAATATCCTTCCAGCCATTGTGGCTGGAAGTTAAAAGATAAGTTGAACAAATCCTCATTTTGTGTGTTAAATGTCTTGATATAAGCTAAAAGTATGCTATCAGGCTATTAGATACGTAATATGTTTTCTTGCATTGATGCAGACTAAAATTGAGTACTCAAAACATTTATTTGTTTTATAGATTATATGCCTGTGTATCTCATAGCTCATATAACTGTTGCTTGTTCTGCTGTATTTCTCATTTTGTAATCAATGAAGTCAGTAATTTTCATGGTCACCTCTTTCTAATCAGTGCCTAGTTTTTACTCCTGTAACAGCAGGTCTTTTTTTTTTTTTTTTTTTTTAAAAAAAATAAATAGACATGCCCAGAGAAAGTTGTTGAACTTTCATCCTTAGAGGTGTTCAAGACCTGCCTGGGCAAAGCCCTGTGCCAGCTGGTTTGAGTTCAGTGTTGACCCAGTTTCAAGCACAAGGTTCAACTAGGTGACCTCCTGAGATACTTTCCAACCTGATAGATTATATGAAATATTTCTGTTCATCTCAAATTTTGTAAAGTCTTGTTTTTATGAAATACAACATCAGGGTCCTAAATCTACTTGACAGGGTCCTACAGCAGAACCAAAATAAGACAAAAATAAAAACTAGGAAGCTTTTCAAAATGATCTGAAGCATGTCTAATGAAATGTGAAAGGAGGAAAAAAAAAAAAAAAAGAGGGGGCTACTTGGGCCCTGTTGTACTTGACCTGTAACAGCATTAGGCTTTGTGGCTACTGGCACAGTGGGAGAAATGAGTAAAACAACCCTCACCCCCTTTCTTCAGCTCAAAGGGAAGCCAGCCTACTGTCTCATTTCATAAAATAAGTAAGGCATTCAGTTCTTTAGTACTCAAAAAAATGAAATCACATTCAAAAAATGCGCTTGTGAAGGGATGACAAGCTTTGTGAGAATAAAAAAAGAACACAGCATTAGCAAGTAGTGTGTTCAGGTGAGGCGTGATATATATGCCTATTTAAGTCTGTAAATTAAGATTATTGTACAACTGCTGCTTTGCAATAGGACTGATTATGATTTTTCTGTATTTGAAAAAAGCAGATGTTACTTATGTCTCTAATTTTAAAAATGACAGAATATCTTCTCAAAATTGAGTGTATTTTTGGTTAGGTTGTGTATTCATACATTCGTTCTAACTAATTTGGTATATGGAGAATGGGAGGTAGGTCTAATGAGTTGTGTCCTTGAGCTCTCACCATGGCATTTGTATGACCTAGCTACTAATTATTTTTAAAATAATCCTGCTTGGTTTTGGTCCGAGAAGAAATTCAAAACGCAGTGAGCATCAAGAAAGGAAGAGGAAGTGGGGTAGAACAAGTGCTGCATTTTCAAATACCAGAATTGTTTCTGTCCACTGACTGAAGTTATTTCAAGACCTGTTGTAAACCAGAGCTACCCAGTTGGGTTTTTTAGGGCCTCCTGCGTTATTTAGTCTGTTAATTTTAAAGATTTGCTCAACAGGGAGCTGTGCATCCGCTTTAGTCCTCCTGGGCCAGCTAGGTGCTGTGTTCCTCCGTGGGTTGGGAGCTGCAGTCTGGTTTTACTGCTGCTGACTGAGGGACTGGGAGCGCACCAAGAAATGTTCGGTGTCTTGCCGTGGAACCTTACAGAGTTGGGTACTGAGGGGCACCTATGAAGTGGTGTTCTTAATGAGTAGAAGTAGTGTGAGAGCATTTCTGCCTGTCCTTGACTGGGAAGTCTTTGCCTTTGTCATCACGGTGGTGTTTGCTGCCCACCCTGTTACTGCACCCCAGGTAGCTGGCAGTGCTGGCCTAGGTGGTGGTAACTTACAAAATTATTTTGAGCAACGTGTGGGACTTGGTGTTCAGTGGAGGCTACTCTGGAGCTTACAGTGTTTGATTTGAACTGCCCAGCCTCTCTTCAGGTGAGCTGCAGTGGGGTGGTGACAGCTAGCTGGGTTCTACAAGGAGCATCTAGTGAGATGGAAAGTGCGCTGAAGGTGTGTATGCAGGTCTTCAGGGTCGGCATGCCTGTTCTCAGAACTGCATTTTACAATCTAGTCTTTGATATTGTTTGTAATAAAACCAATTATTTCCTAGTTTAAGTTTCTGTAAAGGAAATAAAGTTCTGGAGGTTAATTCTAAATAAGACTTTATATTTTTAAGTATTTAAACCCAAGTTATTTCTTAATTTGTTACATTGCTTGAAGCAGTTGCTTTTTCTTTAAGTTATACTTAATCTGAATTACTGTGAATGTCCATGTGATATTTGCAGTATTGGAGAACTACAAAAAGCATCTTTACCATTTAATTTTCATATGAAAATGTCGTTTACATAATGAGACAATGAAGCCTTTGGGCAAGGATGAATGCAGAAGAAAAATCCATTAAGGTAGATTCTGCCTAAGAGTTTGAAAGGGTCTGATTCGCAAAACTTTGAATGCTGTATTATTGCTAGCACTTACTGGAATAAAAATACCCTGCTTGCCTAAAGAGTGCACATTCTTTCTTCTGATTTCTTTAGGGACATCTTACTTCTGTTAGTGATGACTGTGTCTGTACAGCTGTAGTGTTTTCAGCTTAGCCGTGTAATAATACTTAGCATTTCTTTTTTTAGGTAATGAATTTTAACACCTCTGAGAAGTGGGGGTTTTTATGAGCTTGTATTTATAGTGGAGCAGGGTTGGCGTAGTCCTGATAGGTAGGAACGTGTTTGGAAAGAGTGCCTCTGTTTTAACTGCAGCTTTATTAAACTGGTGTGGAAGCTCTTCTGGATTTCTGATTCTTAATGGGTGTAATATGGGTTCAGAACTTGGTTTGAAACAAAGTATGTCTGCATACAGTTTTGGTAGTGATTCGTCAAATTTGTTTAAAAACAATGACAAAAAAAATTTCCTTCATTATTTTAGTGTAATGCTGACATGTAGCTGAGTTCTAGGAGAGAGATGTGTGTTTCTTGGTTAAATAATAGTTTAATAAAATAACTTTATTTTAAAACTATGCTAATGTTTGCAACCAGGCCTTTATTTGGCTTTGAGGCAAAATAGGATATGCCTGAGAAGGGTTTGGACAAATGGTAATCCGGGCAGTTTGTAATGACCAGGGTTTGTTTCCCATTGTATGTGTTACTTAATGTAAAAATGGCAAAAGCACTGAAATAGTTAATTACCTGAATCATTACCTCCGCTGAAGTGATTAGCAATCACAGGGGGGTCACTTGGCATATCAAGTGACATGCCCCATCTCTAAGATGTTTAGATCCTCCTCTCCCTTCTCCTTTTAGCCTTTTCCAACATATAACAAGCCTCTCCTATCACATGGAACTGTGCTGATGAGGCTAACAACTCCCTGTGCTTACCGTGTGGTGTATTTGGGGCAAAATACCGATCTCTTTTCTGGCGTGGTATTCATAAGCTGCAGAGGTTAATGCTCAGCAATGCATTAAGGTGGAATGCGCTGCAAACTGTCCAGCGTTCCGGGGACAAGGATGCTGTGGAAACTAACAGGGCAGCCCCTTACTGGTGGTGGGTAACTTAGAACAAACTGAGGAGCTGGGCAGAAATATCATGTGGCTTTGCACACTGCCATACGCTCCAACTCTGACTTTTGGAATGGTTTTAAACAGTCAGTGTGATGTTCTGTACTTAAAAAGGGATTTGACTTCTTTTCTGGTCAGGTTCTCTGCAGGTGCATGTCATGAGCCTCAGAGAAGGGCAGGGTAGAAGTGGTCTGGAGCGGGGCAGCCACATCAGTCGCCAGAGGGCTTCTGACATCAACTACAAAGGGAGAATGAAGCTCTACTTTTCAGTGTCTTGTATAACAGTTATTTTGATGACTTTTTTTTTTTTTTTTTAATGTCCAAATCCTTTGAAGCTGTTTCACTTAGTTTAGAGTCTGAATTGGACCCAGAAGTTAGGAAAGGCAATGTCGTCAGGCCAAAATAAGAGAGAATTGCATTCTGTATAAAAATGTAGTCCTTGTCTTTTAAAAATAAAACCTATTACAAGCCCTTTTGAATTCTTCCTCACAAACTGTCGTCTTTTATTCACATTGTATCTGTCTTTTTGTTAGCTGGTCTTTCAGTTGTCATCCACTCATACAATTTAATTTCATGTTAAGTATTTAATATAGAATGTATGCTTACATTTCTTTTGTGTTTTGAATTGATATTCCTTATCTTAATTTCTAGTGATGAAAATGCTTAGGTTTTGTCCTGTGGCAGACTGCTTTGGCAGCAAGTCATGAACTGGAGTACTTTAACAGGTATATGCTACTGTCTTGGTGGAACTCTACAAATGATCACAAGACTGATATAGTTGAATTTTTCAACAGTTGTTTTAAATGATCCATTTTGCCGCGTTAGTTTGGAAAATTTGTTCTTTTAAAATTCTGAAACCTTGAATGAAGAAAATGTGGAAGAACCTCGGAAACCTAAGCAGAACAGGAAGTGCCAGATTTAATAGGTCTGTGGATGTAGAGAAAAAGCTGAAAGTATTGGGATAGTAATTATGAAAACTTCAGTTTTGCAGATTAAATTTGTTCTAAAAATGAACTTGAAGATGGCATCGTGAATCTATTTTGGGCTGAAGAAGCACTTCCTTTCAATTCATGTTTCTAGTTGTGAGGTGTTATCCAGAAACAGAACCTTATTCTGCACTGGAAATTTCCTCGTCTTGTGAAGATTTTTGCTACGTTTCCCTAAAAATGTGATACAGTTAAATCCCAGATTTTAGTTTAAAAATTAGAAAAGTGAATTGGCACTTTGCATAACTGAAGCAGCGTTGCGTTAAGAAAAGTCAGCAGCAGCAGTTAGTGCAGTCAGTATAGCCTGTTCTGTATTCTGTGAGGATGTGGACGAAGGCTGGTATCAGTGGAAAAGTAGTCCAAGAACTTTTTGGTCCCTGTTTCCCAATCTTGCAGCTAACAACATGACTTTTCTTTTCCTAAAGGATTTTTGCCGCTAACAAATTCCCCACTTTTTTTGTGTTACCTTCAATTCAGCGTTGTCTTCTGATCACGTTGCTTAAAGAACAGTTGTGTAAATGTCTTGTGTGAACTAATCTTACTCTTTAAATAATGAGTAGATTGCAGTGTAGATAGGTTAAAGCAGGAGGGAACCATAATATGCACTAATTCTGATATAGAACACTGGCTACATAATTGTGGAAGCCAGAGTATTACACAAATAGGGGTTAAAAAGCAGAATATAAAATATATGATAAGTATCTCTTAATATAAAATGTTCATAATTTATTATGTAAATGTACTGCTTCTAATAGAGACTGTAGTGTCCTTGGGGATATCTTGTGAGTCTTTTCAGGGATTCAGGGACAGATTCCAACTGCTGACGCTGTTCACGGCATTGTAGCTCCTTGGTCTTGAGTCGTCGTAATACCTTTTCTTTTTCTGTGCTTCTCTTCTCTTAAACAATGGACAGTGTGTTTACATGAAACTCTGACATTTGAGTCATCACATCAATCTAAACTGGTCAGCGGCAGTAAAATTACTGGGAGGTGTTTTCCCATGCAGCTCTTACATGGTGTATCTAAATACCCCTTTTCATTTTTCTGAGTGTATGACCTTAGGAACAGTATATATCTAACAATGGATATTTTTAGAGATAGATTTTGTAATAGAGCGCAGAAATACTTAAAACTAGTATGGCGTCTTTCAGGATAGTTCTTCAAAATACTGGTCCTTGAGCGTTGGTGGAGAATTCTCTTAACAGGAGGCGCAGCAGTGGAAATGGAGTTTGGAAATAGTGATGATAATTGTTTGCTGTTGTCTGTTAAAAACCATCTCTGATTAATTTCTTGGGAGTTCTGCTAAACATGTAATGGAGTCCCAGAATTAACCACACGTTAGTTTTTATTTTATTTCTAGACTACATAGGCTAGTGTCTCTATTTGTGATTCCGCTTTTATTTTTCAGCCATTCACAGACTGCGAAGCAAACCTGTTACTGCGTGTTTGTAACAGCGTAACGGAAGACATGAATTTGTCATGTGACACTAGAATAGTTTACTTTGCGTCTGAGTTTGAGGTTATATTTTGGACAGATGTCTAAAGAGTCCCGAGAGTTGGGGATACAGCTCTAGAAATACAGAGCCTCTTGTCCATCAGCTGTATGTGTACATACATGTGTGTAATGTGCTTGTGCCAAAACACCTGAATTCCAAGTGGGTAATATTATTCTTCTAAGTTTAGAAATTAAGATTTAGCAGTGTATAAATAGCTGAATCTTTTATTATTCTTTACTTATCATAGTGTTTATGTACTATGCTTAACTAGAGTTGACTCTTTAGCTACCGGAGACTAACACTTGAGTAAATACTTGATCAAAACTACACCCGCAATCACAAATCAGAACTTCTTGTCTTTAGTCCTCACTAAAGGCTATAGGAAACGCTGCCTTCCTACGCCGAAGTTGTGGGTTATATTTAACTTTCAGGCTTAGACTACATTCTTAAAATTAAAGAGCAATTCGTAGTAAAGCTGCATTTGGTATCTTTGACACTGTTGGGAGACAGGACATGAAATCTTTGTTATATCACAATTTGTTTTGTAGCGATATCCTTACATGGTGTTTGCATTTACATAGTTGGCATTTGCCTTTGCCTTTCATATTAATAGGTGTTTGTTTCTTGGAAATGAGTTATATAGTGTAATTTTGTGTATCTTACCGAGCATAAATGTCTAGATGATTTTCGTGGTGGTAATAAAGTGGAAACAGCTTTTCTGAATTGTGACAGAAGCTGTTCTGCTCACCTATGACAATACAAACTTCCAGTGTGTTTGCCAGGAAAACTGAGGAGGGGACAGCTTAGAAGAGCACAGCTTTGTATCTAATCTGAATCGGAGTAACTATCCATTCCAAATACTGAAAAGTTTGAGAGCTGAAACCATCATCCTAGGAAATCATGTCCAGACTACGTAAACTATGAAGAAGTATCAGAAGAAAATAGTAATGGAAAAGGAAAGAAAAATGAGGAATGAAGAGGTTAGAAACTGGGCCATGAGCGATGACTATGCTCGGGTGAAGGAAGGCGTCCCAGACAGGGTTGCTTACTTCCAGGGCTTCCCTGACTCCTGATTCATTTTTGCTCATGCTTTTGTCTTTTGGAGGGGAGTTCAGGGTTCTTGCTGCTGTTGCCACGAGATGGCTTGTGCTTTGTGTTTAAAACCACTTAAAACTTGTACCTCTGCCTCCTGTCGTTTTGTTTTTCTGTACTGTTTCCATGCCTAGCTGTGCTGGTCAGGTGTCTGCGTGTGTTTTCTCCGAGGTGAGCAATAATTTACTAAAAGCATCTAGAGCAGTAGCAGCACCTCATCTTGGAAGAAGAGATAAATGCCCTGGCAGGGGCCTGTGGCCGGGGAAGGTGGCATCCTGTGATTAACTAGGGCTAGAAATCACTTTGTCCAGTCACTGAGAATGAGTTTACTGGTTCTTTAACTGACAACAGTAATTACTTTTACCCCCAATATTGCAGTCTATCATATTTAAATTTGCGATCGTATATGTGGTAAAGGTTTTTTTTTAGTGATCTGCAGAGGTTTCTGAATTTTCAGGTTTCTTCTATGGCTTAAGGGTTGGACTAGTAAGCATATAAAACTAGGCTCCTTTAATTCCTGAGGATATAAAATATAGCCAATAAGATTTAAGTGCTCAGATGGTGGGAGGATTATTTCACTGTTGGGGCTATTATGTAGCAATTCCTATCCACACTAGTCTTGCGGGGAGGGTTGTCACAGAACATGTACTGATTAGCTTTGCTTGAAGCAAACATAATCCAAATAGCAATGTGACAGTGTGTGCCCTGATGGAGATACTTCACAGATGGATAAAACAGGCTAGTAATACTTAATGGCATTCTTTTTGAGGATGGTAGCTGTGAGAAGTAAGCTCTTTGAAGATTAAAAGCGTCACATAAATGCTAAGTATTCACGTTACAGAAAATTGGCAAATCCTATTGTAATAACTAAATCTTCTTCTGCTCTCTGCACACAAAATGTTAAACCTTTGATATGCATTATGGTTAGGTCTAATAGAACCAAGAAAAGCTTCATCCCCAGGATGAGCCACTACTACCAAAAAACAAAGAATAGGTAGGAGGAAAAATATACAACTGGATTGAATAATTTGATTTAAAAAAAAAAAAAAAATAGCAAAACTGTGGTGTTGTTATCCTTAAATTCCTGTTATTGGTAAATGTCATGTTAAGACTGTTAAGTCTTCAGTGAGATACACTGTGTAATTTGAATGGTGCCATTTTTGATACTCTGGTTATGAAAAAAGAGTGGATTATTTTTTTTTTGTTAGGGGAGGCAGGATTTTTTTGTCTGTCTCCCCCAAAATATTCTCAAGTGGATTCCTTGTTGGCAGGAGTGGGTGGGTGTGGAGGTTGTCTTTTTAGTCATAGCTGGTTCATTCATCTCAATTGTATTTTGCAGTTTGTTCCTCCTAGTTGGGGTTGTTCCCAAACATGCTTTACATTCACTTGCACATTTTGCCTCTTCGAAGCTTTTTAGTAATTGCTTTAGTTCTTGACAACTTCATAACTGCAGCCATTAAGTCACAATAAAGACTAATGAAAAAAGTAATAAAATTTCCATGTATAACTAGGATGAAGATTCCTGGGGGAAATATTGAGCAAGTGATTACAGGGAAGATAATTGTCTGGTTAGAGAATTATATGCCCTATGAGTTTGATAGTGAACCTGTAAAATTGTCACTTAAAAATCGAAATATTAGAACTATTGAAACCTGAGCTGAAAGTCAGGAAGAGCTTGAGGTAGATGAAGCTTGTTTGCTTGCTGAAGGATGATCAAGTTGTCTGTTTTGTTAAAATTCAGGTTTGGTTATTTTTAGTAAAGAATAAATGCAATGTTATGCTGATGGTTGCAAATTATCGCTTGCTCTGTATAGTTGAGATCTGCAGGGCTGGTGTTTTATAAGGCACTGACATAGCAAGCTGTTTCTCATCCAGTAGTGACATTGGAAATTCAGGTTGTGTGTGTGTGTTTGTAGAGTATTGAGGGCATTTTGATGCTTACAATTCTGGGAAAAAGTGCCAGCCCTACTAGTTATATTGTAAGATACTTTAGTCAGATGAGCTCAAAGTTTCTTGACCCTTCACCTTAACTGAACTTTTTATCCTCTTTGTTGGGTTGTGTGTTGTGTTTTTTTTTTTTTTTCTTCCTGCTTATGCAGTAATTTGTTTCCTGTTTTGGTTTTCAGCATTGTTGATACATTGTGGTCTTCTGCTTTCTGCCTTGATTTGGCTTTTTTTTTTTTTTCTTTTTTCGGTCACCTGTGAGCTAGAAAAAAGTTTCTTTTCATGTAGCTAAATGAAATATTTTAGGCTTTTGAGACATAAATATTTTATCAGCTTTTTGGTGCTGTTACTGCTACTCATGCTAATGGCAGTGATGATTTGCATGTTACTTTTGTGATTCTGGTATAAATAGAGGTTACTGAATCACGGGTTTGTTTTCAGCAGTCACTGCTTTCTCTAGTAAGAGGAAAGGAAAGAAAACGGCTATGCGCGTTGTTTCTGTGTCCAGTTTGTTATAGATTACGTTAATTGGCTGACAGTTGATAGTGGCCATGGCAGATTAACTCCACATACCCTCAGTTAAACTATTGGGATTTTGTCTTTGTCACTGATTAAAGCAGCTCTTTAGTAGTAGCTTATAGAACTTCTATAGAGTATCTTAGATCATTTATCAAACATCTGTCTGATGTAGACTAGAATTTATATTCATTTTAGTGTTGAGACAAGTAAGATATGGAGAGACTAAGTGTCTCTTGCCTGAATGACTTGTGCAGCAATGACGGTTCAAATGCTATGCTTTTATTCTTATCCTTTAGAGCAGCAGACAACTGCATGCTTTTGAAAGCTGCATTTTGTATCTCATTCTGTATTTTGCATAATTGTGCTTGGATTTTTAAGGGTAGGGGAAGAAGCATTGTAAAGGAAGGTATTTTTTGTGGCTGGTCTGACTTGCCTAATAAATATTAAATAGGAATTTAAAATGCATTTACTGTGCTCACTCTTGTTACACATATCACAGGCAAGGTATATAGTAATTATGTTATATAAGCTGTAATAAATCCATTAAGCCTGACTAACCACTTCTTTTAACCTTTAAACAAGCTCCTTTCAAAATGAATATTGTTTCTTACAATGCTTAGCATTCACGTGTGAACTGTTGCATCTTAAGCAGCAGTGCTTGCTCATAAACCTTGGTGTTGCTTCTCTTCAGTGCATCTGTAAATCTTTAAACTTCTTTGCAAGCGTGTTGGAGAGCAGCCATATGCTGAAAGATGGGAAGATAAGTTACTCTGTGGGTTCTTGCTTTAGGTGCAAGTTAGTTACTGGTACCAACAGAGGCTGCAGTGCATGACAGTTCTTATATTCTTGACCTCAATAGCATTCCTAGTGTTGTATCTTTTTTAAAAAAAAAAGTATTAAGGAAGATTTTAACTACTTTCTTACAATATTTGAATAAAACATACTATTGCAGTAACTTGTGCAAACCTTAGCTGAGATTCATGAGTCTCTAAGGAGGTGTGGTAGAGTATGCAACGTGGGTACTTCGATCAGTGAGGAATTGACTTTGATATACCTGTATCCTTCTGTCGCTTTTTCCAAAATGGGAAGTGAACAAGCGAAAGTATCAATAACCGGTGTTGTCAGTTATGTAGTCGTGCTTTTATGATGACTCCTGATAAATTCACTAACAGTCTTGTAACAACAGAGTAACTTTTGCTGAGACAGGTATTTGCTTCCCAGCTAGCTGAATTTTGCACGGGTGTTCGTTGCATAAAGTTGTCCTGTGCTTTTCAGTACAACCTTTGTTTTCAGATGTCGGAGGCTGTGCTGTACGTTGAACCATACGTTACTCACAATGCATTTTAAAACTTTCCAAGGTAAAGACAAGAAAGTGGGGGTGGGATTAGTGCTACAGGATGTGGAAAGAAAAAAGTTTCTAAAGAGAATAGAGAATGTGTCTGCAAAACTTGCTAACGCTCCACTGTAAGGGTAGATTTCCTCCGCGTTAGTTTAGTTAAACAGAACTTAAGATACATCAGAAGATGTGCAGGATGGGTTAGCAAAAAGAACAGTATCTGCTGCCTCAAGACAAATTGTGATATGTAAATTATTGGTTTATGTATACTATTTGGACTGCAGTTTTTATACAAAGCAGACTTTACATTTGAGAGTAGCTGATGGAGCACATGTAAATGTTACAGAATTTGAGTATTAGACAGTAAATACTTCAGATAATTAACCTTGTTTTTACGCACCCCAGTGAGTTCTAAGTAGGATGAGGAGGACTAACTTCAGCTGTGTTTTCTGCCTTCCTGTTTTAAATAGAACCTTGTATCTAATGTCCAGAATGTGGGTATCTTACACTAGGCTTCTACATAAATGTAGCATATTTTTTTCTGAGACAGATTCCCTGCGGCTCCCTTTTATATTGGTGACACAGCTGGCAGGGATCCTCTCTGAAATTCAGATCAGTTTTATATGGGTGGCAAAGTAAGTTTTAAGTCTAGTGTTGGACATCGAGGCTTGCTCTTGTTTCACCTTCAGATACAGTTTTACTCTAAAAGGAAAACTTTGGGGTGACTTGGTGGTAAGTATGTGGAGTGAAAGCAATGCAGAGAGGGTGGTTTCCAGCACAGGACTGCTTTGGAAGGCACTACACAAATCATTACCTGGACAGATGTGAATTTAAAAGAATAGTGGAGTCATAAATCCATATAAGCAGCATTAAGTTTAAGTAACACTATTAAACTAAAAATATCCTCAGCAGTTGGATGAGCTGAAGGTTTGTTACAATTGCTGTAAGTTGCAGTGACATTTTTAGCTGAGGTTGCATGGTTTCATTTAAACATTATTAAACAAACTGAAGCTCGAATATTCCCTGGAGAGTTGGATGCAGCACTAATCTTCTGTTAAACTGTCTTTAACTTTATTGGAAACCATCCAGCTAAGGTAGCATTGAGAAGGCTTGTATTAGTAAATTTACCTAGACAGAATGACATAGTCTGTGAATTTTCCTTTTGTGGAAAAGACCATTTGTTTCAATAGTGGGTTTTGGAAGTAGGCAGATTTATTTTTAAGAATTAGAACGCAGTATGTAACTACTGAAACCTGGTTTTGTTATTTTAAGTTAAAACCTTACAATAAAAAGTTAGCTTCTGTAGTCTTGAGGTATAAAGAATTAGGTGTGCAGTCCAATTGTGTTGATTTCTCTGCAATAATATTGAGCTTGTGCTGCCTGTTACTGGTAGGAGTGATGTGGAGATGGTTTTTGCTCTGTTGACTACCGTAAACTTATTTTGGGAAGTCTTACGTGTTCTGTTTTTGACTGTCGGGTTATGAATGCAGCAATAGAGTGTGTGATAGTGTAGCGTCTGTCTGTCTAATGAAAGCAGCTTGTGAATGGTCTTTTCTTAGGTGTTTGTAGACAACGGTGTCCTGAAAGTGTTTGCTAAGACTGTGCCTTTGGAAAAAGTGAGCGTACTTAATGAAGGAACTTAACTCAGTGTAGGAACGGGGTTGATAACTACACTTATGTCTAAAGGTGGGATTAAAAATAACTCCATGGTCTGTGATGCTTGCTGTGTAGGACTTGTGGAATTGAGAGAAAAAAGGTAGCTTGTGGGTATGTGAGTGTGCTAATTTTTAATACTATTATGGTAATAGATGTATTACATTCTAGAAATGGTCCTTTCACAATTTAAGACTTAGTTTTATTTCCTCTCAACATGCCGTCATGTTCTATCTATATGTTGAATAATTGGTACTTTGGTGTTGGGATTTTGTGTTCAAGTATTTTATTTGTCCTCCAGACTCATAGTAAACATTGATAATGTCTTTGATTTCTGCTCTGCTCATTTCAGTAGTGCTTTCATGTGCCTGGATCTAAATGTATAGCGATTTTTTTATTATTTATTTATTTTTATTTTTTTTTACAAAGCTGTGCAGATGATTTTAAATGGCCAGCATCAGTCATTTTAATGTGTCCTGGGGAAGGATTGGAAGTAGTTACCTTTCCTGTAATTCCATGACCTGTTTTGTAGTTTCTGCATGCAAACAATAATATTAAGTGGTCTCTAGCACTAATGACTTCTTTTGAAATGTAACATGGACTAGCAGTGACAACATCTACTATTAAATGATACGCTGACAGTTCTTTTTGTTAAGGTCTCAGTAGTGTTGTTTGACAAGTCATCTTCCCAGCCTTCTCCCCGCCTTCATTAGGGCTCCAATCACTTCTGTGTTTCATGGTAGATGTGTACGTATGGGATTCTCCTGTTCTTGAACATCGCCTGAAGTACATGCTTGGCAGTCGTAGGTGCTCAAGGAAGTACCAATGTCTGCTGCCTGCAGTGCTTTTGGGCGTGCTGTGTATTCCCAAGGTGTCGTTGGTCTCAGTTTCATTGCTCTGTTTGTTGTCTTTAATCAGTACAGTGAGACCTATTTGCTTGGAGTAGAGTCCTTCTGTCCTGTGAAACAGCAACCCTGCCAAGGTTAAATTAATTCACTGCTCTCTGTTACACCGAAGTTTAGCACAAGAAATCCCTCTCTGCGTAGTTCTGTCACCAGAGCGGTGGTTGCGTTTCGGTGGCTCCTAGAAACATGTAGCTTGTTTCATGCACTTAGGGATGTAATGTCATACGTAAAATATCTCTGGAGTGCTAATACAATCTGCAGTTCAGATTGTCAGATTACAAATTACTTTAATTTCTGTTGGTACGTGTGAGTCTCATAAAGGAATGGCCAGTAAATTTTATGATTATGAAAGTACTTGACTTACTAAAATCACTTTATATTCTAGCCTATTACATATCGTCAGTACACATTTATTAGATAAATAAAATTTTCTATTAAAACAGTAATTGGAAGTTTTACATGGCTACGGGCTGTTGTATTTCTTTTAATTAATCCTAGCAAGAAAATAGTGCCCAAGTGTAACTCGACAAGACTGTAGTTGTGTTCCTGTTGAGAAGTGCTTTTGCAGTAAGTGGGCTCAGCAGTGACAGCAGCTGGAAGGTGACTGGTGGTGTGTGAAAATGCTCTCCCCAGAAATCGTGGGGGTTGTCGATGCGACAGGAACGCAGAGCTGTGCTGATGTGCCACTGACTTCATACGGAGCCTCCTTTGTCCTCCCCACCATGCTGCCATGCTGGGGAGAAACTTTAAGGAATTGGATCAAGGGACATAAAATCACTAGTCATAAATGAATGCTGGGAAAAAAAAAATCCTCATAACTTCTTATGAAAATTATTTGAATCTTCTATGCAGCCAGAAAACTAAACCTGAAAACACCGATAATGACACAGTGCTATATTAAGTGGCTCTATATGTTGTGTATGTGTCAATCTTATTTTTGCAGAAAGCAATAATTAGGTTACTTGAAAGTCCATTATAATATATGTAAAGCTGTAAGCATCTGGTTAGTTAATGCTTTGTTTGTGTATAAACTTTTTTGCCGAATGACCACAAACCAGATTGGATTAACTGGTGAGGAGTTCAAAAAAGTTAGCAGAGGGAGAAAAAACCGAAATGCAGACTCTATTTGTATTAAAAGTGTGTGCTCATGCATATAGAAATGCAGAAATTAAAATATTTTCATCAAAGAGCTGTCATTAGAACTGTTGTTAGATTTCGTTTAGGGTCTAGGTTGTTTGCTTCACCTTGCCGAAATAACGAAGCCAGTAGCTTCCCCTTTTTATGTCCCCTTAGCAATCCCAAGCTTTTACTCATTGAATGTGTGGTGGGGGTTTGTCCCTGTTGGCTGAAATTTGCTGTAGTTACGTTGTGCATCAGAGGTGTGGAGGAGATGGGCCGAAGCATCCCTCTGCTGTGAAGCACCTCTGTTAGTTTGCTGCACGTGTTTGGAGGAAAGGCTGTGGAGTGAGGATGGGTTTCTTTGCAGAATCTTCTATTTTGCTTCCTGTTTCTGTAATTCAGAAGAGCTGGGGAGCATGGAGAATGTTGCTTCAGGTTGTAAATGTCGTATCTGAGAGTCTGTTTTCAGTTAGCTAGGGAAAATCTTGGAAGAAAACTCTAACTGGTATGCCTAACGGTGTTTGGGCATCATTAAAGCACCACGTGTGAAGACAAAAAGATGATTACTCTATGGATAGATATTAATATCAAATAGTGAAATTTAAACACCATATAAGGCAGGTAACAGTATTATACCAACATTCTTCTGCCATATGATTGAAATATTCATGTTTTATTAAAACACGATGTATGATGGTGATAACTTGTATATGTCTTCTGCCAAATTCATGTTAATTGATAGCTCCAGTGCTGTGTGGGTCATGCTTTAGGTTTATTTCTTAGATCCTTTGGTATTTTTTTCTGGTCAAAAGTACCCAGAACCTGTAGCAAAATTTGAAAAGAAACATACCCCAGTTTCTGTTACACACAGTTGTTAAGTGAGGTCACTAGTCTGTTTCAGTGTTGACTAGGATTAAAACTAGGGAGCAATGTTTCAATGTGATTTAAAGAGTGATTTTTCTTTTGATGAATGAATTAATTGAAATGTAGAAGTTTTAAAGAGAGTGCTGGATTAAGCTCTCAAGTGTTGTGTTTTGTTTTGGCAGACAGAAAGCTTGACAGGCTTTTGGCCGTGTCAGTGTTGTTTCTGTCTGGCTTGTTGTATCAGAGTAAGGGAAAATGCCTTACTATAAATACAGTGAAACAACCGTCATCTACAGCGTCGTTTCTTTGGCTTCGAGATGGTAAATAGCTCTTCATGCACTACATGGTAACTTACGTGTGATCCAGGTCATGGTGTGTTACTCTCTGCAACTTGATTTTTGACAAAGGACTTGTTTTGTTCAGTGAGATATTTTACTACTTAAACACTTTGTTAGAAAGTTGCTTTATGCTTGTAAAAATCTGAAAGCAGGGACTGCTTTTCGGGAAGCTCATGTGCAAGTATAAATAGGATGTCATCAAACTTTTCACATTTACAGATTGTGAAGAAGTTCAAACAGGTTTTGGCTGGCAAGCAGATCTTGACTGTGCAAGAAAATCTTAGGTGAAGACTTACATTTAGTCCAAAGTTTAACTGTAGTATTCCTGTTAAACTGTACTGTCTTATGAGCATGTAAGTGGTGATTAAATATTTTGTTTTAATACAGAAAAGTAGACTGGTTGCCAGATGAAACTGCTTGAAGCATGCTGCTGGAGCTGCTCCTAATAATAATCACCACTGTTGATTACAGATAATTTCTCAGGCTTGTGTGCAATGTAAAATTGATCATAAAGCTAATTTATTTTCCTTTTGTGTGACAGTAACGGTGCTGAATTTAGAACAAATTATAATATGCTATTGTAGTCAGAGAACACATAGGCAGTGAACCGTTGTAATCTTTGATGTTAACTTTAGCTCTACTTCACTTTTATTTGGGAAGATTAGATTATTAGATCTCATTTTGTAGTAGTCAGATCTTCCCACTATTTAGGTGAAATCATGCATTTAATTTCTTGCTATCTTTTTTTATTGTAAATGTAAGGTGTATAGGATTTTGAGAGTCCTTAAGCTATTGCATTTCTGCAACATCTTTGTTGACCAAATCTTTTTTTCCTCCTCTCTTCTCACTCGACACAGTTACAGACATAGAGCTAAAGCGACTGAAAGATGCTTTCAAGAGAACTTGTGGACTCTCATATTATATGACTCAACAGTGCTTCATTAGGGAAGTTCTTGGTGATGGAGTCCCTCCAAAAGTTGCTGAGGTAACGTATGAACTTGCTGTTTTTCTAGTGAGGCGTATGCAGTTGATAATGTACACCTATAGATGTACATACACAAATATGCCTATACAGATGCATGAGCTAATTTAATTTCTTTCCATTTTCCATACAATATCACAATGTTCATTCTCTATCTGAAGGTAATGTTCTGCACTTGAATCATGGGTTGTCAGTGATCTGTGCTTGACTGAGCTACTGATTCCAACCCAACTAATGAGTGGTAGATGACTTTGAAGTAAACCTGAATAATATCCAGATGCAGATTTGGGGAAGTAAAATGTTGGGAAGTTTTAACATTATAACAGAGGATTTTATTTGCTCTGGAGATGTACTTGCTTTTGGTTTCCATTGGCTTTTACTTTGTTTTCTAAAGTGCAGATTAATCTTTACAAGCTCTTAAAAATAGTTTTATGTATAATAAATGTATAAATAAACTGAAAAACACCCAGAATCACAATATGGATTAATTTGGATATAAGTATTGTGTGTCTATATCTTAAAAAATGATAATACCATCCTGCGCATGTCCATGTTTAAAAAAAAATATTTTCTTTCATAATGCTACCCCTGTCTTGAGAGAGGAATTAATATGTTGTTGGTAGAGAAGAATAAGATTAGCCAGACCTTTCAAATGATATCTTGCTCCATGTCATTTCTAATCACAGCTTCTATTTCTGTATCTTCAGTGTTATTGACCTCACAGGCAGCATACGAGTCTTCCAGTTTTATTTAGATAATGCCAGCAGTGAAGGGTGCGTTTCACTGTGGTAGAGCGTTACTTTTTTCCAAAGCTCAATCTTTTCTCCATTATTTTTCCTGGGTTTTGTGAGTGTTGATAAAGAGACTGATGTTACTTAGCTCTGTAATACAGTTGACAGTTTGATTTTTGTGTGGGTATTCAAGTGCTTAACAGGAAAAATTGCAATGGGTGTTCGCACTATCAAATCAAAAGAAAGTATATGGTTTGCCATAGCCTAAAGCGTGTCTTCAGTATCAATTTCTGTATATGTTGTCTGGACGCTATGACTGTTAGTAGCCCATCAGATTAAACAAAAAAAGTGTATCCTACACTGTATAGGATTGGTTTTGAAGGAATGCCTTGTAATTCCTGGCTTCAGGATGTGGAAAGGCAGGCAAAGTCATTAGGCACCTTAAAGCCTGGTTCTGAGTTTTCAGCCTTTCAATAATTAAAATTGATCATTTTGAGCCTCAGATTGCTGGGCTTCTTTGCATGTTCTGAATAATAGTTTTTCATATCTGAGTAGTGTTATGCCTTCAAGAATTCATTGAATTGAAAACAGTTTTACAGCAGGGACATAGAACAGTGAACTGAAGTCAGTGGAACTTTGGTCAAACAATTTGCATGATTGTCGTGCACATGAAACGTTTTTAAAATGTTCAGGGCGGTTATGTTCTGAAAGGATGTCCAGAAAAAAATGGAATAGAAGATATTCATTAAATGAAGTTAAGAGATGTGCTCTGTCTGTGTTGTTTTAACTGCAGGAAAGCTGGTTAAGTGGCGAGATGCGTTTGTTTTCAAATCTAAGGAAATACTGCAGTTACTGTATGTGGTTGCGGGCGCTTTGATAGAGAAAGTATTGTGTAGAGAAAGTAGCTTTGTATTTTAGACTGAGGAGGGGAAGAATGTTGAGAAAGGACCTTGTTCCTTTGGCCCGTGCAGTTATTTAAATGACTCATCAGATTGTACCTTTTATATATACCTACATCTGCTGTGATTGTGAGACGGTTTATGCACAGCCTTCTGTGATGCTTACTAAGTAGTTCAGTGTCAGTGCATCTTTTTCTCCAAATGTGACCAATTGGTTAACAAGCTGCAGTCCAAGTAATTCAAAGAGAAGAGGGATGATGCTAACAGAAACATGAAGGACACATTGAGGGGGCTGCCAAAAGAACAGGAACACAGACTTCTCAAGGACTGAGAGAGAAGAGGGGTCATAAGGATAAAATCAGGAAAGAATCCAGGACATTTTATACTCTAGAGAAGGAACCGAAAGAATGCCTTGAGCATCCTCTCCTACTCTTCTGGCAGGCTTACTAGAGTGTATGGGCACAGGGCCAGGGATTTGGACCTGAAGGGAACTGTTTGGATAGACTGAGCCATTTTTTTTTAACAGAAAAGGAACCGTATCGTTACACTCTTCAGTTATCCATGAAACATAACATCGGACTTAAAATTTATTAAAAAAAAAAAAAAGGTGACTGTACCATATAATGATACTGATTTTTACATTCTGAAATGTAAATCACTGTGATACTGTCTGGGTGTGGCTATTTTAAGTAAAGCTGCAGCAGTGTTAAGTAATTTTGGAAAATACAGAATTGTATTATATTTTGATGGTGCATCTTGTTAGAGGACATTTTCCAAATAGCTCATAAATGTGAAAAATTATGGAGCTCCTTCTTTGGAAATGCACACTAATTTCTGTTATATATTGTTATGTAACTATTCAGTGTTAATAAACTCTTCCCAAAGAATGATTAAGCAGCTAAACTCAACATAATGTCAGCTGCCCATGGTTGTAATTACATATGTTAAATACTAACACATTGGACATTATCCATCGAATTCCTTTTCTGAGTTTATATCGTGAACAGTCATTGTGTTACATTGAAATAATAGATAAATGTAATATTTGGTATTCAGCTGATATCATAATTGTACATAAGATGGACAATGCTCAGTAGAAGTGGGTGGAAAACCTCAGAAATTGGTATGAATTAGAAATACACTTTCAGATGGATGAAGGGAGGAGACAGCTTTATTCAAGGTAATTTATAAAATAGCTGTTCTTAGAAAGTCTAAAAGCACAGAAAGGTTATGTTTGAGTGATGGAGAATAAAGTATAAAGAAAAGATCATATTTTATTAGAATTTGTGAAAGAAAAGCTGATTTCCTATTTGTTTATTCATATATATATTTTTGTCTTGAAAGTCTTGTTAATCTGAAATGTAAGAATTGTCTTCTTTTTTGTGCTCTTTGTGGGTTTTTTTTGATCAAAAATGGTTGTATTAAGACTTAAGCTATGGTGTTCAGCAGAGCTAACTGCATATTCTAAAAACCCTAATGATTCCAATATAATATAAAGGTAAATTGCTTACTTAGGCAGTATAGCCTTGAAGGCATCTTGTGAAATCGGAATGATTAGACGTTGAAAGTGCGGAATTCAAGTCTCTGCCATGACATTGTCCATGAAGCACATACAATCATTGTGTCCAAATAGAGCGCAAATTTAGTTTTAATAATTTAGCCCTTCAAGCATTTGTAAATGAATTAAACTTCAGTAATAGAAGAGGATGATGTGAGCACCCTATGGGAATGTATTTAGGTAGTGCTATGTCTTAGAGTGGAATGAAACTTCAGGGTCTACCTAATGTTTCTGTAGAATTAGATCCCTCTATCAGCCTCATTTACATTTACTTGCCTTCAGACATCTTTTAATAGTTTTAAGTGGATAGCAATGGAAAGTGATAGCTTGATGGGTGGACAAGGGGAGGAATTGCTGAAGGTAACACGTAGACCTATGTAGAGGTAAGTGTCTTCAGGGAATCTGTCTGCTTCAGCATTATGTCTGGTATTAAATGTGATAGAGAGGTGAACAAAATTTTAGAGTTTTTTACTACCTTGTTGCCTGATACTTCTTCAGAGATCATCTAGAACACATTCTGCAAATGAACTCTGCTAGTTGTCTTCCTATTGCTGGAAAGGCAACAGTAGTAGACTTTTCCACACCTTGTTGGACACCAAGCATGAAGGGCAGTCAGAGCAGTCAGTCCGATGTGGCTACTCTTTCTTAGGTATTTCCTTCTTTTCTTTTTGCCGCTACAGCCCTATGTGGCTTAGCCGAATCTATCTAGTGCCCTTGACAGGCCAGCGGTGGGTTTTGCTTGGTCACTCCCAGTCGTGGCTTAATTTTTACTTGAGATGGAAACCGCACCTGAGAGTGTCATTCAGGTGGTTCTGGTATTCAACCCTCCTCTTCCCTCCTTTCCTTGTGCCTGAGGGTTCTGGCTGCAGCGTTGTGACTGCAGTTGCTGGAGGGGAAAGAGGGCTTTTGGTTCCAGTAACTCTTCTTGTTCCACTTAACCTTGTGAGCCACTTGTAGAATCCCAACTCATTTAGGCTGAGGTACTTGAGGAAACACAGATCAGTCTGAGCTTTGTCGTTAGATGTTTCTGAAGCTCATTTTGAGCTGCACACCATTATCTTCAAGAGACTTAAAGGAGACATATGCCAGCCCCTGCAGATGTTCAACATCAGCAGATGTTTAAGTCAGTAGGCATATAACATGTTCTTTGGGAATTTTTCAGCCGATTTCTTCTTTTTTTTTTTTTTTAATAGGAAAAACTATAGGTATGAAGCCTCACAGTGTGCTTATTGCACCTGTTTACAGAGGTTTCCTGTAACTGCTGTCAGTTTGTTTCTGTCTTTACTCAGAACTGTCTCTGAAAAATGTCAGATTACTGTCACTGTGATTTACAGGTAATTTATTATGAAACATTATTGTAAGTGATTGAAGTACTAAGGAAGCAAAATTTTCTTTTATTAATAACAAATAGTCAACAGATGACCTCAAAACCGGTTCTTTTTAACAATACAGGAAGACTTTATTTTCTCTGATGTCTGTTTCCAGTGTTCAGCTATTTGTTTTAAGGTAAATAAATCTTTTGGCAAGAAATTTCGTTGCACTTTGCTTTATCAGTGTAAAAGGCACAAATTCTTTTGAAGTACTTTACTAATTTCTTAGCTTAGTTAGTTACTAATATTGATGGTTATCAGGTCTTGATTTCCTGTCATATAGACTGGCCTCAGTGAGATGGTGAGTTTTTTCATTCTTATTTGAGAGACATGGCACTCATTTTGCGAAGGGATTTCAGCCTGTTGAGAATTGGTTTCTTCACTCAATTGTCATGTTGTGCTGTCTGACTCCTTTGAAGGGCACAACTGATAATGGGCTGCGCTTGGTTACACAGAATGTCCTACCTGGCTATGGTAGTGGATAGAAAGTCTCTTGTAATATTTGAAATGCCTTTTGTGTGGTTATTTTGTACCAGTGTCACAGGCAGCTTAATCCTGGCTACTTAGTGTCTCCCCCTTTGAGCTGGATTAGTGAAATCTGATAACAAAAATGGTTAATTCAAATCCAAGTTCGTTCCCCGATTTCATTCATAGTCCTGCTACATGAATGCTTGTTTTGGCAGAGATGTAGGAAGTGGAGTGTGGGTGGGAATGAGTTGTTGGAGGCAGGGGAATGGCTAGGGGAATGGCTATCGCTGGTTTAAACCAACAGTGAGACTACAGTGTTAGAGAGGCAGCAGATGGAAAGTACTTAATATTTTTTTTTTTTTTTTAAAAAACTGTAGGATGTATGTGTCTGCAAAGAGAGAGGCAGAATTCTAATACTGAAATGTAAATTTGGTTTATTTTTTTAAATCTGGTTTAGAATTATTCCTGTGCTTTTTCAAAGATGAATTTATTATACTAGAGTGTTCCCTGGATGTGTCCAGTCTGTTTATGATCCTAATTCTGCTATTTGTGGGAGGTTCTCATACAGGGGTAGATTTTGTGCTGTAACAACTTTTATACTTCAAAACTAAGTCCTAATTAATATGAGAATTTGTACACCCATGTAGTTACTTTGGTTTATGGTGGTTTCAAAGTAGATTGTTTTGGTGTGTTTAAAACTTTAACTTGTTGGGTAGATTCACAGGATGTCACACACTTAAGGTAATGTTAGTGACGTGTTTTTTCCAGAACTTTTACAGAAGACAAGTAACACTCCAGTTGCACATACCATCTCTTACTGTTGTTTTCTAATCACCTGTGAGTGTAAATGCCTTCTTATGATTATGGTGGAAGTTTTAAAAAAAAATAAACTTGTTTCAGTTCTGTAGATGGGTGGATTTTTGTCTGTGGGCCCCAATGTGTCGTGGCTGCTTTGGTAGGCTTGCAAAAAAGGCTAAAATTCTTTGTGCAGGCATTTGTAGTTTCAAAGGAAAAAAACCAAACCAAACCAAAACACAAAGTTTAGGATGTTAAAAAAAGTTAAAAATGCTGCTTTAGCTGTTTAGAATTGTGTCTGGTTGTAGTTCATATGTTTAAAAAAACCCCCAAAAGGCAGGGGGAAGGGATACAGGTGTTGCAGTTAAGATCTGTGGGTTTCATCCCATGGTTTACTCTGCTTTGTGGATAATGCACAAAATAATGAATCTGTCACAATAATTCTGAAGTCCTGCTGACCTGACGTCTGCTATTGCTATTTGGCTAAATTCTTATATAAAGAATATACTCAGGGCTTCATTGGAGAAAAATGAAAAAGCAGTACATAACTGTGTGTACACATTCTGGTTTTAATATTGTTTATTTAGAATGTAATTCACATACCAGCAAAGAAAATACTTTTTAAAATGTGCACAACACTTTTCTTAATAGAAGTTGATTTCTGTTCCTTTATTTTTCCCTCTGAAAAAGTTGTATTTAAAAAACAAGTTCAGCAAATAAGTCTGCTCTCCAAACCATTATCAGTGACAAATCACTTTGTTCTGGTCTTTCACAGTAATAGCTCCCCATCAGCTAGACTTAATACTTTCTCTTTATGGTTAGATGCTCAGCGTGATACCCATAAGAAAATCAAATTATAAGACATAGACACTGAAATAATTCTTCTGTGTAAGAATAATTGATAGGTTCTGACTAGTTTAAATTTTAATACCTAATGCAAATTTGTGTCTTGCAGTACTGATAAAGTACTGGTGCTTGTAGCAATAGATTTGGGATTACAGGAGGAGTCCATGTCTGAAGAGCAGTACAGCATACATATTTTCATTTGTGCTCTGCAGCGTTAGAGGCAAGGTGAAGTAATACATGGCAATAAGTGAGTTGGTAATTCTTGTCTACTAAAAGTAAGTTGCTGTTTGTCCTAAAATGACTGACTGACTTTGTATCTCCTGTATCAGTGTTGAATCACTGTTAGGATGCTGTTGAGTAAGTGAAGCTGCAGTGTACAGACTTTTCATGGGGAAGGTAAATGCTTCAGCCCTTCTACTGGCAGTGTTGCTCCCGGTGGCTGCTCTGTGGATCTTGGAGTAACTTCTGGTTAGAAGTCTTGATTTCTAGAGCTTTCTGTTGGCAGAAAGATTTAAATACGATTGTTAGAGCAGGGTACTAAACTGGAATGGTCTTTCTACCAACGGCTGCAGTGTTAAGGTCATTAAGGTATAGTTGATGGAAGGTTTTTTTGCCGCATGTTTCCAAAGCAGCAGTTTTTGATGGCTTACTGAATGTGCATCCCCTGTGACTGGGGCAATGAAACACTTTGTGCTCCAACAACCTCTTGATGGATTTGAGACTATCACAGCCTACTCTGGAGAAGACTTCATCTTTATTACCTTGATAAAGAAGTCTGGGGAGATAGCACCAGTGAGCAAGCAAGGAGCTGTCTTCGTTGGGGGATTCTAACAATTTTTTTTTATACTGCTGTTCATGAAAAATATCTGCGTTTCACAAAAAGACCTTGAAAAGGCTATTTTATAGGTACTGGAAGAGCTACAAAAGTGTAACACAATTAATATTAGAAGTGTGTTCAGCTGCATGTGCGGTGAATGTGCCTAATAAGACAGAGCCTCAGCATAAGTTGTTGCTTTTAGTTCTGACATCACTGTCCTGCCTGTTAACTTTTTGATTAATTTCTTGCTTTTATTCATCTAGGTTATCTACTGTTCATTTGGAGGAATATCCAAAGGGCTGCATTTCAATAACTTGATAGTCGGATTAGTGCTACTTACAAGAGGCAGAGAGGAAGAGAAAGCAAAATGTAAGTAATGTGACTTAAAACAGTTACAATAGGATAGTGGATAGTGAGTATACAACACACTTAGGTAAAGCAAACATAGATTGTGGTATATATGAAGTCCCTGTTTCTGTATGTAGCCAGAGCATACATTTGCCAATAAAGACAGTATTTTTTTAGACTTTTTTTTAGCTGTATATTTTGAAATTCAGTGCATTTTGGTTTTCTGTACTCACCAAAATGAAATATTTGATAAGTCAGCATGAATGTAAATGATAGGATCCTTCGGAAAGACTGTTTATCACTGTATGTGGGCAGAGGAAGGAGGACAGCATTGATATTTTTCAAAACAATTGAAAGTATCTGCCTACTGACTTCTGTTTTGTCTCCCTTGTTAATCTGACTTGATAGTATTTGTCTTCCTTTTGGTTAGGAGGCAATGGTAAAAGAAAAAGGAGATACTTGACCTAAACCTTGTTGAGCTATATTGAAATTGGATCAGTCTAATCTTTTAGTCCTTTAGTTGTTGCACAGCTTTAGGCATTCTCAGCCAGTTGTAAACTTAATATTTGAAAACTGTGACCACCGTAGTTGCTTAAACATTTTTCTACTTCCTCAGACATTTTCAGTCTCTTTTCTAATGAATCTGGGAGTTATGTTGTCCGTGAAGAGATGGAGAAGATGCTGCATGTGGTTGATGGGAAAGTCCCAGAGTCACTCAAGAAATGTTTCTCTGAGGTATTTCGTACAGGTTTTATCCTATTGCAATCCTATCCTATCACAAAAAAAAAAAAAAAGAGAAAATTACGAGTAATTTGTTTTTATCTGACATACACATACTCATGCATGTATGGGAACAGATTGATCATGTTTAAATTGGGTAAAAGCTCATACTTTCTTATGTTGTAATGTTACGTGTAATTTGTATTGATGTGAATAGCAGCTTGGTATATAAACGCAGGCATTCTCTGTGCTGCTTTGCTTACTGTGCTGGTTTGAAAAGGTATCATTTCCCAAGGGTAGTCATGTTATCAAGTAAATTTAAACACTAATATTGCTAGTGGAATTTTATTCATTGGTGTGGATGTTTTATTACAATCGGGGAAGAAATCTAGAACACAGATCTGAGTGGGGAAAGAAAATCTGCATCCTGGATTTAAAAATGCCTGCCAGCAGTGGTTGCTTAAAATAATAGTTTTACAGTATTGCTTTTGTCTCACTGTGCCTGCCAGGAGCTACAACATTTATTTATGCTTTAGGTTGTTTGAGAGGTGTATCTTTATGAAGCTTGCTGAAGTGCTCCTCTGAAACAGGCTATTGTTACTTTTGAATATTCACAGGTACTTCTTTGGCACTAGTGATCCTGATGAATTGTCAGGGTTTTGTACTTTGATTGCTTCACGTGTTATCAGAGGACTATACATCAGCAAAATCTAGTCATCATTATACTTCCTAATGAAAAACTAGTTGTCTAGAAGCTTTATTTGTGGATATGAGATTACTTAATTACCTTAAATTTTATTGTGCTATATTGAAGATAACTTTGGTTATGGGCCTTGGCTGAGGCAGGCCCATTTCATCTGGCGGTGGTACTATCTTGGCTTTGTAGGTGACGATGACATTCTTCATTCTTGGCTGGAATCAGAAATCATATGTATACTGCGGTCCAGTTTCTGGAGCTGACCCACTTCAGTATTTCCTGTTTGTATTTTCCCATCAATATGGTGTGATGAATTATACCCTAAAAGTTAATTGCACACTGTCCAGGAAATCCAGAAATAAAGACTTGCAGGAAGAGGAGTATCAATATGGCTTCATACCATTTTCCTGTTCAAGAAAATGCTGTATATTGATTTTTCTTTTAAAATGAAAATAGTGTAATAACCCACTCAGCAGGATTTACTGGCCTGTTGTTAATACTAGGTCATTGCTGGAGAGTGAGAAAGTTTAATGTTCCTGCTGTGGGCCTACCTTCCTGCTGTATGGCAGATGAGTTTGTGCTTTCAAGGATGGTGTTTATAGGTACTTCAATGTTTATAGGTACTACAATAATTCTTCAGAATTATTGCATGTACTTGTCTAGAAATATAAGCTTTAAAATATGTCTTGAGTTTTCTCACTCTTGTTTCTGAAATGCAGGAAACAAATTCAGTGATACCTGTATTGCTCTAGTTGCTCAAGTTCCATCATGGCTCAGCTGGGAACATGACTTGCTTCAAATGCTTTTTTCCCCCCTGTCCAGAGTTTTCCTGTCTCTCTTCTTTCTTGTTCTTCTTCTGATCAATTGGAACAACACAGAACCTTAGTGACTGACTGTTTACAGAAAGCAGTGCAAAAAGTAGAGAGAAAGTAGAGTGGAACAGATAGTAAGAAAATGATCTAGTCTCCTAACTCTCAGAGAAATTAAAAAATAAAGTAATTGTAGGCCGCTTTTCTGTTCTCTGTTAATTTGGCAGCAGAGTTGTTTTTGCTTAAGAGAGTGGTTCCATAATGGGTTAATTCCTGCGAAGTCCACGTTGTTGAGTTACCTTTTCCTGACTGTCATTCATTCTCCTGCCTTTGTGCTGGCTCGAGTATTTGTTTGATGCCTTGGTGAACTGGATTGGGAAACTGATCTGGCTGCGAAGTAAGCCCCTGTTCTGTAGCTCCTAATCCTGTAGGTTATTTTTCAGCTAGATCTGTTTTGCCACATGACTGCGCTAATGTGATTGCTGTCACAAAAGAGAAAGGATGAAGGATCAGAAATGGTGCTGGTAAGAGGAAGGTTAGGACCATGCTGTCAGTCAGTAGTGTGGATATAACAGATTAAATTGGTGATGAAACAGCAATGTAGCATCTTCGCTTCCTTGAATTATAACCATGTGGAAGTCTCTGAGGGTAGCTGTAAGTATTGGGGTATTTCTGCATGTATTTGTTGGAGAAGAATGTAACACGCTTTAGCTTGGAAAGAGAGACATAAAAAGAATGAGTATCTGGAACCTGAAATTGTCCATGACAGTTGGAATATGAAGAAATGTTTTAGCAGGGATGGTGATTAACCGTTTGAGCAACCTGGCAAAGGCAGTAGCGAATTTTCAATTTTCTGCAGTTGGCAGTTGCAGGTAGTGTGTGGCCAAATGCAAACTGTTGGATTCAGTAGCGGTGTAATTCAGTGAAGTTTAATGGTCTGTGATATTAGGGAAATTTAAATAATGGACGACTTGAAACCTCTTTCACTTTGCAGACCCATGTTTATTTCCCATGGAGTTTGGGATCTCCATATAATGAGTTTGTCTACTGATAATAGGTTTGCATTTATTTCAGTTAGCTTTGTCGGTCCTGTAGAAATTAGTCTGCTGATCCCCTAGGGTTTCATGGCCACAGCTTGGAAACCATTCAGCTAAATGGTTTAAACAGCCTCTCCAGCATTTAAACTCTGTGAATCTGTAGGGGTTTTGCACTCCTGAGCAGGCAGTTCCATGAGACATCCAGCAAGAGAGACTGAGTTAGGGGATACTGTGAATGTCATGTTTACATGTATGCTCCAAAGTGGGTTTTGGTCAATAGAGGCAAAAAATTGACATGCTACTGCAGTGATTAATCGTACTATTAGTTATTCACAACTCTGATTTTTCTGTGTGAAGTATTTGTGTACTGGCACGGATGTAACAGAATGTTTATGATTTTATGGCACCTGCTATTTGGCACATAAGAGCTTTTATCTATCGTAATAAATTTAAATTCATAAAAATAACCTCTGTTATTTTGACTTGTAAGTAAGCATATTTTTTCTTCTAATCCCTTTAACCTGAGGTTCAGAGTAAATGACTTTACAAAGGCCATGTTGAGTAGGTGGTTGAAGTGCAGAGAGAGCTGAGGAGTCTAATTTCCCTCCCAGTGCTGTATTTCAGAATGAAATGGAAAAACAGGCATGGCACCAAAGAACAAAATTATTTTAGTACTTATTTTTATAGGAGATTGTCCCAATTCTTGTTCATACAGCTGCTGGATGGTTCCTGTTTACTAGTGCTGAGAAAGCAGAGAAAAACAGCTCACATTTTCGTATTTTTCTTACAGGGTGAAAAGGTAAACTATGAGAAGTTCAGGGTTTGGCTCTTACACAACAAAGATGCTTTCACGTTTTCCCGGTGGCTGCTGTCTGGAGGTGTGTATGTGACACTCACTGATGATAGTGATACTCCTACCTTCTATCAAACCCTGGCCGGGGTCACACACTGTAAGTAAATGATGCTTGTTGTTATGTGCATTTTTTAAAACTGTTTCTGTGTTCACAGACATAGCCTGTTGCCTTGCCGTAGTTGTTCGTTAAATCTCACTGGTCTGATGAGATACGGGCAGTTCTGTTCAGCAAGATGAATTTCTTCTCCATGCTAATCTGTTCTCTGCTTTTTTGTGTTGATGTGTAAAACATTATTATGTACAAGGACGCCGTGGGTCATTATTTTTAAGAGATAACAATACTGAGATCACAACATTTCTTACAGTAGAAGTTTGCTACTGAGCAAATTTAAAAAAAAATAAAAAGGAAAATGTCTTCTCTTTGACAGATCCATGTATCTGAAGTGACTTGGTATTAATGGTGGTTTTATATTTGGTGTTTCAGATATAGTGGATTGTGAAACTGTTGAGACAGTTCTGAAAATAGTGCTTGTTTCAAAAATACGTATTACCTCTTATTTTACTTTTTGCAGTAACGTAAGTAATATTCCTGGCATGTGATGTAGTCAGGGAACTAAATTAACTAAAGAGAAGCCTCCTCAGGATTTGCATTTAGGAATAATCTCCAAAGAACAAGTGCTTCCTTATGTCTATATTCATTTAAAAGAAGGAGCATCTGTTTTTAGAATTAAATGTAAAAACAAAAGGCTGATAAATTATACTTGATGTGTAAGTATAATGTAAGCATACGTTACTAAAGCATCTAAGGGTTGCTGGTATCCCTAGGAGGAGAGTGTTTGCTGTTGAGATGTCAGTGATTTGAGCAATCTGGTTGTGTTTATGTACTGTCATAGATTTTCTTTGCTGGTGTCAGCATGGCATTCAATCTTTTTAATGCATAGGTTACTTGAATAAAGCAAGTTTTTTCTCTTGGTTTAAATATGAGCATTAAAATTCTTTTCTGACCATCTGAAATGAAAATACATAATAAAATTAGAAGTTTATAGACAAGCAATACCACTAAGTAGTCTGAGGTCTAATAGACAGGGTAGAGAAAGAGGTATGCTAAAAAAACCCCAGCAAGCCAAACCCTCTTTGAATTTTCTAGGCTCCAGCCCTGGGAAAAATCTCTCAAGCTGTATCAAATTGAGATATGCCATGCCTCCAACCTTGTCAAGTCTCCTTTGCCTTAAGTGTTCAAAGGAAGCTTCACCCCAGGCCTCTGGATGTTACCTCAGAGCTTACTTTGATTTTTTTCATGCTTTGAAATTGAAACTGTTTCAGAACACTTTTTAGTATGCTTTTTGCAGAAGGCTTATGAACTGAGGTTTATAATAAAAAAATAAAATTAAGAGCTACTGTTATAATACGTTTGATTTCGTATTTAATTTTGTTCTCACTTCCATTTTTGATATACCTGTCACTGTTACCATCAGCAGCCAGGCCCTCAACTGCATTGCCAGATGTGCAAAATAGGTGATTCGAGAAAGAAATGGTCTTCAGACTGAAGAGCGTAAGATTCTACTTGAGCCACCTCACACCTATGTTTGTTTATCGAGAAGAAAGTCTTTCTTTCTCCAACTTATAGGCTAAGAGATTTTTTCAGCTTCAAACAAAGAATTAGAGAAATTAAGACTGAAGTGCTATAGTTAAAAGCAAAATTCAGGAGACTGGATGAGAAGCATATTAGAAAAAAATGAACGAGGACAAAATCTGTTCCAATTCTTGGAAAAAAAATTGTTCAGGTGGTTCCATGCCATATTCGTTATCACTGTAGTAAATTGCTTTTTTTTCCTCTTCATTTTGTAGAGAGAGTATTTTCATGTCCTCATCTCAGATTTCTCAACCTTTGTCTTAACAGAATCCCAGTTACTTAATCAGTCTCTATCAAATCAAAGTGCCTCAAGCATGTCGGTTTACATTTGAGCCTCTTTGATTGCAAGGACCTATCAGCTAATCGCGGTGTCTCTGCTACCATTTCAGCCTTAGAATCCTTTCCTGAGCACACCTTCTGCAGGGGCGTAGTCTGTTGTCCATCTGATGTCTGTTGCCCCCTCTAACTTCCAGTTACCTCTTTGACATTTTCGACTGTACAGTCTCAAATCTTGCTTAATTGCTCTTACGTGTATGGACTCCTTCATGAAGCAACCAGCTGTTTTGCTCTGTTTAAACTTTCATGGCAGACTTGGTGATCCTACCTCAGTGTAGCACAGTCTCTGTTGAAATTTCAATCTTGAAATCAGCTCAATGCCTCTTAGAAAGGTATATCTTGTAATTCCTTACGTTACAAGGTTAGAAGTTCAAGTCACATTTCTGTATTTGGTTTCAATCTCTCTATGGTTAAGTTGGTTTATAATAATTTCATAACACTCCTGTGTATTGCGGCATCTGATACTACAAACCAAATTACAGAAGAAAGTGTTCTTTCTTTTCTAGGAAACATGCATGCATGGTTGCTCTTTTACATGTGCTAGTTCATAGGGCTACATGTTCTGTTGGAGAAGTTACCAGATTTTTAAAGCCTTGTGAAATAGGTTTGCAGTTTTGGGTCTCTGCTGGGTGTTTCAACACAACCTGTGTTCTCAGGGAGAAAAAAATGTAACTTCTGAAAAAAAAAAAAAATCAATTTCTGTTGCTATATATCAGACCACTGAGAAATTCAGTGTTTTCTAGTAGTTGGTGGTGGTCTCTGTTTCTTTACTGACAACTTACTTTTATAAGCTGTTGGCTGAGTGTACTGAAGGTAGAACTGAGTGAAAAATTGTTTTCCATTGTTAGGATTAACAAGCTGAAAAACAGAAAGTAGTGTGCTGTGTTAGGATATCTGCAGCCCCGTATCTTTCAAATGACAGATAACAGAAAACTGACAGGAATTTAAGATAGTAGGAAGATGAACTGGTGAACTAACCTGCTCGTGAACCTAACCAGCCTCCCCCAGGTCTGGACAAATACTTTCTTTATAACGTATCCGATGATTTCCCTTGTGATTTAGTGTAGGAATCTCATACCACAGATGCAAAAGTAAGGAAAATATAAGTGCTTGAGCACTTGGAAGTAATTGCCGTAAAGTGTGAATACTTGGGGCCTTGCTGTTTTGTTTAAGTTTAATAATTGCAGTCTAATCAGGTCAATCAAAACAATAAGAAATTTAGTATGGAAGTTTTCTTACCGCAGCTGAACATGTCAAACAGTAAGAGCTGTGACAACAGTTCCTCTTCTCTAAATGCAGGCTTGGTTTTAATTCTTTACCCCAGTCTAATGGTGGCCCTTTGTGAGGCAAGTGACCGAACTGATGTTTAGTAAACCTAGGCGAACACTGTCAGCAGAATAAAGTAAAAGACTGAAAACTTTCTTCTACCGTAAAAAGAAAACTGATGTGTGAACGGCGGTAGCGCGCTGACGGGTGTCTCACCTGGCTGCTGGGCTCCGGCTGGGCGGAGCGCCCTCTCCTGGCTCCAGCTGCGGACCCTCCCGCCCAGCCTTACCTCCTCTGAGCGTGCTTCCCATTAAGCATCTTGAATAATATGGCAGGGACATGAAAAATTGCATTGATAAAAATAGTGAAAGTTATTAACATTGGTTTAGAAACAGACAGTGAGCATTTTATTGCGCAGCATCAGTGACTCCATTTAAATTTGCTTAATGAGCCACGCTATCAGGGAAACAAAGGAATTCTAATTTTTTGTTTGTAAATAACATTTATTTTGGTATGCAGATGACTTTAATTATATTTCTCAACACATAATTAGAAATTAAATTTTGAAGTTACAGGAAGTTGCACACACTTGCTGCATTTAATCAAACTTTGTTCCATTTCACTTAAATCAGAAATATGAATCATTTCATTTGAAAGCTACCAAAGTTAAGTTTCTCGTGGAGCTTCGTTCCTTTAAAAAAGCCAGTTTCAGGGATATGAGTCTCTCCTACAATTAAGTACTGAGCAGCTAGCAGTAGTCTGGATTTTCTGTTTCGTAGCACGGTTGGGTACGTTGTGAATTTTATTTATTTATTTAAAAACCCACCATATTGAATAGCACTGTAGTGGAGGGTGTAAATCAACCATAAATCCTGTCAGGGACTACTACTAACACTAAAATACTCTGTAGGGGAATATTCCCACAAATCATTATACATCCTTCATAAGTGCAAATTAAACACCTAATCTTCTGTGGTACTCTTTAAGTCCAAATGCAGTAATTCAATAGTACAACAACTCTTGGCCACTGGAAGATGTCATTTTGTTGCCTACCCTGGCTGGTTTGTACTCTTGTAAGTACCAGAATGGAACTGACTCCGTCCTACCTGCAAAGTACAGCTTTCTGTGGCTTAGTTTAGCAGACAGGCATACGGGAACATGAAACACATGGAAGGGTCTCCTCTCCCACCAAGTGCAGACCCTGGGGGGTACTGTATCATTCCTTTCATAAGATACTGAGGCTAATTTTTTAATTTTTTTTTCCTTCAGTTGAGGAAAATTACTCCAGTACATATTCTACTTGTATTTGTGGGCAACTTATGTCTTAATTTTCTGTCAATGTTGTCCTTGGTTTCAGTCTCTGCTCTCCTTCCTTTTTACCATTCAGTATAAATGCAAGTGATGGATGTTTCTTCTTGGCCTTTTTGTCAAAGTAAAATGAGCCTGGTTCAGGCCTGTCCCAGAGCAGGTGCTCCATCCCCTGTTCCATCTCAGACTTGAGTGACACGCTGCTGTCATACTCATTGGCTTTGTTTGAGACCTCATTCCTTCATTTGGCTGGAAATACTTCTTCTGTGGCAAGATATGTGGTGGTTTCTTTTTTATGACTCTGACATTTTGGTGTATCTCAGTGACATGTGATGGGCTTGTACGCTCAGGTTTTCAGTTCTTCTCCATGGGGAGAACTATTCCCATTTACCAGAGGGGTTACTGGTTTCAAACTGACAGACCATGTAATTTGTACTTTTTTGTTATGCGTTTCTTGTCACTGGGTTCTTATTGAATAGCATCCTAATTCTCCTTTGAATTGGAGAGACTCTCTTCTGTCCTTAGAAAAATTCATCAAAGTACTCCTGCTTTTTCTGACAGCTTTTACGTACCGAGATGCAGGAGGACAGTGTGTAATCAGTATAATGATTATATTTTAGAACATTAATTTAACATAATAAATGAGAGAAGCCCGGGATAACCAGACAGCATGGTTGAAATGGAAGAGTGAGTTTTTGAAACAGTATAAAATTGAAACTGAATGTTGTGGAAGTAACCGCTCTTGTCAGAGATGGGTTTATAAACCTGTAGGGCTTTATGGTAAGATGAAGATGCCAGTCTAAAAGAAAAGTGAAATGAAGTGATCACTTACCTTTGCTCACATCAAAAGGCTGTGTGGACGTTAAAGACGTGTTCTGTAGCTTGCCCACTTCAGTTGTGGTACCAACTCTTGAAACACCATCTCTTAATGATGCATGGAAGGCCGCTAGAAGACAATTCTGAAGATTTTGGATTTATTAAAGGTGCCTTAAAGAGCATCTTTCATTCTGTGCTATTTTCCTTCAAGTGTGTGAACACTTGCACTTTGAGAGGAATTGTGGTGTTTAATACCTCTTCTGAATGGGTTCCCATCTTAAGGCAGTGGTACGCTATATTCTGCGAGATGAAATCTGGATGGTCTTGTCTGACACTTGCAAGGATCTTTGTTCAAGTTATGATATTCCCTTCTTTGCATGTCCATTTTTCAATTAGGAAAAAAAAAAGCGATGAAAGTATTACAGCAGACCAGGCCAATAAGAAAAAGCCTCAGTGTCACTTAATCTACACCTTAGCACTTTGTTATCCTCTTAGTTCCCAGGCTATTTTATGTCTTGCAAAGCAGCTCTCTGTGCCCAGGTCCCAGGGTCTTCTGTGCGTTAATTGGAAAGCGACAAACAAGTGTGTTTAGTCAGAAACACTGTTCGGTGTTCGGGCGTTTGATGTCTGGTTCTGACTCTGCTGTTGCACGATGAAGAGCTCTCTGTGTGACGGGGGACTGGGTTTTGCATGGAGGATACCATGCTGAACAGTAAAACAAACTGAGTTTCAGTTAAAATGTTGGGACTATGGTATGCTTCTACTGCTGTGAACCAGAGAGGATTGTACCAATAGGTGGGTAAAACTTAAGAGTTTTAAAACATATTGAAATACTTTGTTAATTCTGGTTCTGTAAAGAATTGTAATAAATAGTGCCTGAACTGAAAACATGTTTTTGAATTTTTTTTCTGAGAAGGTTATTCATAGCTGGCTACCTATGTAATATTTAAGGACATGGAAATGGCATTAAAATGAAGGACGCTTTATTTTTAGTGTTTATCACTGTTATGCAACCTGACTGTCACTCAGTGTGGCAGCTGGTTTTAAATTAACTCATTTTTAGTAGATTTACAGTTTCTCAGATGCATATTTTTGCTGAAAGTGTTTACCTGTTGTTCCTTAACAATATGAAGACTGTAGCTTGACATGTACTTGACATTATCATTCCTCTGATTATACTTCTCTGATCCTTGGAGAATTGAACTAACAAACACTATTCGTAATTTTACAGATCTGAAAGTTTTTCATATTTTTGATGGACAGGTGATGAGGAAGACATAAAATAGCGTATGGTAGTAAACTGGTAGTATATAGTTAAATTTCCCAAGTCCATAGTATTTCCATGTGACCTCAAATAATCGTAAATGTATTTAATTGACAAAAATTAATACCTACTTGGCCTAGAAAGCCAGTCTGTTCAGATGTTTCAGACTGTATTGTAGATATAAGATACTTTTTTTTAAAAAAAAAATAATTGCAAGTTATTTAAAATTTGAATTACTGAATGAAAGCCCAGTTCTCATGTCCTGATGTGATGGGAACAGGCATTAGGAAAATAATTTTATACTTTGAAAAAGGTAAAATTCTTTAGCTGTGTAAAACCCCTTCAGAATATGACCTTCTTAAATACACATTAGTATGTTTGAATAATAAGAGCAGTCTGCTTTTCTTATGCTTCATTTAAACTTCAGTAACAAATACGATTATATGTACATATCATAAATTGCAAGAGATTTCTCTTAGTTTACCGTCATGGAGAAATAGATGGTGCACTACATGTCCTGAGACTGATTGACAAGATTATGTGCAAAAAAATCACTCTGGAGAAATCAAATTATGTAACGGCTGGCCTTTAACTGCAGAGTTAAACTTTCACGTGTGCTGTAATCCAATAAATCTTTCTGTATTTTATGTAAGTGAGACTATTGCAGTGGGCTACAATGCATTGTTACTATGAATGAAAAATATTCTTTGGTCACGTTTTTACTTGTATTCAACCTATGTTGTGTGAGTCTAATCAGTACACAGAATGTTTTTTGCTACTTTATCAGTTTTACTTTCTAAAACGTTTGGCTCTTCTGTGGAAAGTCAATACCTTGGCTGTAATACCAGTGTAGTACTTACACTAACACCTGCCAGCTATTCTTTTGAAGATGATTATTTGAAAATTCTTTGTCTTTTAAATGACCATGTAATTTCAACCACTGCATGACAGAAATGCAGATAAGATGCTTTCTGATAACCTTTCTTTTCTGAGATTTAAATAATAAAACAATAAAGTTAGCACTGTAGAAGCTGTCTGTGAAGTACGATTTAAAAAATGGACTACAGTGAGCTTCTACTATAGATATTTGAGAAGGGTTCTCTGGCAAAATAAAACAATCTTTCCATTCTTAATTACTAAAGATAAATAATGCACCTGCCAGTGAAAGCAGGTTTCTGCAGATTAACTCTTCAGTAAAGACAATGTGAGCTTCTTTACATTTTTTGACTGTTCTTAGTGTTGCATCATTTCAAGAATGAAGTGCAACTAGCACATTTGTTATTCTTCCTGGTCACAAAGGCAGATTAAAAGGGAACAAAGTGATTTACGTGCTCATGCTCAAGAGAGTTTGCATAATGCTTTTGTATTCACTAATGAGAGCAATAATGTGTATGTGCAGCTCTTCTAAATGACAGTACAAACTTGCCCTTTATGTGCAGTTGTTTAGGTAGTGTAGTAGTACTGTGATTCTCTTCATGTACTTAAGGTTCTGTCTCATAAAGTTGCTTCTGCCTTTCATTTGTTATTTTACTCAGTTTATTCTGTTCTTGAAACTCTGTGAATGTACTTTCTTGTGTTTCCTGCAGAATACTGGTACTCTAGTCCTAATGCCATGTCTTGCGAGCTCTTATCAGTGCTGTAGCACACAGATACCTGTAGAGGCAACAAGATTGGGGGAAAGTGTATTTTATTTGGTAGATTTTCTCTCACCTGTTGTTACGCTGACTGTTATGGGGCAGGTATGTCCTTAAATCATCAAGACATCCCTGTATGCCTTGGAACATACCAGGTGCAGTTCTACATCACTTGACTGTTCTGCTTAGGATCATGAAGCTGCTTTCATCCATGGCAGCCCTAAGCACCTATGATATTTCTGTATGCTGATCTTCAAAGAAATAATGACTCTTTTTCTCTCAATTTCTAGTAGAATAACGTTCCTTTATATATTTCGATTACTGCTTCCTTATGTATTGGAGACGGACATTTTAGTAGGGCCTGTAGTGATAGGATGACCAGTAATGGTTTTAAACTAAGAGAGGGGAGATTCAGATTAGATGTAAAAGAAACTTTTAATCATGAGCATGATGAAACACTGGCACAGGCTGCCCAGATTGGTGGTAGAAGCCCCATCCCTGGAAGCATTCAAGGTTGGACAGGGCTCTGAGCAACCTGATGTGTGTTGCAGGGGGGTTGGACTAGATGATCTTTAAAGGTCCCTTCCAACCCAGCTGATTCTACGATTACATCACAATCAAGAGCCAGGAGATGTAAGCCAGGTAAGGGAATTGATCCATCTAGGAAGGGGGGCGGGTAGGAGAAAGGAAATCAGTTTAGTCTTTCTTCTGGATCAGTTCTCGTACCTCACTTACCATGTAAATGCACAATAGCCGATCATGATGCAAGTGAGGATGCTGCAGCACGTGCCTGGGGTTAAGGGGGAAGGTAAACTTTCTGTGTTCAGCCTGGAGTTATGTCAGCTTGATGTGACCCCGGAGCTGCAGCTTTGGTGTGGGTGTTCTGCGTGCTAGTACATGGTCTGTCTGGTGATTGGGCTGAATGTACAGAGGAAAAGGAGGACATGTTTGCACTGATGTTACTTTTCTGGTTAGACTATCTAAAAATACTTTACAGAAAGGTGCAACCCCCTTCTGCTCCTCCAACTCTGCTTCATGTTAAAATTTGCTTTAACGTGCTTTTGTTAAAATTTGTCCAGACTTTCTGACGAGGGTAAAGTATTGTGTAGTTTTTGATGCATTATGTGATGTTCCGGCTGGGTAGTTACAACTAGTTCATGCTTACTGTAGGTTCCCTAAGTTACGGTTCTGATTGAATTACTACTCCTAACAACAGAAATAGGTAAAGAAATCAAGAAAATTTCTATTTGACATATAACTTTTTTGGGTCTCTTCTGTTCTTAAGCCTTACAGGATTATTATTGTTTCTGTAGACTAAACCAGGCCAAATAGCTCAAGTTAAACCTATTAGAAAGCTGGCGTGGATTTAAAGACTCAGAACCATCTGGGAATGGGATCACACGTAGTGGTTCTTAATATAGACAGCTTTGTCATTACCTATCTATTTGAGAACCAATTAATTTGCACTGACCTAAAGCAGTCTTGTGACACACTTGCATATGTAAAAAGGTTAAAAGTATTGTTGAGGAGAAACTTACTGGTTTTATATATATACTTAATTTCAAGGATAAAACATAAGATGACAAGCACTTGTATGTAATGTTTTGAAAGAAAACACATGTTCTTCCTCTGGCTATTTTTATTCGCCTTTGCCCAGCACCTTGTTTTGCTCATTGGCTTTGGAGTTTTGTTTTTTTCCCGTTCTTTCAATTAGCTCATAAGTTCCTCCATATAAAATGCCTTCTAGGTTTGTATAATCACTTCCCAGTGTTGACCGAGTTTCTAAGTGCATGGTATAAATAATAAAGTGAAACAAACTATTTTATATTTGGAAAAAAAAATAATGCTGAGATACAACATTTAAATGTCACATTAAAATTTAGCCTTATTACTGTATAAGAAGCCTAAAAATTTTAAATAGGAATTTTTCAAGAGCAGCCAAGTACTAAATTTTTTTTTCCCTAAAAGTTCTGGGAATTTTTTTTAAATGCTACTTCACATCCTTTTAGAGGATTTAAATACTGAATACCTTGGGAATATAAGATATTGCATATATAATCTACCTGTTCAATTCACCAAGAAGAAATATGTGAAAATGAAGAGACTGCTGGAGCCTTTAGCAGTGGAAAAGTTCATTTCTGTATTTGTAAACACATGTGATCATGTGTTGTTTGTGTTGAACTCCTAGATGGTGAATAGGCAAGATGATTCTGTAGATGAAGAAGGTAAAATTGGAACTTTATTTCTTAAATATTTTTGATTTTTATATGCAGGAGTCAGAAATAAAAAAAAATAACTATTTCTCTTTGGACAAAATAATGCTACTTTTTATTTGGTGCTGAATTCTAATATTGTCTAGATATTACCAAAAATTTATTTTATTTTTGTTGATTATACAGTGGAAGAATCCGACATCATTGATCTCGAAAAACGATACTGGCTGCTGAAAGCTCAGTCAAGAACTGGACGGTTTGATTTAGAAACATTTGCCCCCTTAGTTTCCCCTCCTATTCATCCATCTCTGAGTGAAGGTATGGGACATCAATGAAACATGCGAGGGTGTGATGTTGCTGTGGTGTTCAGTACCTGATGGGTCTACTGACATACGGATTTTATGACTTTAAAAGTGGGCCTATTTTAAAACGTATATTAAACTTCTATTGCAGAGATTCGTTCCACTGAGTTCTGAATGTTTGAAAATGATAAAAGATGCCTGAAATCTCTGTTTGTTGAGAAATCTGGGATGATGAAAGAAGTGATGCTTCTGTGTTACATTCTTATTAATTGTCAGGAAACATGTCAAACTTTATGTATCATTTGCCCTGTAGCTGCTTAAAACTTTTCATTGGGTTCCTTAAGGTTCTGTGATGACAAAATATACTGCTGACCCTGAATGAGATATAGACCATTTTTAAACTGGCAGATGTGAGCTTCATCTATTATATGATGATTCACCATGCAAGTCAGAAGTTGTATCATGCAGTCAATGAAACAGTCTTCCCTAGTAATGTGAGTTAAGGAAGATTTTGTTCAGAAGACTTGGTCAGGAGATCGGTATGTTGCAATGCAGACATTAATAACCAAGCTAGTCTTTCAAGTTGAAGCCACTCTGGTAGCAATTGTTTAATTGCCATTTACTGTGCAACATAAGGACATTAAGTGACATTCTACTTAAATGCTAGTTTTTGTCTGCAGTCCTAGAGAGGCTATTTTTTATCACCAAACGGTCAGCTTTACTGACAAGTGGCAGCAGTAAGTAGAAAATAGGAAATTTGTCTGCAGTGGATGCAAACTATTAAAAGACCAGAACTTAGGTGCAATTCAATAGGGATATATCCCCGAAGTGGCAGTGTGTTTTATCTACTTAGTGATATAAATTTACACAGCTGCTATGGGGAAACTTGAGTGGTTTCTGGTCATTCTGTATGTCTTCTGTGGATAGTGCAACTGAGTCATTGTCACTACAACAAAAATTTTGTGGGATAAGTAAAAGTTACATATGCTGAGTGAATAGAACAAATCCTTTGAAGGCCAATAACTAAAACTCCTAAGTCACTTAGGGCCAAATTTGCAATTGTGTTCAGTGATTTTCATAGGAGTTTCTCTCAGGCACTTTGGAAAAGCCAGAGCATTTGGCATCTGAGTACCTTTACTGTTTTGGTCATTTAGCTTTTGTGGAAATGCTTGTGCTGACTGTACTGGTTTAGATGTATGCTCTATAAATCAGTCCTTACAAGGAAGGCATGAGAATAAGGTTACTGTTCAGAATTCTTGATTCCCTTCCCACCCCAGCTTTGTCTAGCAATACATGAGTGATCTAATTCACCTTTAAAATGGTCTTAGTGCTCAATTATCTTCATTACACTTAGTAAGAATTAGTTACAAGTGTTTGTACTACTCCTTGCAAATGTTAACCTTAACCCGTCATGTGAATGCGAGGTATGATTGTCAGCTGTTTTGGCCAGATGCTGTAACAGGAGATGCTTTTGTGGTTTGCAGGTTTGTTTAATGCTTTTGATGAAAACCGAGACAATCACATAGACTTTAAAGAAATTTCCTGTGGGCTCTCAGCATGTTGCAGGGGACCCTTGGCAGAAAGACAGAAGTGTAAGTATGGAAAATCTTAACTATTAATTTTAGAGAAGTTTTTCAGTTTCAGCAATGAAGTTTATTTGTTTCCACCATTTTCGAAATTTTTTTTCCACTGAGCAAGTGTGCATTTGTGAAAGGGGACAGGCTTTAAAAGTTAAAAAATTAAAGGAATTTAAAAGATCAAGACTTCCTTTTATAAAGGATGATTAAACCTAATTCTGTATATTTTATAACTTATCCATAGTGTCGTATAAATTTTCAACCTGTTTGGGGAGAAAAGTGTATTTCGGAAATCATTGCGGTGTCCGCATTATGATGCAGGAGGTGTATCTCGATATAGAAAGTGCAAACACTTAGCTATTTGTTATATATAATATAAAAAGAATGTCCTATTTGATTGTGTTATGGCAAATAGCATGTTCTGGCTGCTTTACTGTCCGGTTTTCAGCTGGCTCCCTGCAATGTTCTTGTGTGTTGAAATACCTTTGTTCCATACTTTCCCAAAGCTATATTGCTGCAACTTAAAAGCTATCATTCACTGGAAATTTCTGGGTGCACATATGTTCCCTGCTATGTCACATCAGAAAACACAGCACAGAATTGCAGGAATCTAGATTTCAGTTTATTAAACACAGCTGCTCCACTTCCTCGCTGCTACACATGCATCCTGCCTCATCAAAACTGTCAGCACTAAATCGTGTTCTTGTGCCTCTGCAGACGTACATTCTGCAGGAAAAAAAAAAAAAAAAAGGTGTTGCTTAGTTCTAGCATAGAAAAATAATTTCCTTTTTTCTCAGTTTGCTTCAAGGTTTTTGACATTGACCGGGATGGTGTGTTGTCTCGCACCGAACTTAAAGAAATGGTGGTTGCTCTTTTAGAGGTCTGGAAAGATAACCGTACTGATAAAATACCGGTAAGTTTTATCTGTTTTCTTCTTCATTTGATTCTGTTTCTTAAAGTCATCCTTCAAAAGTAGGCATGTGAATGTTGCTTGAACGTGGTTTCAGTGAAGTACAGGCTTCCTTGAACTACCTTAGCTGAGGACTGCTGATGACTGGGTGTAACTTGCCTGCGTAACTGTGACCTGCCATGAACCAAAGCAGCATGATTTGAGTGTAACGTGTGCTGTTTCCTATGAAGAAGCCTTAGGTACAGAGGTACAACTGTCTGGAAGCACTTGGTTGTGAATTACATAGAGGTGTCACCAGCATTTCTTCCAGTTATGTTTTTATTCTGAACACATGCAGCTCCAGAGTGTGCTGTGTGAATTTAACTCTGTTTTCTAATCCTTTTGTTTGTTAAGGAGTTGGACATGGATTTATCTGAAATTGTTGAAGATATTTTGAAAATGCATGATACCACAAAGGTAGGAATTTTGCTGTTCTTTCCTTGTCATTTTTATACCCTAGTATCTTCAATTTATTTTTAACAAAATAAAATCTTGTGCTTTCTTTAAAGTAGAGATGTGTCAATACAAGAATCTCTTTCAAGAAATGTCAGGTTTCCATTAAAATTTTCCAATTAAAATTGTTCTGTGACAGAAAGAACATGTTTGAGTTTTATAAGCTATTTTTGTGTATGAAACTAAATGAAAAATACATAACCAGATGAGATTGATTTGAAGCTTATACTGTTTGTAAGGCTTTGCTATGCATAATTAATACCAGTTTTAAATCTGATGCTTGACTTTTGTTCTGGAGAAACTGTTCTTTTGTTTCATGTTAAAAATAATCTTATGAAAAATGGGGTGATGCATTAGTATATCTTTATGTTTTATGCTGTGTAAAGGCACGTTGTCCTCCTATGCTGGAACAGGACTGTATTGAGTAGCAACTTATGCATTATCATTGTCAAACCACTTTGTTTGCAGTAATATTATATACAACCAGTGAACTACATACAACAATATTGTTTCAGAGCAGTATCTGTGAAGCTGTGGAGGCATCTGTCATGACAGTCATGACACATGGCAAAAAGTCCGAGTAGTTTATATTGTGCTTTATAGTTAGCTGTGTGTAAATCTTTATGGTCTTGCTTTTTTGAGAGAGTCGCTATCATCTGCAAACAATGCAGGGGAAGATCTTTCCATTATTTCATCCTTTGCTTCACTAATTAGGAAGAGTGTCTGGAAACTAAAAATAATCTAAAAAACCCTAGAAATGTCTAGAAATGCTTAATTACTTGTTTGAATAGTTGTCTTGCCTGCTTGTATTCCAACAAAATGGTAGCTGAATATTTTATTATAATTCTTTTATTACCAAAGCAGTAGAAAATACAGCTTCAGTGAGCTCTTTTCTGTCCTTGGAGGTTTTTATCATTTGCCTTTTTTAAAAAAGGTGGCTTATAAGCAAGGGTATAGCAGTCTCGTTTCCGCAAAGAGCTAAAGAAGACGACTAAGTCTTTGGAATGTCTTTCATAGTTGCATTGTGAATGCAGTGGCCGATTGGAAAGAGCCGATGGTGCAGTAATTACATAGATTACTTAACCTCTTTTCATGTGTTAGCTTTGACGTTTATGAACTCTGGTGAAAATAGTCTGTAAAAAGAGGCAGAGTAGCTGCCACTGCTGTGAAAATGGTGAATTATATTACAATATTGAAAATTCAGACTGATCCTGTCACTGCATTCTTGAAAATAAGAAGGTCCTCTGATGTTGGTCAGTGTTATGCTACTGTAACTTTGCAAGTGGTTAAGAATTAATAGGACTTGTGTTGTAAGGAAAGATCATAAGGACTTGATGATCCAAAATCGTTTTTCCCAACCCACAGAGGCAGATGGTGGGTTTGTGAATGGATGCAAGTATCTGTATGTGCAGAGCTTATTCGGATGATCAGAGTCTTAGATCGTCTTAGTCTTGTTTTGTTTCCTACAAGTTGATCGCCCTGAGCAGTCACATGCTGCTTCTGCTGGTTTCATGATTTGAGACTGCTGCGGTTGGGCACGAACACTAAATCTGAATGATGGAGAGCAGGAGCGAAGGTTACATGCTGTCTGTAGTTCATCTGCTCTGCTCTCAAAGCTTTTTGGTTCTCTAGGTTGCATACATTGTGCTAAAACTGGATTTTTTCTTCTTTCATTGGATCAAATTTTATTATCAGAGTGGTAGATGCTAATTTTTATCAAATCAGTGGCTTTGTCATGCCTTGTATGACAGATTTAATGAGCATTTTCATAGAAATAGGTTAGTAGTTTGATGGCTTTTCCTTCCCTTTTCCTTCTCTTCCCTTTAACTAAGCTTGGACACCTCACTCTGGAGGACTACCAGATATGGAGTGTGAAGAGTGCACTTGCCAATGAATTTTTAAATCTGCTCTTTCAGGTAGGTTTAGAGGAAATTTAAACTTGAAAATTATGGTAATTAAGTCACGAGCTTTTTGCTTGGCCACAAAGTGCAGCATCAGCATTTGTGCCGACCTGTTTACAGTTTTGTCTGTTGCGGTAAGTTACGTGGTTTTGCGATTGTGCGTTACCTTGACAGAGTGATTCTCTGGTTGGTTGTTACTCTTTTCGGTGTATGGAGATGCCTAAAGCCTCAATTGTGAAAGGAACCTGTAAAGTCAAGTGACAGTCTCAGTTCTTCCAGGGAGGGCCAGGGAGAACCAGTGGGCTCCGTTCTCATCTTAGCAATGAAGCTTAATCAGTTATAGGGTCAGACTGTAGCAGAAAAATACTTCATGAGAGAGAAGCTGTGTGGGTTTGTTTTTTTTTTTTATTAACAATATTAGTAGCTGTGAGAGGCTGCCTGAATAGCATACTACTGATTCTCTGTTTGTGACCCTAGACTACTTTATAAACTTTATTTTGAACTGTACTTTTCCAGGAACTTCAGGGTGACTGAGTGAGAGGGTTCTGAGGGCAACAGCTACACCACAGCTGAAAAGAATAAAGTCCAAGTTCTGCAAATTCTTTTTATCTCGAATTGCAGCAAGTTTTGCTTACATTGCAACCTTCTCAAGAAGGGCTGTCTTTATTTTTGGACTGTCTAGCATCAAATATGCTGCCACAACTTAATCTTGATGAATTAACAAATACCTAAGTATTATTGAGGTAGAATGAATGAACACTTAAGAAATGTACTTGCATCTCATGCTGCAGGCTCAACAGCACGCTCGCACAGGACAGACTCTGCAGTTGATTTGTCTGGGCATTTATTTGAACTGTCATGAGCTGTGTGTCTCATCTGCAGAGAGGAAAGCTAAGTAGTCTGAGTAGAGTGCCTCGGAAAGCTTGTCAACAAATCGGTTTGGTTGGTTAGTTTATATGAAGAATCTGATACTAGCACAGTGTTACATGAGTTTAAAAAGAAACATCAGAGCCAGCTGTGTTGTGTGCGCTGGAAAATCTGTTGCTTCCCACCAGCTAATGGCCTTTGTTTTATTCAGAATGTGAAATGGTCTTTCACACTGTAATATAAATTTCAATAAGATATCTCACCAGTCATTAGAAATTTCCAGCTGAGATGCAAATTGCTGGCCTCAGAAGAGACGTAAGGAAAAGGCTATAAATTGTGTTACGAGTAGCAACTAATTTGAAAACCGTCTTGGAGAGGAGACAGCTGAACCTCCTCCCTGCAAGGGGAAACAAAGACTCCTGCAGAGGCTGTTCCCGCCGCTCAGCAGCTCAGCACTCCCTGCTGCATGCCCTGTGGCTGAGGAGCTGCTGGGAGGAACCAGCCGGAGATGTCACCGCAGCCGAGGCCGGGATGGTTTTACTAGGAAGAGAGAAGTAAAATATTAGCCATCTGGGACTGCTGTCTTGTACTCAGAATAAAACCCCACCCCAGTCAGGCAGCCACCTTGGGGATGGCGCCTTTTTCTTCTGCATATGTTTCAAAAAGGAAAAAAAAAGAAAAGGAGGGGAAAAAAAAAAGGCATCAGACATTCAGAGAATGTTCTACAATTTTGAGAGCATTTTCGGTGGTAACTGATTGGTTGGACTGCTTTAAACTTCTCCCTCTGTCTCTTCATGTGCTTGTTCTCCTTTCATTCCCTTGTATAACCACTTCTCCCTATTTTTCCGATTGTTTTATTTTTTAGATTATCCTTTTGCAGCAGCTTACATTCTCCCAATTCCTCATTCTCTCTCTCCCATGACATAGACACATCTTAAATTTTTGTATATCTGATCCATGTCAGTTACTGTGATCTCTCACAGCGTGTGCTTCAGACCTGAAAATAATGAAAATTCATTTTCTGTTCACCTTAATTTGGCTTGGGGCATTTGACATTCTTGGTATCTTTGTCTTAACAGGGGGAACAGGTTGGGAATCTCATAGCTCAAAATACTTGTTTTTTTCAGTGATTTGTTCGATTTTAGGTAAGCTTGCTACGCAATTAGAATTTTCTGAAAAGTCCCATTAGAGTTGTCCTGTTCTTTCGTTTACCTCATGCTTGTCTCATTAGTGGTGTAGTTCTTAATAAGGATTACTTTCTCTTTCCAGGTGTGTCATATAGTTTTGGGGCTGCGACCTGCCACTCCAGAAGAGGAGGGACAGATTATTAGGTACGTGTTTTGCTCAGAATCTTAAATGGGTTTTAATATTTTTGAAAGGACTGTAATTTCCCTGTTTCAGCTAATACTTCATGTTGCTCATTCTTTATGTGCAGAGGCTGGTTAGAAAGAGAAAGCAGGTATGGCCTTCAGCCAGGGCACAACTGGTTTCTTATTGCAATGCCGTGGTGGCACCAGTGGAAAGAGTATGTCAAATACGTAAGTATAATAATTGTGTATACTGAATAAGCGAGTTCTTTGTATTTGTGAATGTGTTGATGAAAAATGAGTGTGGAGCAAATGACTGCTTAACCAATAATGCTTGAAATTAAGCATCTCCTGTCTCTCAGTGGAAAATAATTGTTTTGCTGAATCACTGTCACATGGTGAGCTTTGCACTATAATTTCATTAAACTGCCATCTCTTTCTGTACTTTGTTTCATCATTCCTGCATGTCAAAATAGTTTTTGAATAAAAACATACTCTCACAATACTACCACCCTTATTTGTTTGATAATAAAGCTACCTTTTTTGGGTTTGACTTTGCTTGGGCCACAGATACCCACAGTGCATTTTCTGGACAAATAAAGGAGGGAATTGGTATAGCTTGATTTGTTGGCAATGATGAAAAATAGTCCAGTACCTGATGGTGATCAAAGGAGTTCTACTAAAACTTTCTATTTACAGGGTGCTCTTAATACCTTCCAACTAAAATACTCCAGTTAAAGCATCGCTGTGAATTTTACGAAAGAAAGCATATTTAATAAAATTAAATTTAATAAAATTTAACTGAGGTGGAGACGAATATTCTTTGCAGGTTAGACCAGTGAAATAGTCTTTGTCAAGGATGTTTTATATAGTGATAAGTAAGCATGTAAGTATTTAAGTTGTTTTATAAATATGAATAACTAAAAATATTCAGAAACTGCAATGTGTGTATTAACTAACCATGTAATTGCAGTTATTCTTTGTGCACAATGAATTGGACAAATGATGGCTTAAGTGCCTGAAATAGTAGGTAATTTGATCCATGTCATAGTATGAGCACTCAGATGTGCACATGATTTCATGCCTAATCCTTTGCATAATAGCACAAGGCCATTAGTCACTCTGTCTACCTCTCAAGCAAAGGCAACACTCAGAATTTCTGTGAAACTCTATCAATGATTACTGTGATTCCAATGTATATTTTAGTCTTATTTTTATAGTTTTAGCTTTACTGCACAGTTTTGTTATTTGACAAGATACTATGAGTACTGATGTGATAGATAGGGGACAACATAAACCAAGAAACAGCCCTTTTTCTGGGGCTTGCTTCACTGGTGATGTTCATCGCACAGTTTTTCTCTTTTCCTCTCTAAGGCTCAGTTAATTCTATTTTTCTTCTGTTTTCTCATTTGTTGCCACTTTTTGTTGTAACTGGTGCTGTAAATTGGGTAGGATTTTTTTGTATGTCTTGTCTGTACTGGGCAGGCAAGTTACCCTTTTGGGGGGTTGGAAATATTTTTCTCCACCTTTATCTTGCCTAAGTCTGAGCCAGATTGCCTTTGCAATGCTGTTCCTCCAAAAGGAAACAAAGGAACTTTGTTTCAAAACAAAGTTAAGGAACACTAAAATGTTGCAGGCTTGAGGAAAGAATGTTTTTTTGTTCTTGTGCATGCTGTTCTCATTTAATCATATGAAATTCAACAAGGACAAATCTTCAAATATTTATAGTCTACATAATTATAGCTGTCTCAAATGGTCGTCTTTTTATGTATCTAGATAGAGAAAATAATTCTGGTATTTCACAGTTTTTGTATTGAGCAGAAGACTTTGATTGGTAAACAGTTTTGGCTGTTTTTTCATCAGTAGATGTAGAAAGTTGTTTGGTTTTGTGGTTTTTTTCTATAAAGTTTGTTGTGATCTGCAAAAGTGGTCACGTAGCTGTGAATTTTGGTGATTGGTTTGGCTGATGCTAAACATCTTTGCTATCGGCTTATAATTAACTTTTCTACTTGCCTACCACTTCTAGGATGCAAACCCTGTTGTGATAGAGCCTTCATCTGTCTTGAGTGGAGGTAAGAATTCACTCGTAGCTGCTGCAGCCAATACTTCAGAACAGGGAGAAGACAAAATGGGAGGTCTTAATTACTTCAGTGCAACAGAAGAAAAGTTTTCAGATAATATTTCTACTGCATCAGAAGCCTCAGAGACTACTAGCAGCAGTAAGCATAACATCTTATTTCCTTGGAGGTTTAATGTAGAACAGGTTTTAAGGAAACTACATACTGCATGGATTCCTCCAGGCGAAAAGATAACACAGTTTAGATTGCAGAAGTGGCCTACGTGTGGACGTCGGTGAATTACTAGGATTTTTTAGACTCTGGTGGATAAACAAGAAACAGCCTTGTTTAAACAGCAGTTCATCTTTTATGCTATGATTCGTTTCCAGAATGGTTTTCAAGATAGTTTTTGTCCTATCATTTATTTTCTGAGTGGATGTTTTTCCTCCTCATCACATGAAGTTGTTTCTAGCTCCTACCTAGTTGGTGTTGTACTGTGTCTAGTGATGGAGTGACCTCAGGTACTACAAAGAGGAAAGAAGCAGAAAAAGAGATTAGGAAAAGCATACTTAGAATGTTACAGGGCATGCGATCTAAATGAGTTTGTGCAGATTCTAGGAGCCGTCTTTGTGAAAGAAGAGATTTTAGTGATAATTTTCGGTCAGTTCTTGTGAGAATTTGCGATGTTGGGTTTTTTCTTGGAAGACAGCTGAATGTTGCATCTGGTATTTTAAAATCTGTGTCTTTAAAATTGTAACAAATTTAAAGTGGATAAATTACTGTGATCATTTTTGGGGTGGGGGTTGGGAGAGATAGAGGAAGGACAGGAAAGGAGAGAAGTTTTAGCTTAAAGGTTCTTTCTTTTTTCTTTCTTTTTTTAAACCTGAAATTTACATTTAGTGTTCAGCATAACCAAAGGATTCTATATTTATATTCTTAGATTCTGTAGGAATAAAAACGTTTGTTTTCAAGGAGAAAAAATAAAAATAAGGCATTATTGCATGTACATTCAGTTTTGTGTGTGAGATTTTCAGGAGTTTGATATTCAAACATCCAGATGACAAGCAAATGCTAAACACATTTGCTCATGCAAACCTAGTTAGGCTGTTTTCAAACCAGTATTTGTGTAAGCATCTGCTGTAATATTTGGATCTCATATATCCACCTCTTTACATTTCTGAGAGTAATAGTATATTTGTCACTCTGTAGTTCGGAAGAGTTGCGTGTTTTACTGAAGTATGAAGGACAGTAAACTCCTTCAACAATTTTTTTTTTTAAAAAAAAAAGGATACAAGCATTTAATTAATTCGTTTATGGTTTATGGAGTCATGAACTGAAATAGAGATTTTTTTAAAAATTTTTTTTTTCTCTTATATTCTGTTATAGATGCTCTTTACCCTGGCACACCAGGGACTGATGTATGTTTTGCTAGGCAGCATAATACTTCAGACAATAATAACCAGTGTTTCCTTGGAAGCAATGGGAATACTCTGCTACAGCTTAATCCTCAGAAACCAGGAGCTATTGATAACCAACCCCTAGTAACTCAAGAACCAGTGAAGGTAAATGCATCCGAGTCATGTGAATATAGGAAAAGTATCTTTTAACATGCTTTTTTAGCACAGCTTTTTATGTGGTGTTTTTTTCAGCTAGTGGCTTAATTCTAAATTAACACTGCTTTGTCATATAACAAAATTTGGGTTTCTTACTTTTATTTTAAGGGGAAAAAATATTCTGCTTCTGAGGCTACCATTGAGCGTTCTGTGAGAAGCAAAACATTCTAAGTGTTCTTAATCAAAACTTATGAATGTAAAAGCCATTTATGGAAACACAACTTTCAGTGTTAAATGTAAAATATTTTAATAATTAAACACTTAAGTCTTTTCAGTCTTAGTGTTTAGATGCTTTATTGCTGTTGCATAAAACCAGAAATTAGTTAACTAAACAGTAAAACAAAACTGACAGTTTTTCCAGTATTCATGCAAACAAAACTTAAAACGCAGACCAGCAGCATCAATGATGAGCATAGACTGGATTTCTGTATTCAGTATCTGAAGTTGCCGGAGTAGGTGACACAAGAGAGGAACGTATTACATTTTTTTGTACTGGACAGCCTTTTAGAGAAGTAGTAAACAGTGAAGCTTGAGTGTTAATTATTGTTACATGTAAATATCATCTTTCAGTGTGAAAAGCAGTTGCTAATTGCTACTTAGAAGTTTTTTAACAATTAAAGTTTTGTGTTCATGAACCAAGGTCATTGTAGCTGTATACTATTTTTTCCACTTGAGATTTGACAAAAATCCCTTTTTGTTTAAAGGCTGCATCATTAACAATGGAAGGTGGAAGATTAAAGCGATCTCCACAATTGGTTGAAGGAAAGGACTACATAATGGTACCAGAACCAGTTTGGAGAGCACTTTACCATTGGTATGGAGCAAATCTGTCCTTGCCTAGGCCGGTAAGTTGTGATTATAGGCGCTGTTTACTTGCCATGACCACTGAGATAATATAAACAACCCGATGTGTCTGAGCTTCTGCCAGTTGCACGAGGTAATCTTTTATGGTCATCTCCTACTTCATCCAAAATAGATAGTCTAAATGAAAAGTCTTGAAGAGAAAGCTGGGCAAAAGCAGTCTCAGAAATGGACATGGATAGAAAGTTGTGGATGTTTACCAGGAGGTTTGCAGCACAGTCCCCAGAAGACACTGCAACAGGGCAGAAGTGCTGCTCAACTGATCATGATTACTAAAGCAGACGAAAGTAAACTTGGGATCAGTTTAAAAGGCTTGGCATCAGAACCCTCATGTTCAAAAGCTAAGATAAATTCTCAACTGGTCTGCAAAACCAATAAGATTAAAACTGGGACACTTGCAGATTTGAAAATGCGTTTCTTTCTCTCGCAGTTTTATGAAGTGCGGGGAAGGTAACAATTGCTGTCTTTCAAGTTCAGTGTCGTGGAAAACACTGTGCAAGATTTGGTGATGATCTAAAAAGCAGATAGCAGTAGGTGATCCTAGTGAAGAAAACAGGCAAAGACTATTCTTTGTCAAAATGGTTGCTCAGAAGCACTTTGGAGTGTAGCTGCAGGAGTAGGTATTCCTAAATAGCATTTGTGTATGGACATACCAGCCCTTGAGCGCTGCACAGACTGGTGAAGTTGTTCAGCTGCTAGTCAAAAGTTTGACAATAAACATTTATCATAAGCAATTCCTCAAGAAGCAGATGCTCGAGTTGGCGTCTACAGTCTGAGGCTGCATCAGCACGATTCTGGTTAACCATGTTGAGTGCTAAAAGCAAAGACCACTCATCCAGTCAGGGCCTTGTTTTAATTCTTGTTGCAGGTATTATGTATTGATGCCATATGTTATTTTGAGCAGATCATATATTCAAAATAAGTAGTTCTTTTGTGCCATTCTCCTCCTAGTATAATGATAGTTGGATTTATTTTTTTCTAATGAGTAAAAATCTTACTGGCAAGACAAGGGATGATCATTCTCGTTCTTCAGCACAAAATCGGTAGCGCTCCTCCAAACTTATGGAATACTCGTTTGTCAGCAAATAATTCATGTATAGTGAATTTTCACATTTCTTAGATTTGACAGTAAGCAGAAAAGCCAGTGAATAAATTCCACAAATAAAATTGTGAAATAGTTTTACAAATAATCAATGTAATGTTCTCATTGTGTAATAAAAATTGTATTTACAAATTGGTACTACTGCATTTTTATATCAATAATTATTTAATTGCCTGTAGTCACCGAAAGCCTTGTAATAAATTTAATTTATTAGCAAGAACCTATCAAAGACAAGGTGGTATTTGTACTTGTTTGCATTAAAGTTTTGTTAAAAGTAAGAAAAAAACCTCTTGAAGAACTGCACAGACTGGTGAACTTGACTTTTTGTCACTTAACACTGTAATATCTTTAATTAAAAATTAATTTTGGGCACAGTGCAGAAGGTATTGCCGAATTGCAATGTGAAAGTGGTGTGTATTAAATGGAGTTGACTAAGTGGACTAAGAATTAGTCTGTGTCATCCCAATGAGATTTTTTTGGTTGCAATTACAACAGTAACATGCAACAGTATGTCTGAAAGAGGAGCAGTAATTATATAGCAATAGCCATTGTCAAATTGTGTAATTTACTCGCAATTTATTGAGCTATCTCTCTGTTTCTCTGTGTGTAATATAGCAAAACAGTTAACAGGTCGTAATCATTTGGAGTAATTGAATTATCAATATTGAATTTATAAAAAAGTAGCTGATGTTAGAATCAAGAAAAATTGAACTGGTCTGTTCACTTAGAAACGTTGGAAAGTTTCTTCAATTTCTGTTGAGTATATTTGTTGCATAGAGGAGTTGGTTATTCTATGTCAGGTAGTCTCTTATAGGAACTATCCCTAAAAGATGGAAGGGAGGGGATTTTTTTGGTTGGTAGCAATAGAGGTTAGGTGGTTGCTGTCACAAATGGGAGAGAATTAGCTGTATGATTTTTGATGATTTGATCTGTTAGCTGTAGTACTGGCAATTATTTTACAGTGTAAAATCACTGGCTTCTGTTACCTTGCTCCTACATGTTCTCTGTGGAAACAAACACCTTTTGTGATCCAGAAGAGGCCCCATCTCTTTATACACAAACTAGTGTGCTTGAGATTTTTGTGGTTGGGTCATTTGAAGAGACTTCTATTCAGAATGAGAGAATTTTAATTTGGGTATCCTGTCTGCAAAAAAATATAAATAATATATGTATAAACTATAACTTTTCGGTCCACAACTTAGTGTCAAAATATTCCTTAATTATCTGAACGCTGGACAACTTGAAGACCATTTGATTACTTGCAACCACGTATACAGGCACTTACAGTCCCAGTCTCCCACCCCACAGTAGGGACCATTACGTTGTTCCTTTCCAGAAAATGCCATCACTACTGTTTTTGTGGTAGCTGAAGTTCAGTGCCGCGGCACTTTAGTGCATTATATTGCTTCTCACAACTTAAACTGAGTGTTTTCTTCTGCATCACATGGTCACAAAAATAGTGAACATTCCTGCCATTTATGGTATGTCTATGTTTGGGTGGATCTAGATAGGAAGATCTTTGTAGAAATGGTGACTGAAAAGCTGCAAGTCACGCTCTGGGGTAATTTCAGCTTTTTCTGTCAACGTATCAAAATGCAACAAAAGTAAGTTTCAGTCTTTTCTTGCAATGTGGAGGTTTTAATTCAATCCTATAGTTCAGAAAGTTCAGAACAAATATCTTGTTCAGCATGTGTGAGCTTTTCAACGGCTGTGAAACCTTCATACTGAAGTATCCACTGAGTAGAATTAATGAGGTTCATTGTAGATTCACACTTATTTCAGAAATCATAAAAATGTTCTTCCTGTGGTGTTGCACAGGAAGCCATGCTCCGCTAAATAAGGTGTTTGCTTTTGATGATCTGCAACTAATAAGTTTCAAAAAGTGCTTAGAGATCAGTAAATTGTTATTCCTGTGGATATTTGCCTAAGACCCCATAAGATTGTTCAGAAGATTTCTGATCTGCTAATAAAACATGGTTTATTCTTTTTAACCATCTGCTTTAATGATCGCTTCCTGTTCCTACTGGGATTTCCTACACGCTTGGAACAGCAGTCTCTAAAATGTGTTTTAAACATCTTTACTAGGTGATCAAAAACAGCAAAACAAATGTGCCTGAACTGGAGCTATTTCCTCGCTACCTGCTCTTCCTGAGACAGCAGCCTGCCACTCGAACGCAGCAGTCCAACATCTGGGTGAATATGGGTATGATGAGCCTGAGAATGTTTCCTCAGCATTTACCTAGAGGTAACTTAAGAATGCAGCAAGAATACAAATGCGCAGTTTCTAAGAAAGCGAGACCCCCAGCTGTAGAAGCTTGCTGCCACTGTGCTTGTGCACCAGCTAATCAACTGTGAGGCACAATCGGCGTTTGGTAAAGGTTTAAGGCTTTCCTCCTGTCTTCTCGTGAGAGGAAGAGGCATGAGGAGCATTTTCAGTGAAGTCAGTTAAGTCGCATAGTTACTGCACGTAGATTGGCGAGTTGAAAGTGAGAAATGAGCACTGCCTAAACTAAACAGCTAAGAAGGGCAGATCTGATTAATCCTGTTGGTAATGAATTTTGTGGCCGTAGACTAGATGCATCTGTGCATTGAGGTGGGTGTGTGTATCTCATAGTACAGCGGTATAATAAATGAAATAATTGTTCAGCCGACTGGTTCGGAGTTACTTGGGCAGCTAGGCTTTAATGCCCCAAATTTTTTGATACTCTTTAGAAAGTGATTGAATTAATGGAATGCCAAGAGTATGATTTGATGCAGTTCAGAAAGACATTTCAGTAGAAAGTGTAAACATCCAGCTGAAATACCTGTGCCATAGTTGTGGTGGTGCTGCTCACCAAAGGATTGTACAAGTAAAGGGCTATAAGAATAATCTTTAGAATGCAGCTTCGCATTTCAGCTGAAAAGTGTTGCAAGAGTTTTCAGTTACCAGTTTGTATGCACAGTTGCACACTTGCCTTGCACAACAGGTTTGAAGAAATACCTGATGTTCACATGCACCTGCGTTTGGATACACACAGATATGTACGTGTGCATCCACAGTAACGTATGTCCAGAAACGGGCTCACCTGACTATGAAAATTAAATTATTTAGCCTTGCTAGTGTTAGCCTGTGTTTAAAAATCTCATGCAAATGCTCAATTTTTCACTGCTTTGACAGAATCTAGAACTTAACGTGTAGATAGCGGCTGCCTGCTTGATCAAGTTCCGCTACAGAAACTGCCTGCTACCCAAATTCATTTTTCCTACTTGACCTGATAAAATGGAAACTGCTTTGTTTGGACATTCTAAAATGCCCAAATTCAAATAAAGAGAATCTTCTGATGTGCCAAATTTGATCTTGATTTGGAGTTATTTTGCTCTGCACTAATGTATGTGTCCAATCAATGATTAATCTTTTTGAGTTTACAAATATGCTTTCTTGCTGTAATCTTACAACTAATCCTCTGACCCCTAATCTCAGAAAATGCTTTTTTGTTTTCTTTAAAAAAAATGAATACTTTGCTTGGTATACTGAAGCAAAACTGATGCTTTGCTCACTTATAGATGATTACAGTATAGTTTTACTCTCTTGTCTAATTGCATGTAATATTGCATCTTTTCATGTAGTACTATTTATTTTATTTTAATCTTTTGGCAGTGAAAGTAGAACTGCGTCACTTCTCTGACTATTGAAATAATGCAGTTGCCCAGTTGGGTTTGGCTGTATAATAATGCTTTTCATTAATGTGTTACAGACCTCTCTCTGTGAGGACTGGGGAGCTTCCTAAGTTTAAACTAAAGAAGCTCAAGAAATAAAGCATGTAAAGTTGGTCTCTTGTGCGAATGTTTTATTTAAAGATGAGCTCGTATTACAGAAAAAAAGCAACAATCTTGACTGATGGTATTAATTTGTGTTACAAACATGAGATCATTGAGAAATTCTGGTGAGAATCCTCGACATCTTCACAGAATATGTTTTGAGGAATTCAGTTGTTCAAAAATACTTTTATTGTCAAACTGCCGGGTTGATTTTGTCTTCGCAGATTAGCATTTATCTCCATAGAAAAGCTGAAGCAAGGTCATACTACCTCCAAAAATAGTCAAGACTAATTTTTTTAATCTTATTTTTTACTTACAGTGTTCTCAAAAAGAACGTTCTCATGAAATTTTGAAGTCCTTAATTTTGAAAATTACCATCGTCTCTGATACACTGTTTTTAAGAGAAAAAATTAATAGTCCAGTCTTTTAAAACTTCTTCTAAATTATTTATTTCCTACGGGAAACTTAGGGGAGCAGTTTTCTAGCAGGTTTTAGTAAGAAGGGAGGTAAATTTGTGATAGCAAGTTTGTTGTCCCAAAGGGTTAGTAACAACTAGCTTTCAATTTAACTCATTATTTTATCCATAAACAAAAGCAGTAGAAGTGTGTACTTCTTTTTCACAAAAAGTACTTATACTATAAGTAGTGTATAAGCTGTTATTGGTGTGATTTCAGTGGCCTATGGGTATATACATTATCTTTTGCCCTTTTCTTATGATTGTAAATCCAGGGAACGTCCCTTCACCGAATGCTCCTTTAAAAAGAGTGTTGGCTTACACCGGCTGCTTTAGTCGAATGCAGACAATTAAAGAGATACATGAATATCTCTCCCAGAGGCTACGTATAAAAGAAGAAGATATGCGCCTCTGGTTATACAATAGTGAGGTAATGTCGGGGGGTTTTGGTGTGTTTTTTAATCGGCTGTTGGGTATATGCCTTGTTCTTTTATTGAAACTATTAAATACGCACACAGAGGAAAAAAACCCAATAGTGGGCGTAAGTTTCCTTTGCAGTTTAACTGCCCAGGTTGGAAAACTCTTGCCACTTGCTTTCTAAAGTTTTTTGTGCACTCGAAGCAGTGAAATTTAGATTTTGGTGTTAACAACCCAGAGAATAGATCATTTGTTTTCCTGGTAGCCTGATAAACATGTAATTATCCTGTGATGTATTTTAAAATTGGCAATTGGTTGACCTATGAAAAGGCTTGATAAGAAGTTTCATAGAAGCTGTTTTAAATGGAAATAAAAATACATTCTTTTGTTGACACGCATGATGCTGTATGCTTCTGTTGGCACAGAAGGCAGCAGCCATCCAGGATCTTTTTCAAATGTTTGTGTGAACAAATCACAATGACCAAACAGAATGTATTCCTCCAAATTGTTCAGTGCATGTAATTCTCTCATTCTAAAGAAATACCACATGAAATTAAAGCATTGAACTAGGCGCTTCTGAACATCAGTGAACTCCTGTATTTAACTAACATAGGTACGAAACTGGTGCTCTCATTTTTGTGAAGAAATGTTTAATATTGTTTTAATTTCATTGCTTCAAGATTAAAATATCCTCAGAGAACTGTAAATCTAGAAGTGGTAACTATACGAAGTATTTTTTTCTTCTGCAGAACTATCTTACTTTGCTGGATGATGAAGATCACAGACTGGAGTATCTTAAAATCCAAGATGAGCAGCATTTAGTAATAGAAGGTATAAAAAGGGCCTATAATTGGTTTTCACACTAAAAATGGATAGTTTTATGTGAGTGTATGTATAGTTAATAAATTGTATGTAGTACCCATTTCTGTAATTGCCCAAAGTACACAAATATGTAGGCCTACTGCCCAAGTGTTTTGAGAAGGAAGAGTAAGTGTAAATAGATGTCTGTATATATGTTTGTATTGAAAGAAATGCAGGAAGAAATACCAAAGTTTCAAATAATCCAATGCCCCTACAGTAATAACTAAAATAGGAGAGATGTAACAAAAGCGGTGTGAGGCATCTGAGACTTTTTCATTATATGATTTTTCTTTCACTAGTTTTACAAGAGTTCAGGTTGTGATATTTGCATGAACACATTCTTACTCACAAAGCACAAGCTGAAGAAAACTGCATGTTTCGGCCCATGTCAGGTTAATTTCTAAGATTTTTGTGACAAACTGCTTTTGTTTTCACATCTGGAGAGAACCTCACACATTTGCACTTGACTGCTTGACTGACTGTTGCCATAGTGATAAGGCAACGTAAACAATCCCAGCCTTTCTTGTTTCCGATTGTGGCTGTTGTCTCATCCTCCTGCCATGCGTTACTATGCCAGGCAGTGCTGTCAGTCACAATACGTTAAGCCTTTGTCAAAGGGATCAGGGTGCATGGATCAGCTGAGTTTTCAACTAGTTTCACCTTTTTGGCTAATTTTTTTGGTTTGAGAAACAGAAGTGTACATGCTTGATCCACTCTGCTGCTCCATACTTAATCAATTTAAAACTGGCAGAGTGGCTGGTGCAGTTCATTCTGTCACTAAACAGAAGAAATGGGAATTTATATGTAGAGAGAGTGGAGAGGGGCTGCACCTAGCTGTGTCAGGTGAAACAGAGCCCTGAGGCTGTAGTTGAATAAACAAATGGGCAACGGTGTTGACAAATAAGTTGACACTGCCAGTGACAGCAGCAGTCTGCCCTTTCTCTGTGTGTTATGCCACCTGCCTTACCCCCGGACAACTACTTGATGCCTATCTGAGGACCTGGCTGTGAGAAGTGATCCAGGAGAAAATAACTCCCTCTTCAGCTAGCTCGGCTCCTTAAGCCAGTTCACTGTATGGCTTGTGTCATTGCAAGGCAGAGGTTTACAGGGGGATCCTGTGGGGAGGTGGTGGCAAAGTTGAGGAAAGCTTGCGGTTTTTTGTCCCACTTTATCTTGAAACACATGTAATTTGTTCCTATTTTGAAGTAGACTTTTTTTGGTTCATAACAACAACAAGTATTAGTGATTGCTTACGAAGTGAACAGATTTGTTCAAATCTGGGGGTTCCTTATTAAGTATTAGAGTAAGTACGAAAAAAAAATGTTATCCAACAGGAAAGGAATCTCAAGGCTGCTTTCTAAAGATGTTACTGGCATGGCTGGAATGATGCCAGTAGTGGAATGATTTCCAACAGTGATTGGAAACATTGAAATGAAAACTAGCAAAAAGAATAACTAAAATCAAGTGAATTTCTAATCTCAACTAAATATTAGAAAATTTTAATTAAACCTCTTCAGCTGTAGTAAGTTCTCCAGAGTAAGTAGCAAACAATTTTAAAAAGTCCTTATACCATATCTCTTTCTAGTTCGAAACAAAGACATGAGCTGGCCAGAGGAGATGTCTTTTATAGCAAACAGCAGTAAAATAGACAGACATAAAGGTAAGTGTTTCAGCATAGCAGTTCAATTATGATGAGAAGAAAAATCTTACGAGGCTATATTATGTTGAAACAATTTTTTAATGTAAGTGCTTTTATCATTGGAAGAGATCTCCTATGCCTATGCCTTTGCTTGTTCTTTCTGTTTTATTAACGTAGATAAACTTATAGATGTTCAGATGCAGCAGTAGCAAATGGTACATAGCAGATTCTGGATTTTGTGTTTACCTCGGATTGCTTTATGGAAAGGAATAGTTAAAGTTTTAACAAATTAATCCAGAAACTTCAGTACCATAATTATTTACCTGAAAATAGTTTGTACGGATTGTAGTGATGTCTGTGGTGGATCAGATCCAATAAAGTGCCTCAATTTCTGTTAACTTAAGTAGAGTTGAGAGAGCAGATATTTTGAACAGGCTGGTCCTCTGTTGCATCTGTGCTAGCTGTAGTCTCGTAATTGGGAGCAGGTTAAATTGAATTGATTACCATGAAAAGGTCGTGTTCTTAACTTTACTGATACACCATTCTGAGTTTCTCACATTACACAATTGATATAATTATGTTTTCTTTTTCTCAGTTCCTACTGAAAAGGGTGCTACTGGATTAAGCAATCTGGGTAACACATGCTTCATGAACTCCAGTATCCAGTGTGTCAGTAACACACAACCTCTAACACGGTATTTCATCTCAGGAAGACACCTCTATGAACTTAACAGGTAATTTTCTATTTGAGACCATTGGCATTTTAGATGCTGTAACATTTCTTGAAAATGAGTTTCAGCTTTCAGAAGTAGATAGTATGAATAAATCCTTTTAAGTTCAATGTTACCAACTGTCAGTTATACAGTGGATACTAGATAAAGTACATGAAAATATAACCTCTTTTCTTTCTGGGAGAGTTAAAACAGTTCAGCAAGAAGCCTTTGCACTTCCTCATTTGTCCCCATGCTTGAGCTTTGTTTAAATTTTAGTATGGTAGTAATTACTTTATGATTTCTAGGACAAATCCAATAGGAATGAAAGGACACATGGCCAAGTGCTATGGGGATTTGGTTCAGGAGTTGTGGAGTGGAACACAGAAGAATATAGCACCATTAAAGCTGCGGGTAAGTCTGTGGTGTGTTATTTAAAGGTAGAAAGCAAGAATTTCTTTGAAGAGCAGAAATCTTTTAATGCACTTTTTCCCGATGTTACCTGGGTTGTATTGGTTCTGGAACTCCAGTCAGTATCTCCCCTAGAGAAAGGGAAGGAAACTTGGACATCTATTTCACATGTTAGAAGTTGACTGTGAAGCCGATGACCATATCCTGGGCAGTCATCACGTATGTTACTCCAGACTGGTCACAGAATTTGCTTTCTTGCCTGTAATGAATGTGGGGGAGGAAGGGGCTGTGCAGGGGAAACGTGCCCATCTGGAGGAGGCCAAGATTCGTCAGTCCTGGTGCTCAGGACTTGAGCAGCTTTCTGTGGAAGATAGTCATGGTTCAGTGGTTGTAAGGTCAAAGGAGTTACCCGATATGAGTCAGAGGTTGTGGTATAAGATGTGGCTTCTGTAGCCTTTGTTGTCAACAAAAAGTTATGCATTTGCCTGTAAACGGTCTTTTGTTCTGAAAGCATAGGGAGTTACCTCTAACTGTTGGCCGTTGAATTTGTGCTCGTTGACAGCGTCTGTCTACAGTATTTTGATTTATTGTTACAACTTTTGTATGTGATGTTAAAAGAACTTTCTGGCATTTTTTATAGTGGACAATAGCAAAATACGCTCCAAGATTTAATGGCTTTCAACAGCAAGACTCACAGGAGCTTCTGGCTTTTCTTTTGGATGGTCTTCATGAGGATTTGAACAGAGTTCATGATAAGCCCTATGTTGAACTGAAAGACAGCGATGGTCGACCAGACTGGGAAGTAGCAGCAGAGGTATGGGTTAAAATTTTGGGGTTTGGTGTTTATTTGTTTGCTGGGTTTTTTTCCCTTGTGGTACTAAGCTGCTAAGTTGTGGATGAGGCTGGCTGTGGCAGTACTCTTTCAGTGCTGTACCATCTTCTGGAACTTGTTAGATCTGTGATTTAAGGAGTTGATTTCACCTTTGAGCTGAAAATGAGTTTTAGGTATTATAATAGAGGTATAAAGATGATCACAATCATTTTGAACAACTCAGAATTATGATGTATTAAAATTTCTCAAGATGCCTGATGGAGCCTTTCAGAAGTGCTTTAAATGATGTCATACCTTGATTACCGTGTTAATTGAAATAACTTCTCTTTACTCACGTTGAAACTAAGGAATTCTTATTTATTAGAAACTGGTAAACAACTTATATGGAAATAATTTGACTCTCATAGGCCAATGACAGTTTGAAGGTCTTCCAGCATATTCTGCTTCCTGTGGTTCCAGCAAGTAGTCTTCAGTTTCTAACTTTGTATTGATTTTTTGTACTTCATTTTAGGCCTGGGAAAACCATCTGAGAAGAAACAGATCCATTGTTGTAGATTTATTTCATGGGCAGCTGAAGTCACAAGTAAAATGTAAAACTTGTGGACATATAAGTGTTAGATTTGACCCTTTTAATTTTTTATCCTTGCCTTTGCCAATGGATAGCTACATGCACCTAGAAATCACAGGTGAGTAGTAGTGTTTAACCTCCCTGTAAACCTGTCATTGCTAAAATAAAAATTGTATATGTAGATCAGCTATAAAACATCCAAATTTTGTGTTAGTACTTATGCTTGAAAATAATATAACCGTTTTAATATAATAAAGCATAAGAATTTTCATCAGAATACACTTAAACTAAAACAAAACCTTTGAAAACAGCATAGATGGCCCATTTTCAGTCTTGACTAAAGGACTTAGTACAGAAACATGTAAAATGGAGATTCTGAGAACTTTCCTTCTGTTCACTGTGTTGTGGAAGTGGTCCTAAATTTACCTAGAGTGAAAAAGAAGGACTCAAGGGGAATGTACAAACAAAAGATACTTTACGGGTCATGAACTGTACTATGAAGAACCCATGTATTGTTGGGAAAGAGGCAAAAGGCAAGATAGTTAAAAAGTGAAACAGGTTTTGAAACCATTTTCTACTGCCTGTGCAGCAAGACATTTCCTGACGTGTGTCTGCAGACCTTAAAAGTTGGTTGGTTAAAAAAAAAAAAAAAAAAAAAAAATCATATCTTCAAGAGGGGGGAAAAAATTGCCAAATAGCTGTAATGTATTATTCTTTTAAAAACTTTCCTGGTTTGCTGACTGGTGTGTTTCTTTTCCCCTTTAAAGTAATTAAATTAGATGGTACTACTCCTGTTCGATACGGCCTGAGATTGAACATGGATGAAAAGTATACAGGTTTGAAGAAACAGTTAAGTGAACTCTGTGGGCTAAAGCCAGAACAGATTCTACTTGCAGAAGTGCATAGCTCCAATATAAAGGTAAGAAGAAAAGAAAAGAAAAAAAAATCATTGCTGCAACATACTTTCGGTGTTTCTGTTTGTTATTTGTGTACAGTGGCATAGTTCTTCATTCTTTTTGACACTGAGCTTTGCTTACAAGAGCTGTGAAATAATCTAGCTGAACATGTGATAAAGAAGTCAGCTTAGTTATATCTCTGTATGAACTTTTATTTTGTTCTTAAACCGTAATTGCTTTAAAATAGAATTAAAATCAGAGTAAACTGAACCAAAATAAGCCACTTGTGAACAAAATTGATAGTGATATAGAAGCTTGCAGAAGTATAATTGGATTGATTACTAATTATATTTTTAGGAAGAAAAAAAAAAGGATAAAATTATCTTGAGGTAATCTCAAGTTGGAGTGCTGTGATGAGTTTAAACACTGTCAAGACGTTGGAGGCATACGTAATGACTGGATTAGTTCTATATAGTGTGTATGCATATGTGTGTATAATGTTTTTTGCTGTCATTGAATAGGATTAGAACTTGTTGAAACTAGGTGCTCTCAGTCTGTTTAGAGAACCATTAATAACTCTCTCAGGTCTTGCTGCAGAGATCTGCAAAGAGATGTGCTTGTTAGCTTCTTTTATTTCCCTCTAGAAAGGTGTAAGAAAGCAGATGGGAGGGGAGAGATGAGCTGATAGATACACTGTGTTCAAAAGAACAAAACATGTTCAGAGTCACAGATAGAAGTACATACACATCTGACTAACTTTCCCTTTTTTACTGAAGAACTTTCCTCAAGACAACCAGAAAGTCCGGTTATCAGTGAGTGGGTTTTTGTGTGCATTTGAAATACCAATTCCAGGATCCCCTACATCAGCATCGAGTCCTGTGCAGACAGGTAAAAGACAACATGTTTATTTTCCTGTTCATTGAAAATGCACAGTGCTTAGGCACTGGAGAAAACTTAATTTCTTAGTAATAAGTAAACAGTGAGGATTAAAGGAAAGACAAGTAGGTCGGAGTTCTTATCCACAGAGAAGCTGTGAGCAATCTTAGTATCTGCTGATAGCCTGTGATCCTTTTAGGATCACGTCCAGGATAGCAGTCTGAGGATCGCTATATACTGATTTTAGTTAAAGACACAAGAAATAGGCAAAATATTCTATTACTTGTGGATTGGCTCCACACACAAAAAATAGGAAGTATGGTTTTGGTTTTATTGTTTGTGATTCATGTATGGGTTGTAAATACCTCTTTGCTCTTGCATGCTCTGGTTTTGCAAAGTTGTAGGCAAATAAAAGGTTAGATGTTGGTCTTGGAAGATATTTCATGGAATGAATTGAACAGAATGGAAAGGATAAAAAAATCTTGTGATCAATTCTGGTTACTGTAGGTAGTTGAGAGTGTGATTGTCTATCTACAGATGTCTCCACTGGGCCATCAGCTAATGGAGCACCCAACATAATGATGAATGGGGACCTTCCTAAACCAACCCTGATTCCAAACGGAATGCCAAATACCGTAGTGCCATGTGGAACAGAGCGTAACCTTGCCAACTGGACTCTCAACGGTCATGTGCCCTTGCTTTCTGATAGTCCATGTACAGGGTATATCATTGCAGTCCACAGAAAAATGGTTAGTAGATTTTGCATTTGTTATAAATGGTTCATGTAACACCTTGAAAGTCAGCGAGGATTTTTTTTTTAAATGTCCAGATGATAAATTAATCTTTATTTCTCAAGAAGAGGGGGCATGAATACATTTCCCTCTTAAGTGAGCGCCAAGTTCTACAGAAAGACAATTCTTGTAAATTTAAATCACAATGTCTAATGTTGGTGTATTTTTCTTTCCCTAGTACTGGCGTGCTTCCCAGTCCCTTAATGCTGAGATGCATACTTGGGCGTTTGCTAACTCCCTGATTAAATGTTCCAGATTCCTTGAGCAGAAAAAAAATCTGATTAGAGGAGCTACTAGAAATGCATTTCTTTCCCATTATGTGGCAAAGCCTTACTTTGTATACAGAGTGAAGATATATAGTACATTCCTGTGTCGTTCTGTTAGCATGAACTACTCTTTGTAAAAGCATCTGTAGAACTCTAAATGTCGAAGCTGGATGACTGAACACCTCAAATAGCCACGCGTTCTGTGCGCTGCGTACAGACTTAAAGAGTCTGTTGACATTTAGAGCCTGGTGGATGTGGGCCAGGAAGCCATTTAACTTCCTTTTTTACTGTGTGTTTGTATGAGGCTTTTTTTGCTTTATTCTCTCCAGCAGCAGCCACTAACCACTGTTATCACTGTTACTCAAATTCTGCAGAATCTCTTAGCTGATTGGTATAATGCTTTTGAGCTGTTACAAGCTTCTAGTTATACAGCTTAAAAACCAGCAAAGGTTGGTTGGGGAAGCTGTTCCAGAAATCCGCCTGTGTCATTGTCAAAAATCTAACTTATGCAAAGTGGTAGCCAGTTGCTGTACCTTGGTGTCCTTGAGTCGGCGTGTTAAATCTTCCTTACAAATAGGAGATGTAGGGTGGAGTTTAGTTTGTCTGCTTGCAGTAAGTTGTGTATAAGTCTGTGCCTCTTTTAGACATGAAGCTTTTCTTTCTCTAGCAAACATTAGCTTGCGTGGTGTAGAGGTCATCTTGGGACAGGTATCAGCATCATTAGGTGCGTGTCTGCATGACAATATCACCATGTGGTGGGAAAAGTAAGAAACATGCATTGTATGAAGTATAGAATATGGTACATGGTTGAAACACAGCTTCATGCTTGGTGTGGTCTAATGCCTTAATAATATTGCCATCGTATCATAAAATACAAAAAAGTTTCCAAGTCAATGATCAAAATATACAGTATTTAATTTTGGAAAAAAAAATGATGAAATAGAGTATTTTCAGTAGAATTAATGGTTTATTTTAATTACCAGAGCCTGAAATAAGTAACAAGGTCAGCATTGTAGTAATTATGGCAACGTGAGTTAATGCATGCTTATATCTGAGTCATTCTTTTATTTCACATGCGCAGATGCGGACAGAATTATATTTCCTTTCATCTCAGAAGAATCGTCCTAGTCTGTTTGGAATGCCACTGATTGTTCCTTGTACTGTTCATACACGGAAAAAAGACCTGTATGATGCAGTGTGGATTCAGGTTTCCAGGCTTGCTAGCCCTCTGCCGCCTCAGGAAGCCAGTAATCATGCCCAGGACTGGTGAGTCTGGCATCGCAGCCTCTGGCTTGAATTACGTAATACAGTGGCTTAGACTTCCTTACAAGATGTAAAACTGCGTTCATCTTGATCTTTATCTGTTTTGACTTCTCGTAATACCTCTGTTGAACGATCATACGGGTTTTAATGTGTAATTAAGCTTTAAATGTCAACAACTTTAGGAACAACTGTGTGCACTTTTACCCCAAATGCTTTCTGCCTGCAGATTCCATTTAGTGGGTTGGTTTTGTAAGAAGTCATTTGAGAGTCCTGCAATTTAATAATGGCAATGATTAAAAATAACTTCTAATCCTTTTTAATACAGTTCAATGTAGTATACCTTCTAGCTGCACTTCAAGGCTGGCTTTACACAAATCGGTTGATTCGTTCTCATCCAGTGACAGATGATTGTGTCTCTCAAACTTAGGCGATGTAAAGGCAGGTCTTGTTTTAATAGCTTAATCTAATAAAAATTACAGTTTTGAGGAGGGGATGTGTGTGGCCCTTTTAAAGTAAACATAGCAAGCATAGTGAAGGAAGGTAGTTGGCAGTCTGAATGATTGCTTGTGTTTCACGTTACGTTCTCTTCTGTTTCAGTGATGATAGCATGGGATATCAGTATCCGTTCACCCTAAGGGTAGTTCAGAAGGATGGCAATTCTTGTGCTTGGTGTCCGTGGTACCGGTAAGTGGTCCTTTTTAGATTTAAGGATGGGAATCGCTCCAGTAGAAAGGTAATTTATAGTAATGAGCTTGTGATACGTTTCAGACTTCAGAGGTAATATCAAACAGTAAGAGTCTAGAATCTCATTTAACCAAAACCTTCATGTGGCAGGCTTTCACTGTAGAATAGCTTTTATGACTTGGAGAGCTGTAGTAGACAGACATGAGATTATCAAAAACCTCTTAACCCCTTACAATATTCTGTGTGCGTGTGTGTGTGTGTGTGTATATATGCAGGCACATATGTGTACGTATTTGGGTGATTTGTGGAGGTTCCATACAAACTTAAATTTTTAGATGTAAATCATCTACCCTGGCTAGTGAAATTTGAAGAGTAAGAACTAAAATGGACAATAAGAAATTCACACTGGAATCGTGCTTGGAATTTTCCCTGAACAAAGACATGCTAACGAAAATTCCAGACCCTTCCTGGAAGGTATTCAGACAATGTACTCATTAAAAAAAAAAAAAAAAAAAGTCTGTTACAACTAGATAAATAAAGTACATCAGCTATCGCGTTGTAAAATACTTGCGGAGACAGAGCGCTGTAAATGTTTGGTGTTGAAGGTAGGCTTGGTCAGCATTATACACAGGTAGATGGTTGGGCTCACCCAACTGCTTTAATTTCTCATCTCTATTAAAATTTTGTAGTTAAAATATCAAACTGATACTGATTATTGTTTTATAAAAATGCCTCTCTCTTACACTGAAGGCAAGGCCTGAAACTTTGGGGGTGCCTATGTTCCAAAACAAGGAGCAGAATTGGAGTGTGAGGTAATGTAAGACTTAGTTTTTAGACAGTTTACTTACCTCATCTAACTGTTTGAATCAGATTTTGCCGTGGCTGTAAAATTGAGTGCACAGAAGACAGAGCTTGTGTTGGGAATGCTTACATTGCGGTAGACTGGGATCCAACTGCACTCCATCTGCGCTACCAGACGTCGCAAGAACGGGTAAAATTTCAACGTAAACCCCTTTGTTGTTTGTTAATAGCTCTGAAGCACGACTCATTTCACCTATTTTATTTGATGCTTCTTTTGTCCATTTTCTGTTAAAGTCAGTAATCATCAGACAGTATATTCTGGGTAAACTAATGTCTTAATGTTAGACCTCTTACATAGCATAATGTGGAAGGGAGGCTTTTAAGAAACCACAGCAGTTTATTTTCTGTCTGTTGTGAGTTGCTTTTGATCTAGCCTCCACAGTTTGTCACAAAATACGTTAATTTGATGGGTTTTCTAAGCATACCAGTGCTATAAACAGTTCTGCCTGTGAGTAAATCTGTTTCCTCATCGAGTCAACAAAACATAGCTAAAGGTAAGCCTGTAGCTGAGTCAATCTAGAATAGCTCTTCCAACTTGTGAGTTGAGTCTGTAAACTTGTGCTTTATGGTTAATTTTGTAAACAGAATCCAAGAATAAGGACAGTGCACTATTTGTATGTCTGCCTCTTCATCACTAAAATAAAATTTCTGCTAAAGTTTAGTGCATCTAGTTTTTATTTTTAATCCTAAATAACTATATGACGTTATTTGTGTGATACTGTGAACAGAGCCTTCCTCTGAGCAGTTTGTCAATATTTCCAAGTCAGATACAGTTTTATCTCACTTTAGATCGTAGAAGAACATGAAAGTGTTGAGCAAAGCCGACGAGCTCAAGCAGAGCCCATCAATCTGGATAGTTGTCTTAGAGCCTTCACCAGTGAGGAAGAACTGGGGGAGGATGAGATGTACTACTGTTCCAAATGCAAGACCCATTGTTTGGCCACCAAAAAACTGGATCTTTGGAGACTTCCCCCTATTTTGGTATGATCTTGTGTAATTTTCCTCTACAGCAACAAAACCAAAGTACATTGATCACAAATTTGAAGTGCTAGGTATGTCTCCTTGTTCTGAGTAATAAGATGTGCTTTTGTTCACAAAAGTCTCAGGAGGGGCATTGACTTAGTTTGCTTCATGCGTTTCTGTAATGCAGGCAAATAAAACAAACCTCAAATCCTTTTGAATCTTTTTAGCTGATACAGCAGGAAATGGTGGTGGTTTGCGTTCAGTGTCATCTGTTCTGACGCAGAATTCACGGTCAGGCAGTCTTTCTGGTAACATGGTCTTTTGTCTAGTTGTGTAACACCTGCATTTGTTGCTTTTCAAATTCGGTAGGTTATTCAAAACACACAGTGCTGATCACTGAATTGAAGCAAATTTCTCCATCATTTCCTCACGAAAATATTTGTTCCCTGTTCTAGCAGTTTGATCCCCAAATCCAAATTGTTCCATTACAGCATTGTTACTGTTCTGTGTTAGCGTATGATAAAAGTGTGTATGTTCCAGGAAAAAATATTTTTAAACAGTGAAATTACTGACTGTGATGTAATTGTCCTCCTTTATTCTCTGACATGTTTTTCCTTTAGATCATTCACCTGAAAAGATTTCAGTTTGTAAATGGCCGCTGGATAAAATCTCAGAAGATTGTTAAATTTCCCAGAGAAAATTTTGACCCAAGTGCCTTTTTGGTACAAAGGGATCCAAGTCATTTTCAAAGAAAGCAGCTGACGCTCCAGGTTGACAGCCTTCCTGAACCACGGGCTCTCCAGGGGGAGTCTAGGAAAACAGACCTGCAGATCACTTACACACTGGGAGAAGGAGATGTACTGAACAGAAGTCCATCCTCCCTTAACACTACTGTCCTGAATAATATCAAAGGTAAGTAATAACTAGGCAAAATTCCTGTCAATACTGATATTTGGAGGGGAGGAAATTATATTATGAACAAAATTTTAATGTTTCTTTGGCCAAAGCACTGCATTTATGTTGAAACACTTTCTGTTGTTGTTTGCCCTGCAAAGCTTGGTGAAGCTTTACCAAAAAATGAAAAAAAGTTACTGGGTGACAACAGGTATCGGCACCATCTGCTCGTGTGAGTTGGCTGAGTTCAGAGTGAGCAATGTGCTCCTGCATCAGAGAGTTACATTTCAGTTTCGAGGTGTATGTGTGTGTGCACACAAAGATAGCTTTACTTTTATATGCTCCTCATTCATTGCAGTGAAACAGTGGTTTTTAGTGTTTGGTTGTTTAAAGAAACACTTAAAAAAAAAAATCTTAGACTACGTATGTATTTACTTATCTTAGTAGTCCATGTGTTCTCTGTTTTAGCATCTCCGTCTTTGGGGAGGAAAAGTGGAACCAGCTGTCCTTCAAGTAAAAACAGTAGCCCAAATAGTAGCCCAGGGACTTTAGGAAGAGGTAAAGGGCGTCTGCGGCTACCACAGCTGGGTAAAAACAAGCTGTCAAGTAGCAAAGAAAATTTGGATGCAAGTAAGGAGAATGGTACTGACCAGGAGCAGAGAATTACTTCTGATCAGAGTGATGCTCTCACTAGAGGGCAGATTTTGGGTGGTAGCCAGAGTGAACTATATACTGCTCAGGACAATGAGATGCCTCTAGCCAACGGATACATCTGTGAGCAGAATGCATACAGTAACGGCAGTATCAACGGTCAAGTCGATAACCACAGCGAGGATGATATCACAGATGACCAAAGAGAAGAAGTATGCGTTAACCCTATTTACAATCTATATGCAATTTCGGTAAGTTGACCTTTTTTATACAAGTGGACTGTCTTTACGTGGCGTTGTTTTGACTAAATGCCTTTACTCTGCTGTTTGCGATACAGAAAGTAGGGATCTATTGAGAAGGAGAACAAAGTTGAGCCATTGGCAGCAGAACAAATTTTCCATAAAACTGAGTACAACTGAAAAGTGTATCTCTGCATCGTGGGTTTTTTCTGCTTAAGTGTATAAAGTTAGTCAGCTCCAGATGTATGGCTTGTCAGGAGCCATTGTCACTGACTTAAAGATTATGAATTTTTGAATCAATTCTGTGAATTATCAGTTTTGATGTTTGATCCAGAATTTATTTTCTTCTTTGTTTTCTTCAGTGCCATTCAGGAATTATGGGAGGGGGTCATTACGTCACTTATGCCAAAAACCCAAACAACAAGTGGTACTGCTACAATGACAGTAGCTGTAAGGTAAGTCATTTGTTTTTGTAGCAAATAATTTTTGTTCTTGGTTACCAAAGAAATTTACGTTTGGTGGGAACTGTTCTTTGAAATCATGAGCATCTCAAAAGTTGCATTGGATAAATATTGAAATTGTTAACTGAAACTGTACATGAGATTTTTTTCAAGAAAACATCTGTTCATCAGCTGCTGCCATGGCTAATGAAAGATACTTATTTTGTACAAAGATGGAAAAATTACTGAGGCTGTTTTTTCATGATGCTAGCAGTTTTGTGTTCAGTTAATTGAGTTCCGACATTTCTAAGTATTTGCATTTATCACTATACAATTTGTCATGCTTTACCAGTAAATAATGGAGCCTGATAACTGTGAGAAGGGAGGTAGAAAATGCAATTCTTCTTGTGGTAACAGCCAGTTAAAAAGGCTGTTTCCAGGGCAGCTGTGTGTGTTTGAAGTTCAGTGACGCGGTTGTCCCGTTGCGTAGTTCAGACCAGGGTTTTCTCTTGCTCAGGAATTGCATCCCGATGAGATCGACACCGACTCTGCCTACATTCTTTTCTACGAGCAGCAGGGGGTAGACTATGCACAATTTCTGCCAAAGATAGACGGCAAAAAGATGGCAGACACGAGCAGCATGGATGAAGACTTTGAGTCCGATTACAAGAAGTACTGTGTTTTACAGTAAGCAGATGATCTTCCGTGGACTGTTTTGAGAATGTGAGGAGGGTTAACATCCGGCAACTTACATTTGGCAAAAACGATGTTGAAACAGGTAACCGAAGTGTAGTTATTTTACTCTGTGATCTGAAAGCACAAACAGAAAACCCTAATGAAATAGCAGTTAATATAAGGATAGTATTGTTTTGTTCTGTTATCTCACTACATGCTCTAAACATTTCTGATGTTAGACATCAGGCTGAGACTGCCATTGGCCTTTAAATAAAATGGTTTGAGAAAAGCCGACTAGGACCAAATAAGAGCTAAATTAAATAGTCCAAATAAGAGCTAAACAAAGTAGTGTGGAGTTTACCAACTGTTCTAACAACCCCCTAAGGCTCTCTTTAGGTTTAAGATAATGGGGAAAAAAAATTGTAGTGTTGTCTTTGGACAACATGATATTGCTACCTCCTTTTTCCTGCAGTTTTATTGCATTTTATTGGCAAAACAGGGAAAGCAAGAGAATGAAAAGTGCACAAACTTAAGGAATTATCATCCAGAGTAAGAGAAGTTCCCAGTTTTGCCACCACTAACGTGTGTCAGTTGCTTTCTTTCTGTATGTTGGGAGCACAACCAAATCATAATTTGAGAAGAGATTAATTTCTACACTTGAATGGTTTATTATAATTGTGTTTTCTCTATGTGTTGGCTGTGCAGATCAACATGTTTCAGGAATGGCTTTTCTGCCTGAGGAGCGCTATCTCCGCTCTTGAGATGGCTCAAAAAGAAACTTCAGGTTGAAGAGAGTAGTTGTGGTTATACGCATGGTGTCTTAAACTGTGCACATTGCACAAAATGTTCCCAGCTTTTGGAAGGAAAGATGCTTGAGCTTATGTTTCATGACTGGTGTTGCTTTTAAATTTGCACTTTTAAAAATTCGTATAATTAAATTCAAAAACATAGTTTGTTTTTGTTGTTGTAAGGGCTCTGGAGTGAATGGCTGTGAATTATCCACTGTGTATTTCAAACGAATAAGAAGCTGTGGCTGTCAGGTAGCTATCGTAGCATTCATGGATGGGCTTTTTAAATTGGTTTCATAAGTTAATGGAGTTTCTTTTTTTCAAAATTTAGTTGCCTTTTTGAATTTTTTTTTTTTTTTTTTTTTTCCACAACGGGTTATGCATATACTTGCAATTAAACCAGAATTGCTTTCCGCGCCCTTGCAACATGCTCTTTTAAGTCAGCGGGCTTATTGCATGAAGGAAAGCATGACTTGAGTCTTGGCAGAGGCTGGAAAAAAGATGGTTATATTTTGAGGAGGCATTTCTTTAAACTTTTCAGTGTTAAACTGTTTGCATATCTGAATGAAGGTAGACGTTTCACTCTTCTGGCCTTTTGTTCTTTAGCTGAGTCTAAGCAGCTTACTAATTCTGTCGTATGTCAGCTTCCAAATTCTTTAGGTTTTGTGTCTTCACTAACAAAATTAAAACTTACCCAGTTGATCTCTGAAATGTGTGTTTGGGTTCATTTTAATGTATCTTAAAAGAATGCCAAACCTACCAGTAAGCTTATAATTTCCAGAAAGACCTGAGTTTTATCCATTTAAGAAATGACATCAGCTGAACTTGCTGTCTTTACTCGAGCAAAAACCTGCCTGCCTTTGCTGGAGGTTGTGCCTCTTTGAAGACAGCAGATTGGTTCCAAAATAAGTATTGTCTTACTTGTGAAGTGTCGCTCCCTATCCTATACGGGCTTTTATCTTTAAAGTGGTCTGAACGTTGAGACTGAAGAAAAGCAAACACGACTTGTGAATTTCTAGGTTAGAAGCTTTTTCAGTACCCGTTTGTCTACTCCTCCCTCCGCAAACTCCATGAAAAGTGAAAGATTTTCAACTGATTTACTTTGAAATGTTTTATTTAAGCAGGTAGCACAATCTACTAATGTTATTTGATCTTCTGTGTTTGTTACATTGGTTGTAATTAATTTTTTTTAAATTAAATTAATTCATGAATTAGTAGTAAATTTATTAAGTTAACTATTAACTACATTCACTTTGTAAATTATTGTATAAAACTTATTGACAATGCACTGACTTTAGAAAGATGTTAATGTACATAAATACCTTGTAAATACAATAGTGTTGATGTACTGGAATATGAGCTGTATTAAAAAAGGTATCGGTAATTGTATATGGAGTGAACCTGTTTATCTGTAACTATATTATTCAAACAAATTAAATACTGTGGATGCAGATGAAGTGTCACTTCTTGTCAGATAATTTTTAATAGCTGTTTTCCTGCTTTGAAGTTCCTGTGCTGTTTTCATTAAACTTGATGTATTCGTCCATCCAAAGAGTTGAAACATGTGAGCAAACACAGAGCGGTTCTTTGCAGGTTGTCCAGCATAGCACTTAGTTCCAAGTACCAACATATTTCAGCTAAGTTTTGTTTTTAAGTTTAGTTTTCCTCTTGAGAACCTTCTGTTAATTGTGTTTAGGATTAATCCATTTACTTGTTTAGAATGTGTGTCTGCGTACGTGAGAGACAGTGAGCGTGAGACTTTTCCTTCTCACAAGTAAGCATGAAGAACTGGTGCACTGAACCACATGAATTCAGTCGTTCTCACATTTTTCCATGGTGTCATTTTGATAGATCTGAAGTGAGGTCAGTGCTGACTTAGAAGCACGGTGATTGCACGTGGGATCCCTTCTTAACTCCTCTTGAGAATCCTTCTGCTGGTTATTGAAGTGGGGAAAAAAATTAAATGTCTTTTGAAATATTTAATTGCTTAATTTTTGTATGTGTACTTGGACAATTAAAATTCCAGCTGTAATAATTTTATGCGAAGTTCTCATGCCCTGCTAAATAAGGCTCCTTTTGAGTTTAACAGAAGTGAGGTAAATAGAAGTTTGTCCTCAAAATGTTCCAGAAATAGTGGGACTATAAGAAAATCATGCAAAGATCCCGTCACTGGAGGGTTTGATAGGAAGTTGTGAGACAAATCTTTCAATGGCATGTGCTGAATTTTTGCCTTCAGCTGGAGCTGGGGCAGTGCAACGGTGCTCGCAGCCACGCGGCGGCAGCGCTGCCCGCCTCCTCCTCGCTGCCAGCAAAAGCCTGAATTCATGTTTCATAACGTGCTCTCACCAAAACACTTATTTTTAACCTGTTAAAATGGGCAAATAAAGTTTGTCTGCAGTGGGAATCGTCTGCATATTGCTTATTAGCACAGGGCTTTGCCTCACCAGGTGGAACAACTTCTGAAGTTAAAATTTTTCATGTTACACTAGAATCTGAAGGAAATGACACTTAGTATTTCTGCAGGTGGGCTCGTATAATTGATCAGTAGGCTATTTAGGTCAGGCAGATTATCTGTTTCCATGAGATAAAAGCAGCTCGCTCAACATATGATTCATACGAAAGACACCGGAGCAAAAGGAAAGATGTGAGTTAAAAAATAAATGTAGTTCATAAGAAGTGACGTGTCTGCACTGCTTCAGTGTGGGTGCCCGGTTGTCTCCAGATAGCGGTTGGCATCAGGGCAGAATGAAACTGGTACATTTGCCAGCAAAGGAAATTCTTTCCTGTAGCGAAAGGAAGAGTCACACGCTGTAGCACAGGCCGTTATCGTTTCCTCTGATGTTGTTTTGTAACCTGTTAAGCCTGTAAAATCCCAGGATAACTCGGGCTGGAACAAAGGAGGTCATCTGCCCCATCTAGCCGTTGAGTACGCCTTGGCTCGTGTGTTGTAGCGGTTCCTGTACTGCGGTCAGCACAGAGGGTGACGTGTTTGGTTACTTTTTATTTGTCTTTACAAGTTGTGCCACTAGGTGCCTTTTCTTTAAGAAGGGAAAAAAAACTTGAAGCCATCCTGAATCCCACTTTCTGGTACCACCTGCAGAAACGAGATGGAGTTTCATGCACGCAGAGACCAATGATGGCTGTTTAGGAAGATGTGCTTCATCATAAATCCGAATAACTGTGAGGTCAATGCTAATGGCAAAAAGTCCTTGGGAAAATTTTGCACAGGATACAAACGGAGTTTAGCAAGGTAAATTCGACTGGAGGTCTGTCTCATTTGTCTGACTGGTAGAGGAAGTGCTCCCTGCGTGTGTCAAATTGTAAGGCTGAGATTTAAAAAGGAAAGGAAGAAAGAGAATACTCTGAGAAAATATTTAGGCTTTTTACTCGGAGTTGAATATGAGATTTCTTCTGGAATCTTCTTCCATTTGTGATGCACGTGTTTGTGTATATTGTTTTAATGTCTGCCAGTGTATTTTACAGGTATCCTACTGCTAGGTTTTAGTAGGTACAAGCCTTAAGGCTCACAAAGTGGAAAATCAAAAGCAAAATTTTTCACTTAACCACTGGAGGTGTCACAACATCCAGGAGTTAGAGGTCAAAACTGGTCTTGCTGTTGCTTGGACATGTGCGCTTGCAGATAGATTGCAGTCTAGAAAGAAAATCAAACTGCAGAAGGTGAACCTAGTTGTTGCTTCGTGGAATTTCTGGGAAGAAAGGCAACGGTAACTCCAGTAGCTCTGGTAAGCAGACTGTACCTGAACTGTATTTTCACCTGAAACTCTTCTGTTGTTTAGAAAAGGTAAGTTTGACATTTTCTCAGTTGAATCCCTTGTTCAGTGTTGCCGTTAATAAAAATGACACTCGTTGTTAGAAAACGATCCATTTCAAAAGTGAAATGATCCCTTACGTACATGAAGGCTTTGCTCTCGGAAGCGGCGCCTTTGAAACAAGGATCCGAAGGTGCTTCATTCACATACAGTCTTGGTGTGCTGATAGGCTCCTGCTGCTGCTTCTGCATCTAGGAATGTTCGCTCACCTATTTCCTTCTCGATAGTATATCGTGTTGAGACATTTCCTCTGAGCAGACACTGACTATGAGAGACTTACTGCGATTACAGCCGTGCTCTTTTCCAGAAGGAGGTGAATCTGGGTGAGTTGGCAACTGGATTGAAGCCCACTGGTCTGTCAGGAGTCACACATTGCTTGGGGTCCTTTGGTTTTTGAATGTTACCAAAACCAGTGTGGTTGTGTTTAGCTGAAAATTAACTATTGCTCTTATATTATGGCCCTTGAAGATGCTAAATGGATATTTAACTAAGGGTTATCGCACATCAGCATCACCAAGGATGATGCTAGAGAAGCTGGTGTCTCGAAATGAAGCCATCCCTGGCTGTATTTGTCACCTGCAGTTGGGGCATTTGTGGAGCATTAAATGATGACACTTGCTCAATGCGGTGTGACAGTGATAAATTTTCAGAGTGTTCCCATTCAGAGTGGTTGTTCTTCACAAGTGTGATAATTCCAGTGTCGTTTGAGTCATTTGTGCATTTTCAACACTGAAAATTTAATTTGAATCAAAGAATACGATCTAGTGTTCCTATCAAAAATTTCCTCTGTTAAGGCTTTGAGAAAGCGCAATTTAAAAAAAACTTAAGAATTCTAATTACCAAGATGTTAATACGTGCTGTTTTCAGTAGTAAAACTTTTATTGATTCAGAAGGGCCGTTAAATAGGTGAAGGAATCATAGCACTGCCAAAAATCTGCAGCCATGTTCTGCTGTCAAACGCCTTTGGCTTCCCAGGTCAAAACCGTACAAGTTGGCAACTGGATTGAAGCCCACTGGTCTGTCAGGAGTCACACATTGCTTGGGGTCCTTTGGTTTTTGAATGTTACCAAAACCAGTGTGGTTGTGTTTAGCTGAAAATTAACTATTGCTCTTATATTATGGCCCTTGAAGATGCTAAATGGATATTTAACTAAGGGTTATCGCACATCAGCATCACCAAAGTAGAGCCCGTTTTGCACGACAGGAGCAGTTCTGAACTGAGCTGTGCTGGAACTTTGCCCACGTACCTTGATGTGTGCCTGCAGTGCTAGAAGCGTGTGGCCTACCCTTGAAGGTAGTGAGGCAGCCTTCCTCTCCACCTCCAGTCAAGTCCATCAACCGAATGGCTTTTGGCCTTTCTCCTGGGAGGGAGGGGAAACACACAGCAAGGAAAGTGCCTTCTGAGGCAAAAACCTCTTTTCCCCCAGCGTGACGGGGAGCATGGATGCACCAACTCCTGAAAATGCCCTGCTCCCAAAAGGAGCTGACCTCTGTCATGTCCCCTCAAGCCGCACAAGCCCAGCTCCAAAAGTAATTTTCATCTTCATCCTGTTTGCATCTGTTCTGGCCGGCGCGTGTCCTCCTGTTCCCTGCACTCCCTTTGGTTGGCACAGGGGACTGTGTCGCTGCTTTTCTCTATATCATAATTTAGTCGTTATCTGCAGATCGGGGCCATGCCGTGTCCTGAGAAAGCGCGCGGGCTGCGGGCACAGCTGCCCGGCTGGCCAAGGGCCCGGAGGATCAGCGTAGGTCTTAATTGCAGCTTTTGTTACGTTTTTTCCCTTAGGTCCAGTAAATTGAAGCAAGAAGTTAGTAAAATGCAATCATCCATGCTTGCTGATTTATCGTTTCAGGAAAGTAAAAACCTGACAGAAGCTTGGAATATTGTGCCTTTTGTTTGGGACAAGCCTCCAACTTCCTTGTTCACGTGTAAAAGATTTCCTGTTTGTGAAAATTAAAAGCAATGTGTGATAGGGTCCCTTCAGCAAAATCAGCCGCAAACTAGAAAATATATTAAGGATCCTTCTGGATTTAATATAAATCAGAATTTTCCAAGCGTATTTGAAGAATCTAGAAATGCTGCTCTTGCTCGTGCCAGTTGCTCACTTCACAAGTCTTGGTAGCTCACGAAGAAACTAAACCGGGTGACATCCTGGCTGTTTTATCATATGGACACACAAGCTCCAGATTCTTGTCTTTTGGGGGTTAAATCAAGTTTATCATCAAGACAGACTGTAGCAGTTTTCCTAGCTTTTGCAAGTTAGTCCTTTTGTCTGGGCAAACAAAACCTACAGGCTCTGAGGAAAGATAACCGAGCAGGACATCGGGGTGTCTGTAGGGTGTCGTAGGCTCAGGTAATTGTTCATCTAAAGGCAGAGTTGAAAGGGTGCTGGAAAGCCCAGTTTTAGTCTTTTATTTAGATTGCATGAAAAATGACCTTGAGACTGAAAATCACAAGGAAAATCTCTATTGGTTTGTTAAACCCCGGTTAATGGCTGTGCTTTCAGGCAACCAGTTGCCGGCAGCATTTGCATCTTGCCTGGCGGTGTGGTGGTGATGCCCCTAGAACAGCCGTGGGGGCAAAACCGGCCCAAGCTGCTTTCCTGTGTTTAGTCAAGCCTGTGAGAAGTGCAGAGACAACAAAAGCACGTGTGGATACTCATTTTAAGACAAAAAAAAGATAAATAAACAAGTAGGAAAAGAACAGCCGGTTGTACAGAAGTACATCCAGCAGGCTCTCTGTTAATTGTTAGCGTAGAAACAAAAGAGGAAAAATACTGGCAAAATACAACTTTTGTTTTTATTTAGGATCGTTCCAGACAGATCTCTAACTGCTTCCTTTCCGTGGACTTGAAGCTGCCATCCTGGTGCGCGTTTGCAGCCTGAGGACCGCTGCGTAGGCTTCCATCGCGGTCACTGCTGACTTTCCGTCACCGTTTGGGGCCACACGAAGGGATCGCGCGGTTTCAAGGCCCGGTGTGGGTGTTTTCCGGCTGGCAGCGCTGTGTGGTACCGAACAGCAGTTCTTGAAAGCTCTCAGATACTCTGTTCTTCTCCTTAGTCTTTAGCTCTAAACCATCACCTCAGGGCTGGCTCCAGCGGTTCTTTTGTCAATGTGAAATTGTAAAAATAGAGCGAAGGCGGCTGGGTCTGCTGTCCCACGTTACCTGGGTTACTGAACTTCGCCTTTGGACTTTTAATGCTGTATTTAAAAATCACAGCTGCAGAGCAAACAGATGTCCCTAGGTGGGGTGCACGCTGCTCTTGTTTATCAGAGGTCATGCAGTTCCGCCTCCTGCAAAAAAACCCATAAAATATAGCAGTAGATGCTCCACAGCTTTTGCTAAAGCATTTGTCTGCTCTCTGCAGAGACAGGACTCCTTGTGCTCAGTCAAGCCAACTTAGTTGTCGTAGTACTGCTGACTTTTTTTTTTTTTTTTTTTCAGTATTAGATTTTTATTGGGTGCAAAGTACAAATGAGAGAGCTCATAGAGCTCGTGTGTGATCGTTGGGCTTTCCGGATGCTGGCAATAGTAGCTCCAAGCTGCTCTCCGCGTTTCTCATTAGGTTGTTTCTCCGTCCTGTGTAACTCGCTAAAATAACCTGCTTCTCTTTTCCAGAAGGTGGGAAGCTCAGGCAGCTCTTGGGGGCCTTACCACGGCAGATTTCATTTTCTCTCGTGGAAGAGACAGACACATTTCCCTTTTACTCGAACTGAAGGGATCAGGGTTGGTTTATACCATCTGCCTTTTCCACAGAGTGTAGCATAGACTTAACACAAAGGAAATAATAGCACGGTGTATGATTTTGCATAGAACTATTGAATTATAAAATAATTCCGGTTGGAAGGAACTCCAAGAGATGATCCAGTCCAGCCTTCTGCTTAAAGCAGTGTCATCACTGAATTTGGGCATGCAGATACAAGTGATTAAAAAAAGTTTTTTTTTTTTTTAATTAAAACAAAAAGGTAAGTGAAGATATTTTCTTTTCTGAAACACCTTCTTTTATCAGTATTCTGTCACACACAGGTCATCTTATCTAGACTTTCAGATCTTGTCTGCAAATACATATCTTCTTACTGACTTTTCGCTAGCTCTTTAATTCCTCAAGTTATCTGGCAGCTTATATTGTCTTTACACCATCCATTTGAGTGGTTTTTGGTCCAACTGAGGTAGAAGGAAGGAACTAAGCTGGCAAATAAATTGGAAAGGTGGTGGATTGTGTGCTGGCTGTGTTTGGAGTCAAAGGAATAGTTTGAGGCAACAGGCTTAACTCAGTCTTACTGTCAGAGAGAAGTTCAGCCAGGTATTTCAGTAGCTCTGGGTACACAGGTAACCTTGTTTATAATTTGCTGAAATATGATATAGAAAGCAGAGTTTTCACCTAAGCCTTCTTTACCTTTAGCATACAACAGCTGAGACGGTTTGCAGATTAAAAATTGCCCCTTCACTTAATGCAACGTTTTGATGGAGAAAATATTTGTACGTATTATAAACAAACCTTGGCCTCCCAGTGAGAAACTGCAGGAAAACTGAGGAGTGCATGTTAGTTAAGAGCTGGATAACAACAAAGGGAAGCTGCTGCCTCGGAGCCAGAAACAGGATCCAACACCACCAGTGGCAAATTAAGAGAGCCTTACAAACGATGTTTGTATTACGATGTTTGGAGTAACGAGACAATGCAAGGAACAATGTGATTACAGAGATCTGGCCCTTGCATTGTGAGGCAGATCCCTCCTCCAGGTGCTCCACTGACGTTCTGACAATCACCCCAGTGTGCCGGTCTCAGCGCCAGCGCCACACAGGAGCGTGCCATGGGGAGGACGAAGCACACGGGATTGGTGTGTGAAGGCTTGCCCGAAGTAGGGAGGAAGAGTAGGGAGGAAGGGCTCAGCCATGGGGATTATGTGAACGTATACAGATGCAATGCAGCCTCAAAGTAAACTAAAGACTAGGACAGCAAGCTCGGCAGGAGCCAGCGGTGTGTCCTGCCAGCAAGGAAGGCGAAGAGCACCCGGAGCCTCATCAGCAGGAGCTGAGCCAGTGGATTGAGGGAAGTGATTATCCCCCTCTGCTGAGCGCTTGTCAGACCGTATCTAGAGTGCACGGGCACTTCCCCGAGCCCCCTCCAGCCCAAGAGAGCGTGGAGGTAATGGCAAAGGTGCAGCCGGCCTCTTTGGCTGGAGACCACAGAGATTTCAGTGAGAGCGGTTCTGACCTGGTACGAGGAGAAACTTGTTCATGGTGAGGGCAGGCAGCAGCAGGGCAGGCTGACCCAGCAGCTGTGGGTCTCTGTCCCTGGAGGTTTGTAAGAACCACCTGGATGAAACCCTCAGCTGCCTGGTCTGACTGCACACTGACCTTGCTCTGAGCAGGAGGCTGGCCTAGAGACCTCTGAGGGCCCTTCCAGCCCGAGTTCTCCTACCATCTGAACTCATTTCCAAACTCACAAGGGTAGAGCTGGCTCAGTGTTTAAGCTCTGATGATCAGATGTTCATGCAGCAGTTTAAATCACGGCTCAATGCTTCATCTAGACGCTGGAGGTTTTCCTATGTGATCCGCTCGCAACCGGAACAGAAAGTTAGATGAATATTTGTTAGATGATGTTTTCCTTTTGATATGGAATAAAACCCCTTTGGAGATTTTTGTAATCAAAACTGTTCCCATTGTATGAGCCTGCTTCTTCAAGGGGCAGGAAAGGATTCCACGCAGGAAGACCCAAAGGAGGCACATCCACCATCACCGTGTGCTCATGTTTATGACCTTGCTCACGAGCACGTGAATTGTAAATGCTTGCTTGCCGTGTGGTCTTGCTTTTTTTAATCTTCAGTTTTGATTATAAAAATGTTCCTGTTTAAAAAGACGTACGCAAGGGAATAAAGCTTTGGGCCCGCAGCCTCTTTGAGCGTAGGCAGCCCCAGTATTTCACTTGTAACAAAGAGAATTTTGGTGGAAGCTTTTTGATAAAAAGTTGGCAGCATATCAGAGGACCAGTTTGACCATGAGATGTGAACAAAGATGTCACACTGGGTGTTTAAGCTTCCTACCTTTCCCTCTAATTGTATTGCTATAAATGATTATGAATGAAATAAAAGCTAGGATGTGGTTGCCTTCAGCATATATGATATTTTCAAATAGTGACTCAGAAGTCATTACATTTTGCTTTTAGCATAATCCAGAGATGCGGCTGCTTAATGAGACACGGGGCAAACTGGCAGCAGTTAAAAGTAGTAAGAATTAAGAGTGGCCAGAAGAATGATTCACTTCTAGCACAAAATCTGTCAGGTTAAGAAGCTTGGACTGTTGTTTAACCTATTTGATTTACCTGGGACAAAAACGCTAGCTATATTTTAAAGTTGCCTTCTCTTCTGTGTGAGTGGCAGGCAGTCTAACACAGCAGAAGACAAGCTGGGTGTGAAGAAGGGTAGAGTTCGAATAAATAAATAAAATATATTAGGAGTTGATTAAAGGAAAGTGAGGGGTAGAACACAGATGTGAATATCCCCTCCTGATACATTTCACTCTCACCTGGGTTTGGTCTTGCTTCCTTTAACTGCTGGGCTTTGATGTTTCAGGGTAGAAAGCAGACACCTGCCTTACCTGAGCTTTTGTGGTCGAGGCAGCACTGACCCTTTGTCTAACAAGTGCACAGGCAGGTTATAAATCTGTAACGTTGCACTTCACCTTTTGTATCTTGCTTAATGACCTTTTAAAAATAAATGCAGGATAGCTGGAGGAAACAGTATTGGTGATGGAAAAGCTGACACGTACGCAACATGAGCTCTGATCCTTCAGATTGCTCCAGTCTGTTAAACAAAACTTCTTTCTCTTTGCTTTGTGGTTAAAAAAAAAAAAAAAAAAAAAGGATGAAAAAGGGGGACAGGGGAGTGTTCGCTGAGCTGGGTTCTCTGTCTTACAATTCAGCTGTAAACTACTTACTGGAAAAATGCTGCACAGAGTCCCTGGCCTGCAGAAGGAGGGTACAGTCATTCAAATATGAAAACAGGCTCTTTGCACATGTATCTGATATTTTGTTCTCAGAAGTCTGTGGAAAGCTGTGGCTTTAAGGGGCTCTTGCAAGAGCCATTGGAGATGGCATTGTTCATTTGCATAAAAAAGATCTTTTAAGAGTCTCACCGGGCTCTTTTTCCCGCAGTATTAAATTTAATGTATGTAGCCTCGATATGAAAAAATACACAATAACTTTTGTCTGAATCCATGAAAACATGTATTATACCAGAGGAATGCCTTATGAGAAAATGTTGTCCCTCTGAATGAAGGGGAAACTGAAGTTTCCCACCATTTCAAACCAGTACAATAATTTATTTTGGTGAGGATTATAACGGGTATTTTGGATTCACGTGTACAATAGTAAACCACTGACATTATTTTCTTTTGTTTATGTATTTTACTTAAAATAAAAGATTACTCTAAAGGAAGGTATTTGAGGAAGAACACTTGCAGAGAGAGGCCAGATTTATTTTGGCTGGCTGTTCGGGCCTGCAGAACAACCTGCACAATGTACGGAGACCCTCAACTGCTTGCAGCTGCCTTCACCACAGGTACTTTCAGTGTAGAATGCCTCCCCTTGCTGAACTGCCTGACGCTGAGAGCCCCTTGCAAGCTGTACCAAATATTTTCCAGTCATTTTACGACTTGGATCCCCCAAATAATTGGAATACCAAAAACTGAGTGTTATGGGCAGGTCGCTTGTACGGTTTGTAGTTGTTCCACGCCCACAGCTGCGCACCCTGGCTGGGACGAACAGATCCCGAGGGAACCCGTACCCCCGTGTGCTCACAGCCCTTATTCCTGCTGCGTTCTGTACAGGGCTGGTGCTACCTATTCTCACAGTCTAACCGAGAGCCTTGCGGTTCGTGTCTGGCTTTCCTCAGGGCCACAGCGCCCTGATAAATGTTATCAGGTCAGTCTGAGGAATGTATTTGATATTTTAACTTCTCACAGCATACGATGCAGTTGCCACAGGGCGACTGTAAAGCTCTGCTCTCTGCTTTGCCGGAGTTCATACCCTCCGTGTGCTGCACAGCTGTGTTGACTTCTCTGTGCTGTGCTGTACCCTTTAGATCTTTTGTAAGCGCCCTGATTGAATTATTTTTTCAGAATATTAGTATTTTCATCTAGCCTTTGCAGTTATCTGCTGGAGAGACCCTCACGTGGCAGGTTATTCCCTAGCTGTGCGCTTCAGTCTATCAGCTGTGGACCTTTGGCCTTTACATAGATGATCCTGCCTGGGTTACAGATTCACACCATAAATCACTTTTGATTTAATTTGTAAACAATGTCCGGCTTTAACAAATAGCATTCCAGACTGATGTGGGTTAAAGTGGTTTTGGTGCTTTGAGCCCAAATGCCTGGCTCTGGAAACACAACCAGTGGAGAGCAGCTTTCTAGAGAAGAGGTGGTCCGGGGGAGCAGTGCCATTCGGTGGGATTGACAAAGCTGTCTTCGAACTCCTTGGTTTTCTGCTGGTCTCTGGCAGAGGCGTTAGGAACCCACCTTCAGAGGCCAGTAGGCATTACTGCATACTGGCAAAGAAGTCAGACTCCCATCACAATATTAAGTCTCACTGGCTGTGAGTGTTTGGATTCCCTGTCTTCTCCCCCAATGAAAATTGAAACTTAAATATGAACTTAAAATTGTTACAGATCAGTTAGGAAAAAAAAAAAAAAATTGCTATTGTAATAGTTTGTGTAGAGGGCAATTTCTTCCCAGCTGTCTTGCTATTTATCTTTACCTTTTCAAACAAAAATTTGATTTGGGTCAGTGTCTGCCCCACTTCTCCAACTCCCTGCCCCAGAGCACCTTGTAGAGAGCCAAGGAACGGACGATCGATGAACCCCCAGCACCGTATGGTGACATGACAGGCAGGAGCAGCAGGCTGGGTTTGTGGAATGCTGCTAGCATTCCGATCTACAGTCTGCATCTAGTAAATGCTGTTATAAAAGCTTATTTATGGGTGATTGAGTCTTTCAGCTATAGGCGAAGGCAGTTGCCTACTCCTAAAACTTAACCTTCCCTTCCTGTGTACAGTGTAGCTGTACATGACAATATCCTCCCTATATCTTGTACGTTTTAGAAATGTACTTGCCATTTCCTTTTCTTTCGCGTGTTACTTCTTCCACTGATGTATGTATACGTGTGTCTATGCCTATATCTAGGTGCATACAGAAGTCTGGAGCCTTACGACCGTCTTCTGTCCATTCAGTCCAAGTTCCTGTAGCTCCTCCAGTCTGTCAGGAAGGGCATAATTCTAATAGTCAAGGGTTGTATTACATCGCCGCTTTGCTCATACGAAAGACTGCTAGTGCTGCATTTTGCTCTATGTCATTGTTTGGTTTTTTTTTTTTAAAAAAAAAAAAAAAAAAAAGTGAAAAAAAGGAGCAAGGGGTGGGAGGAGAGGAAGCTGCCGTCCTTCTAATATTAGAAATAGTATTACTGATGGTAGAGTACTCTTAAAAGCCATCAGTGACAGTCAAATTCCTCTTAAGAACAAACAGCACTGTTATTCAAGAACATGCTGTAAGGAGCTGCTTATAAAAATTACTAAATACAAATTCTAAGGGAGGAGTGTTAGAGCATTGGTATACGAGCACAGCCTTTTCATAAATTCCTTTCCAGGTAAGTTTGAAGACAAGAAAAACAAACACACAAGCCCCCAGGATCAGGTGCAGACAAGCAGACCGCTGCTGGCCGAGCTTTTGCAGAGTGTGCAGTGCAGGGAGCATGGCGCGGTCTGGTACTGAAAATGATCTGTTTGCCTTGGAGTATACTGGGATAATTGAACGCTCTATAATGAGGGCACAGGATGTGTTAATCATTCCACTTCGGCTTTCTTGACAGGAACTTGGCAGTAAGTTGCAGCGAAGCAGGCACTGATACTGAAGTTCTTATTACCCCTGCCCATGCGACCGGCAGACTTTGTTATTGTACTGTTCTTCCTGGTTTCCTCAATGGAGAAGCAAATTAAGCTATCGCTTCTATAGGCTCTGCTGGGGGCAGCTGTGGCAAAATAACTTTTGTAAAGTAAACTTTTACTTTCTCGTGTGTTGGGTTTGTTTTTACCCTCATCTCAGTCTTTGTCTTTTTTTAAGCCTCTACTTAGTCTGTTTAGCCAGAAAGTTGAAAACTCTAAGCAGCTCTGTCTTCTGCAGGAGTTAAGACTTGCTTAGCCGTGTATGTCTTAGTCAAAGTGGGGAAAATGAACTATTGGAAGAGCTAATTCCATCTTATATATCTTACTACACGTGCTATTTTTCTTTTGTAAATGAATTTGAACTGTCAGAGGTGCTTCTGTGCACGCTTCTGTTGCACAGCCCTTCTACAGACCACCTACATGTGTGGCCTCATGTTAGCAAAACAAGGTGCTGTGTTTCCCCAAGCTGACATCTCTTTCTTGAGGCTGAATCTGTTACCAAGATCGTTCGGAACTTGCTGAGAAAGGGTCAAGTGTGATTTTTCTTTTTAACAAGCTTTATATAAGCTATATATTGTAAATCATGAACTGTGGATTGCCTGTTGTCCTACCAACCCTTCTCTGTCACAATCTCAAGTCATTCCTATGGTTGCAGTAGAAATCGTGCTGGCTTTTAAAGTGTCTATGTAATTTGAATGTTTGTGTTTTATGAGCTTTAATAGCTGGCTTTTTAAAATAAATCAATCTTGTTCCATAGCATGGGCATTCATATCTGTGGGATCACAAACCTGAACTTCCCGTTTATGCTCTGGCACTGCAATATTAACAATCAGGACAATAGAAACCCATTGCGGGTTATTTTATGTGAGTGACACTGGAGTCCTTTTTGCAGTGCTTGATAAGACACCGTGTTCTGCCAGTCACACTGTTGTAAAACCATAGAAGTAAACGGAGCTTTGGCAAATTTTCTGCTTTCAACCTGCTTTGGAGACTTCATCTGAGCTCTCTGTACACAGGGACACTCCTTCGGCTGGGACTGTCCCAACATCCAGTTCCCAAAATGTTTGAGTTCTGTCCGTGATTTGGAGCACTGACCTTAGGGAGCTTACTGGTTTTCTCCCAGGATTATTCATAGGTTCAGCAGTGACTGTTGGGTTCCAGGACATAAAACATTATGTTTTACTACATGTAAGAAAGCATTTTGTGTAATGCTGAGACTTTCATGTACAACAAGCTCAAATGATTCCAGGTTTTCAAAGAGACAGCGTTCTTGATAGAAAATTACTATGATCTATTTAGGGCTTAATCTCAACATCAGCACAATCAGCAAAATGCAAAACTTCTGCCTTCCTTTCTCTCATAAATTCTTCATAACCACACATATCTGGAAACTAATCAATCAAGATCTTTCTCCTACGTGCTGGGAACGACGAGTAGTCTTAGTAACGTGGGAAGCAAATGGGTGTTGACATTATGAAGGTAATTTCAGTCGATGGAAACGAATATATTTTTGCAAGGTTCTCTTCATATGATAAAAAGAAAGGGCATGGAAAAGTTTGGCTAGGAGGAGATAGATTATTAGAAAACAAAACCCATAGTTATTAAAATAGTGACAACTGGATTTTTTATTAAATCAGAACTGTGTTTGAGTACTAGATGTTCAAATGATTTCAGAAGATATAAATAGCTAAAAGATAATAAAATAACCCGAACTTTTTACAATCTTATGTCTTTTATAATATAACTTTAAATGCAAATTGCATTCAACTGCAAGAAGGGAAATAATGTCCCAAAGGCATTTCAATTAATTGCTGCAGTTAATTACAGTCATAATTTTACTTACGTGACTAATTATAATCAGGTTTTATGGGTGTATATGGATTTATTTCTGATACTAAAACCCCAAACAGCGGGTTATTTTTAGGAAATATATTTAAACTTCATTATGAAAGTTGCATGTTCCCATTCTTGGCAGATGGCCTGAATGAGTTGTGTCTGTGTTTGGAAAGAGTTTGGAGGGCATCAAGAAGACAAACTGCCCCGGCTTTATCCAGCCTGGCTGAGAAGGTCACCGTGGCCCTGCTGATACTGCTCCGTTGCTTGTGCTCCCAAATTCTTTGATTGCTTTTTATCCTGCGATGGGCACCAGACTCTGCACCGGTGGCCCTGAGGTGTTGGCCAGCTCCTCCAGCGGCATCTGGAAATGTGCTGGAAATGTCACCCTCATTCACCGGAGCGGCTGGTGCAGCACTTTGCAGCGGGCTCCTCAACCAGCCCAAAGCAACGCTGCTTTGGGGGCTTCTGCTTGAGGTGCAACGGTTGCTGCCGTGTCTCTGCCGCCCGAAGCCCCAGGGCTACGATACCTGAAACACGGTGGGGAAGGCAGCACGGGGCTGTTCCCTTCTCCGAGATGGGTCCCCAGTGGCTGCCCGCAGCAAGGAGGTCGTCGGCCTTCTTGGCCTGCCCTCACCCTGGCTGGAAGGGACCCTCAGAAGATGGCGGCCAGCAGCAGGCAAGGCCTGTGGGTGTCCAACTCCTCACCTGCCACCCCTGACATGCTGAGAGGGTCCTTTTCTCCCTCCTTTTTGCATTATTTTCCCCCTTTTTTTTTTCTCTCAGGTCCCTTTTTAAGCAGCAGGGCTGCCCTGCCTGGCATTTGAACCCGACTTTGGTGGCAGTGGGTGATGCAGCCCGCCCGCCCGCCATGACGCCATGCCAGCTGCAGCCTGGCTGCGCTGCCGCTTCCCACAGGCCGTGACTGCCAAAGTGGTGGGTCAGTCCTGTCTGCAAAGGGGGTCACAAACAGGGAAATGACACTGAGAAAAACAAGGTGCACAAAGACTGCCAGGCCGAGCGCTGCCGCGGGGTCTGGGACGCCTCGGACGGGCATCCTGGGTGCCTCGGCTGCTTCCTGGCGGGTGCGTCGCCTCGTGGTTGAACAGACCCTTTCATAAGGCTCTGTAAGGGGCAAGGGAGGGGTGCAGCGTGCGGGTGAGGTGGGGTTTAGATGCTTCTTGTGGAAGAATCCTGGAGGGTTGTGGTCAGGTGCATTGTCCCCTCTGTCTGCGGGGAGCAGCCCATCAGGCTGGGCAGTGTGGCAGGAGGCTCCGAGTCTCGATTTCCTCATGTGTATTTCTTCAGTGCATCACAGGTGGAGTTTTATTGACTTTTCCACAGACACACATTAATTTACTAGTAAATCCTACATTGCCTTTTTTTTTTTTTTTTTCCTAATTTATATATGACTTTCTCCATTATGAAACATTTTCCACAGCCACCCCTGGCTGCACAGAGCTACCGTGACATTTGTTTCTCTGTCACTGAACTGTCTCTAAACCTCATGTCATTTGTGGTGCTTAGTGGAAGAAAATCACCAAGTCCACTTTCAACTCTGTTGAAAAGAGCCTCAAGTCTCCAGGCGTAATCGTTTTTCATAAATAAAATCATTATCATGGAATCATTTAGGTTGGAAAAGACCTTTAAGGTCATGGAGTCCAACTGTAATTTTTGCAATGGAGCTTTGTCTCCTGCACAAGGTGCTGTGGTAGTCAAGGGGCCTCCCCTGGGTCAGAGGTGGTTGGTGTTACACCTGGTACTAACCCATTTATTAAGCTTCAAAAACAGCCTGGGAAGTGAGGTAGGCATCTCTGTATCCTTTTTTTTAACTACAGTGGATGGAGGGATATTTTACATGGATTTGCTATGTGACATCTGTTTATCAGGAAGGCTGCTGGCCGTGCTGGCAAATGCTGCCTTCCCTGTGAAATCCACTTCTGGATGGCCAAGGGGGGAAAAGGAAAAAGCAAAACACTTTATCTTTTTCTCTAAGCAGTCATGGAAATATAAATCTGTACAGCAGAAATGAGCTTGTGTTTGTCAGCAAGAGGAGGTGGTCACACACTGAAGCAGGCAAGTTTGCTAAAATTATTTGTGGATTACAAAAATATATTTCTTGTAAGTAATGGCTAATTTTCCTTGCCTCTTCTGCTTCCTGAGAAAATGCTTTGCTGACAACATGCTATATTAAGAATTTTTTTTGTGCGTGCCCCTCCTGTTGTGTCCCACTCTGCCCCCCCCCCCCCAGTTGTCAGATGATTGTGATAGGAGTGAAGCTGGGCCTGGGTTTGTATGGCAGATCTGCTCCTTCACCTCTCAGACCTCTGAAGGCTTGTGCTCAAATCAAGGGCTGATCCCAAACTGGTAAAGAACTACTTTTCCTATGCATTATACAATCTCAGCTTGGAAAGTTTTCAGAAATAAGGAGGACCTGCTGAAGTCTGGTGAGTCCCCAGCTGCTCTTCAACATTGTGGTGAATGGACTCCACCACAACAGCCATTATAGGCAAACCCTAAACCAAAACGCAAGCTGCTTCCAGAGGAGAGTTGTCATAAGCAAAGCTACAACCAAACTTTGATAACCTCCCAAGATGTTTTGGTTGTTTGCACTCTTGAACACGATCAGTCCATACATCTGGTTTTCTACAATCCAAAGGTTAGTTTACCTCTGACTGGATTCAGATTGAAAAAGTCCCTCTTGTCATTTTTGTTTTAAACCTGAAACATAAATCTCTAGTGAACTTTGTTTTCCAGTGTTGTTTCATTTTCTATTGTACTCCAGTTTTCAGTCACAGAAGCTAAGCAGTCTTCAAGTCTGGCTCCAACATATGTGAAATGTATTAGCAAAGTTCTGTGTTAACTTTTCTGTACGTGGGAAAACACTGTTCTTTCTGGGGCTTTCTAAATACCTCTGTTCCTTCCCTCACCCTTTCCTGTATTGTCACAGCTTGGCTATTAGTTCTTCAGGATTTACTGTCATTTCCTAGTGTTTTCGCAATGTAAGAAGTTTCGTGCCAAATGTAGCATAGACAAAATTCTTGAAAATCAGTGCCTGCAGCTATCTGTGAAACAGCAAATTACTTTCCCGTAACTGTCTTTACAAAAGAAAACCAAATGTCCCACTTCAAGACTTCCTGTCCTTTAAATTGAGTATCTTTTGCTGTAGATTTGTATTTATTCACTGCGTTAACACTAGTCCTGTAACTGTCACATCCTGCACCAGAACAGAATGTGTCTGCCTGGTTGCAAAGAGGTGCCTCTGACAAAGAACAAATTGAACTAGATCACTGGCACAGATGTCGATTGTAGTATTTCCCTTTTCCTTGTCGGCATAAAATTCAGATTCACTCAGTAAAAACGGTTGTACTTGGCTATTCAGGTTTTATTCATGCTGAGGTTTGTGCAGAAGAGTACTTGCAGGGGACTAACCGTCTTTTCAGCAGATCGTTTTTATTCGTCTTGGTTATATTTCAGTATGTTTCACAGCAGATCAGATTCTCCCACATTGTAACTCATCGCTGTAAATGCTCCTCTCTATCTGCATGATAAGCTGAGGCACAGCCTAGTGAGAAGTTGCCCCCATGATTTATCACCTGTTACTAGCAATACATGACAGCTGACCCAGATCCTCCATAGTTTCTTCCAATCATCCTTGAGAGAGCTGCCTATGAAACATGAATCACTTTATGAATTTAGTAAATAATCTGAACGGAGAGGGGTGGTGGGCTCTTATACATACTCCCAGCAGATGCAGGGGGCCTTTTGAGTGCAAAAGGCCTTGTTCGCAGTGGAGGCATCCTGAGGAGTATTCACATCGCTGGCCTTTAGAACAGGAGCTCCCAGTCCTACGGGACTTTTGTATGGGACTGTGCTGTTTACCTTGTTGCTTGTAAATCTTGAAGAGCAATAAAAGGTGAGCCATTCAGAATACTTCCTTTATTACATCCTGTACAACAGCATGAAAATGAAGCATCTCTCCTCTTAATTTCTTGATGCATTCTCTACTTGTGGGATGTTGAGGGGTGTGATGGAAACATCTAACACAGAGATGTTCAATGGAGGGGTAAGTACTCAACTGTTTATCCTGCCTGACTAACTAGCCAAGTGCTTGTGCAGAGGTGAAGTTACACTGGGTAAATCTGTGGTACCCTTTCCTTCATCATAAGAAATTTGCCTGCCCTCTAGCTGACGGCTGGGTGTGTGCCCCAGCCCTGCTGAGCAAGGTGCCATACTCAAAGAAATTTTGATAATACCCAGACGACCCCTGTGAAGTACAATCTCCAGAAGCCTCCTGACATCAGCAGTCTCCCAATGTAGTGCAGATCACGCCCTCCCCACTCCCATAAAATGCAAACCCAACCCTAAATGTTGTGAAGAAAATAGGGGGAAAAAAAGTCATGTTCCTTTTTTGAATGAGTGTTGTGTGGATTCCCCTTCAGCAAGGACGAAAGAAATAAAAACTCGAGGCAATGGAAATACAGATCTCTGTTCAACTTTCATCTTTCATTTATATTTGCTTCTCAAAAGTTTTTCAGTTAGCTAAAAATACAGTTGAAGTCTTAATCATTCCTCTAATCCTAAAAAGGTGAATTTGCTTTCCCATGTGCTTTTTTTAAAGTTTATATTATTGATTGTTAAATACAAAAATAATTTCCCCCCTGCTTTTTCTCCTTTGGTGAGCTGTGGTTAGTCTCACTGCCATGATTTTCCAGAAAATGGCCATATAGCTGTAGCATAAAGTCATCTCTGCAAACATTGCCCTAAAGAAAAAAATACAAGTCTGCTCATATGAAATCCTATTTCAGTGTGGTCAAAATCTAAAATTCTAAAACAGGCTGTAACATGTTATATGGCATTAGCCAAAGAAAACTGTCATGGCTGTCTTCAGAGAGACAACCGGAATAATATAAGGAAATCCCATTTCCCAATATAGGGAACTTTTCTGTAAGTAGTAGAGTAAGATCTGAGGAAATCAGTTCAAATCACGATCTTGGAAAAACTATAAAGCTTAACCGTATGTGGATATGGCAATTATGTTATTGAAAAAAATTAGGAAGGAAATGTTCACACTCCAATGTTCAAACTGCCATTTAAATCTTCTCAAAGTGATACTGGAAAGAGCCATTTCTTGAGCTGTCCCATTTTATTAGGCAAATGAAAACTCTAAAGGGTCAGCACAGTCTCATGCTTCAAACACAGCCCTCCACAGAAAGAGAATTTCCACAGATGTGCAACCGGTACATGTGGCTGAGCTTCCCTTCTTCTTTCTAGCACGTCATATTGGCCACGGGCATCCCAGAGAAGGATGCTGTGCTAGGCTGAATAAATAGGCTTAACAGAGAAACCTGAAATCCAGTATCAGTAGATCAGATGAAAGGAATCTTGCATTGTTATCTAAAAATTAATGTTAGATATTCTGAAGGAAGAAGGAGGGAAAATTGTGTTAGTACAGAAAAAAATTGTCACATATCCTTCACTAGATAGGATGACCCAGACATTGCTCAATTGTGAGAATTTTTTCGTTTGCTCTGCATTGTACCTTCATATAGGACAATGTAGGGATGATAAGAATTACTCCACTTGTTACTGTCTTCCTGGTTTGCAGTGTTGAAAGTAAACATACTCCAAACAGAACCCCTCATAGGCACTTAGGAACAAAGTCCTCTTGAAGGTCCTCTGTCTAGCTTGTAAATTGTCCCTCCGGTGTTGTGTTAAAACTACAGGCTTGCAGATAATCAATCCTAATGTTTAAGCGCCTTTTTTTTTTTTACAATTTGAATCTTCATAGTTTTGCCTTACACATCCTTTGAATTCTTGTGATTTCGTGCAATGGGTTTCATTTTATATAAGAGCAGCAACAGAAGTCCTTGGTTAGCGTCTGGAGGAGGACAAGGTTAAATTCTGTGTTCAGATATGATTCGTGAGTTGGTAGTTAGAGAGAATACCTGATACATAAAACCAGCAACAGCAAAAAAGAACAAAAAAAAAACAACAAACCCTCCAAAAAGCCCAGAACCTTGAATGAGGTGAGAAGTGTTCACTGGAAAAGAGAACTCAGGATGTACGTAATCATGAGGACCAACATCAAAACCTTAGCAGGAGGCAGGAGGGTGCTGGCACTGGACCAGTACACCTTTCGTTCGTTCAGAAACTGAATAGGTCGGAAATTTTCAGCCATGGCCGTTGAGTTCTTCCTATCAAAGTGGATTGTTGAAAACTGAGAAATCTACAGACATTAAAAAAAAAATAGATCGTTAAATCCTTTTTCCATGGAACACTGGAAATCGTGACATTATGAATCTGCAGTGCCTTACTCTGTTTTTGAACTGTATGGATGCATTAAACCTTGCAGGAAACAATGTGATGGAGGCTACTGCCAGAGGTCACCGACAGGTGACTTCTTTTAGCCCTGGAAATCACGGGGACTTCCTTTCTGCGTGAGCCAAATGCTTTGTCCGGCTCAAGGACCTGGTTACACCAGTCCTCTTGGCGCACACAGTCCTGCCCTTGTCCGTCGCGTCACAGTGACACAAAGCGAGAGGACTCAATTTTCTTTCTTTGCTTCAAATTTCTAACTGCTTGCAGCACGGCGCTGGCCCAGAGCGGGCAGATGCTCACACTTGTGTACTGTGCTCTGCTGCCTTGCGTGTGGCTGAGCATTGCCCTGTGACTGAAGTGATCAGGAGCACGCTGCAGGTAAGGAACTAAAACACAGATGCTGGCTCTCGGCCAGGCTGTGCTGGCTAGTAGTATTGCTGAGAGTCCACTTCAGGACATCTGAATTTTTTAATCACGTATTCTGTCAGCTCAACACCCTGTATTTTCAAGGCAGTCATGACTCAGTCTCCTGTTTCTTTCTATAGGACAAAAATGGGCTGCTTAAAGTTGGTGCTGATAGGCTCCAGGTTTGCATTTAGAAGTATTCTGTTCTGGTAGCCTGATATGAGAACAGAGGAACAGCAGTGAAATTTGGGGGTGAGCAGATGACGGCAGTGGCAATGCTGCTGACGAAGCTTTGAGCTAGGTGTTTACCTGCGGGGTTCTTTGGCTTTCTTTTCACATCATCATTTCCCCTTCCTTCCCCTTTCCTGCCATTTTTTGAGAGATGATTTAATAGGGTCAAAAAACTGACACTAGGGACCATGTTTAGGCTAATGCCAAGCGCGTGTCTGTGTCCTAAGAGCACAGCAGCAGAGCAGCTAACAAGTCTGTGTTCAACTGTGGGAGTGAGCAGGCAGCCGGAGGGACCATAACCATGAGCAGACCTTCCAGGCTACCCCTCTGCAACCTACCTGAGAAATACTGAGTTCAATTGGCTTCTCAAATACTGTCCAGATGACACCCTCATGGCAGTCGGGAGTGGTGAGGGAGCCCTCATACCGATAGTACCTTCGAAGGTCTTTCTCAGGTGGGAGCAGAGAACTCAGTGGCAAAGGCTCCATCTGTGCTGTTTGCCCTAGACAAACCGCACGGAGACAGCGCTGTGACACACGCGGCTGCAGGGACGGCGCACATTTATCTTCAAACGCGGGTGCTGCTGGTGGCTGGGTTATAAGCCTCATCCCCACGCACGCTTCCCCGGCGCCTGCGCTGTTGTGACATCCCCGACGCCAGCCCCAGGACCCCGCAGAGTAGGTTAAGCACACCTCTTGTGTTAACACGCTGCGTGTTTGTCTTCCCACTGTGCTTCCTCCTGCAGAAGCAGGAATATTCATTCTGGTTCTGGGGGCAGTCCTTCACTGCCAATATGAAGAAATAGATTTTCTCCCACCTGCGATGCTCTGAGTGCTTGACAAACTAACCTTTACCGACTAACCTTTACCTTTTGGCTTTGACTTTCAAGTCACAATCTTTACTGTAATTAGGACAGGATTGGACCATGAACCACGTGGTAGCATATGTGCTTGATATAATTATATGTTGCGTTTTGACCAATACAAGCATCTTACCTTTGTATTTAATACTGTCTAATTCATTTATTAGGGTTGCATAGTTTTTATTTTCATCTTCAACCTGAAATGGAAATACTTTGATTCAAAATCATGCGTTTCTCAACAACTTATTCCTTTAAACCGATTGTGACTAAAACAGAAAAGAACCTCAAGGCTAAAAGATAACAGCAAGCAGAATACAGAAAAGGGTAAAGGAGCTAAGTGCTGGTGCTGAATGCCTGCAGAAGACAAGGAGGCTTAGGTTTTGGACTACTGTAATATTAACACAATCGATCACTCAGACAAATTACCAGTAGATTTGAGATGGACAATTAAAAATTTGGCTACCTACCTTTATGAAGAATGCTAACACAGCCACACCATCTGCCTTTTTCTTTGCTTCTGTTATATCTGAAACATCTTCTCTTATGTGGACAATATGAAGCTGTAACACAATAGCCAAGGCCAATTATTTGTTCATTTTCCTCTACAGCTCGTTGTTGTAAGCGCAGCCTCGCTGCTTCTCTGCACCGACGCTGCAGTGTGGCCAGAGCTGCTTTGCTGCTCACAGGCTGGGGTCAGACAGGGCAGTTCCTGAGGCAGGAACTACGACATTTTTTTCAGTTGCATTTGTCAATTCATGGCTGCAGTCCCAGAAATGAATATATCACCTGAATAAGCAGTATCAGACCATATAAACTTCGAAATGTTTCTGCTCCCAAAAGGCTTTATAACTCCAGATTTGTTGCCTGTCCTGTGCCTTTGCTATGCAAAACTAGAGTGTTTCTTGTGGGTTCTGGTTAGCGAGCAACGTGCCCTCAGTTTTCATTTCCACTGTTGGGGCTCCATAGGAGAACTGGCCAACAGCTTCTGTGCAACTATTTTAAAAAGCCAGAGTTCTTGAGTAAAAGCCATAATCCACACGCAGTCTTACCTACCTCCATGGCTTGTTTTTCTCCGTCTATGCTGTGCTCTGACCCAGGAAAGTATTGCCGCTCAATTTGGACTCCCCAGTGAAAATGAAACTCTATTGCCTTGTATTTTCTTCCCAGACCTCCACCTCCGATTTTAGGGGATGCGCTTAATGGTACTTTCACTGGGGAAAACAAAGAAGTTGTTTTAAATAACAAAAAATCAGATCATAGATTAATAGTATGCGAGTAGAGATGCATGTTCTTGAGATTCAAATTTATCCTAAAGTTCTAGCTGTTCCAGAAGTTCGGCTCTGCAGAAGCTGAACTCTTACAAAATGTTACCTGAGATCAATTTGAGATGAAAGGGAGAGATATCATAGCCCTCTTCCTGGTAATAGGCAGCAGCATTTGGGCATCCCTTTATGGCACAGTGCTTGGAGCTTCTGCTCCCATTTCTACCTAGGATTTGCTCTGTGAACTTGAATGACTTGTGTAAAGCCTCACTTGCTGAAGAGCTGAGCTACCCATTACTTCAGTTGAATAGATAATAATAAATAAAATAAATGTGATGGTACTTGTTTCCGTTTGTAAAATGGAGGAAAAGGACAGCACGCTGCTTTGGATTGTTCTGGGGTAAGGGTTTTATACACTTCCATGGCATCCATCGATATATCCTTTGGCGTATCAGTGGTTAATTGCATTTTGAAGAAAATGGTAATAGACTGTCTTTCCTTGATTGCACTGAGGGGATTTGTAGGGATTTGTTCACTGCCACGAGAGCCCCAGGAGTCAGAGCTACTTATACCTTTCAGAATACCCGATATTCCTTTATTTTTGTCTAGAGGAACACCCTCTATCAAAGTATTTTTTAAAGTAATCTTGATCACAGTTTATTTCATTTTTAAGCATTGTTTTTATCTCTCATTGCCTACACGGTAGCATTTGTTTCAGGCAGGGTTTAAAGATATTCAATTTTAATTTAGCGTAGAGTTGCACTTTAAACCTAAGCATCTAAGTCATTATGCCTATTTAATGTGATGCTTGATCTGTTGTTAACGGCAAAACAGAGGTTTCTTAGGAGATATTTTTCTAGCTATAAATCACCATCACTTCCTGTGCTTGAGACATTTGGGATGTATTTTTGCAATTTACTTATTAAGATCTCTACATTAAGCGCAGTACTTATCTTTCCATAGGAAAGATTGTTTTGACCTGGATTGAAGCCCCAGAGATTTAATTTCTCTTCTGAATTCCAAATGAACTGGAAGCTTGCGTGAGTCATTTAGTTACTTTGCTTTTTTTATCTGTAAATAGATGAGTAACAGATCTTTGCTGGCTTTATTTATATTGTAGGACCTTTGAGACACCAGCCTTTGCTATCTGCACATCATCGAACATAAAGATAGTTTAATCTCACGTAGAGCTTCTAATTGCCGCTGTAATTTAAGTGATAACAGTTCCAGTGTTGTAGGTGTTGTAGCACAAGCATTGGTTGCCCTCAGAAGGAAGACATTTTAAAAGCCCAGATTAAAAATCTAATCCTTCTACATGGCTGGGAAAGATAAGAGTTCTGACCAATCCTTATGAATATTAATTTTTGTGTAAAAGATATTTCTATACACAGTGACTGTAATACGGAGATTCTAGAATGCCGTTCTGTAAGGGCAAGTTCATTAACCCATATACTAGTGAAAAGTCAAAATACGTCTCTTTCTTACAGTCTGTCAAAATACTCATATTTTAAACTAGGATCTCTGGTGGTGAAAATCTACCCAGCCGTCTACCTTCCTGTCTTTCCATTTTAAGTTAGGAAAATATTTGCCACTTGCAACTTTCCAATTTGGGGATTTGGCAGTTAAAACAATCCATTGGAGATTTTAAGAACACCTATTGATAAATTAGAAAGGAAAAAAAAAAAAAGACAACAGGTTTATTTTTTAAGTTAAAGTAATTTGGCATAATATTGTTGAAGCGTCATTATTATTGCTTTTAGTAAAGAAAAGTGGAGGAAGTGAAACATTTCGAAACTGCCCTTCACTGATTCACTCACTGTTTACTGATTTGCCATTCACTGACTCACTGTTTACTGAATCAGTAAGTAACTGATCAAAACAACCTCACATTAGATTACTTCTGCATGCAGAGAAAAGAGGTTGAAATCTGAGAATATTTCAGCTCATTATTTAAAGAACTAATAAGATACACACTGTGAGCCACTGGTTGAATGGCTTTCCTAGATTATGTTCTTCTTCAGCAGAATTCTTCTTCATGCAGAAGCAAGGATCAGAAAGGGCAAGCCCAGAACTGCAGGGTATAGGAGCATTCAGCAGAAATGATCTACCTCTGCCAAAACTGTTGTCCTAAACCCCAATACTCTCCCACCTCCTAGTCCTAGAGTGTGTTGTCTGACTCAGAGGTTCCCTGAACATCTTGAGATCTGTTTCTGCACGTGCACAGAACCAATTTCTGCTGAGACACTCAAGGACCCTGTCCAGAATCCAAAAACTAGATAATTCCCCCGAAGTTCCCAGGAAGCCTTGGTTCGGAAGGTGTTCTGAAAGTTTCTCTTCTGCAATGTAGGGACGCTATCTTATATTTGCTCCCTTGCTATTAAGTAGCCATAGCGATACCTGACGCCCTGCCCAGGACACGGAAGAAGCGAACGGACGGTTCCAAGTGAAGGCACAAGTAAATCCCACAGTAACAATAACAACTTGACAGCACTTACCTGTGTGTCCATTATTTTCTATGTTCCATTTCGAAGACCCTTTCACATCATATCCTTCAAACTTCAGTGGCTTAAGGCTCTTGTCATAAATGACATTTTTGGTGACAATATTGATAGGTGACTGCTTGTTTCCGTTGCAGGTGACATCTATTACATACCATTGTCGAGGATCTATTTAATGATAAAGAAAATGATATATTTTTCTGTAGACTGCAAATCTTTGATAAAGCCAAACCTCCCAACACTCATTATATTCTTGCCTGGGAAATTGGAGACTTCTTTGAAGAAAAGGTCTTTGGATGTTGGAATTTAATACAGAAACTTTCTTAGCATGGCATTATTTGTGGTTTTAAAAATATTAGTATGTGTCAAGAATGTTCTGTTAAGCTTAACAGGAAAATAGACGCATATAAATGGCTGCAAAATAGCAAGTGAACTAGCACTGAGGTTGGCTAAACTATAGAAACTTGGAAACTGTGACCAAAAAAAGAAAAAAAAAAAAGTGGTGGTGGTGGTGATGAAATGCTGTTCCCAGCACAGTCAGTTCCAGGGAGGGCTGGGCAGGACTCAAGGATGAGCAAGGGAGCAGGCAGCCTTGATAGGTACTGCTGGTAAAACAGAAGGTGCAGCTGTAGGTAAAACATCAGAATTTTTCACAACTGTCCTTAAGAGTTTAAACAGCTGCGTGTACCCATACTTGAGGGGATGGTTACCTCTGGGGCACACCAGAGTTATTTTTGTGTTTGTAGCATTATCCTTGGTGGAAGCAAAAGGAAGAGTTAGAACAAAGACTGGTATCTTCAAAATATCCTTCCTTAAGTATCCATCCTGTTTAGCACTTAGGCTTGCATATAACACGATCATGCAGCATTAAATGCTGAGTTGTGTGAATTTTTGCATTGTTTTTATAAACAGGCCCTTTGCAAAACAGAAGAATCCAAGCACTGGTGGGATTGGAAGAAATAAATTATTTAGCAGTACCTTCACAGTGTGGCAGTTCATACTTCTGTGACTGATAGCACCAATGGCCTCCAACTGAAAAATAAAATAAAAAAAACCCAGATATTGAAGTTCAGATGAATGAAAAGCTGTTCAAATTGTTCCCCGAGAAAGCAGATGGGAAACGGAGTTGTAACCTGCGAGCCTCAGAGGGTGATGTCTGCCACAGTTTTGACAACTTCTAATTTTTGACGGCCCAATTTTATTATGTTTCATTTCTTAAATATGTAAACAACAGCAGCAGGTAAGAGGTGAGTGCTTTGGCTGTAGAAGTGTGAAGCACACCATCCAGTGAGTCTGTCTGGGTTCTAATATAAAATTCAGAAGAGAGTATAAAAACCCTGCAGTAGGCAGCTCTGTCTCTCTCTAGACCTCCTCCTGGTCTTGAATGAGTTAATTTACCCTTGTCAATATTCCTTCTAAAAACTGAGCTAGCAGGAAATACTAGAACTCTGGATGGATTGCAGTTCTAAATAATTTGCTCTTCAAACTTCAGCTTCAGCAACTTCTTAAGGCAAAAGTTCCACATCTGAATATATGTAGTGTTAAAATAAATTTCCTTTTATCAGTTCTGCACTTGCCATCCTTTCACATACTTATAAATTCTTATGCAAGTTGACTTATCTCACTCTGTTCCAGGAACTATTTTAAAGATTACTTGGTGCAATAAGAAATGAAGGATCTGATTTCCCGAAAGAAATGAAGAATCCTCATCCTCATTCAGCTGTGATCCCACACAGACAGTTGAGACATTTTTCAATAGAACGTCTTAATTCTACTTTTTCATTGTCAGAAGAAATATGAAATTCAGAGGAAGAGAGCTGATTTAGCTTAAGCATGTGTTTATCTAGTCAGGGAAGCAAGGGCTCTTTTATTGCAGCATGACTCGATGGCTGTTTATGACAGCTATAAAGTTTAAATGGACTTTTACATAGGAACGGTTCTCTTTGGCTATTTAACTTGAATCAATAGCAATTCAAAACCTTTTACAATCATGATTGATACTACGTAGTTTCTGTTTGCCTATGATTAGAAAATTATAGGCATTTTAATAGTGACTAATCAATTTTTAGGGATTATTATGGAGGAGTGCTGTCATTAGCTTGCTAATTACCATAATTTGTGATCTTTTATAACACATCTGCTGGAAGGCTCGTAACTGCTTTTAACACCTTTATCTTCACATCAGTAGCACAGCAATACCATCCATCTATTAAGTATTTGGAAGAAGTTACAAATAGAACTGTAATATAAAATGTGACTGGCTGGAACGACAGAGGGAGACTTGGATGAGCTTGTGGCAATTAATGTAGTCTTGAAGAAATGATACTGTTTTAGTGCATCTCTCTCAAAAATTGAATTTATGCTGAAAACCATAAATAATGTTGACTCACTTTCTAGCTTAGCAAATGCTTAGTTATATTGAGAAGAAAAGTAAACACCGTTGCTACATTTGTGTTGTAAGAACTGTGGCGATTTCTGCACCGTTGTTCCATTAACATTTTGTAATTATCAAAAAATTGATTTCAACAGGCTTTTATTTTTTGACACACTCCTAAACACACACAAAACATAGCTTTAGGACTAAATCCAATGGTTGCATTTTTTCAGGCCTGTGTACACAAGACAGCAGCTGGACCTCCAGCAGTGCTGAGCCGTTTCTCATCTCCACTGGGAAACAGGAGGACCAGAAGTTCCAAGCACAGAATGTCACCAAGTGCCTTAATCGATATTTTAATCAATAAATGGCCAGCAGATATCAGGTAAGCCAATCTTCACAATGCTTCATTATGTTTCATGTGCGTTAGTGTCTGCATGGCTGAATGACTGCAGCCATATTTTTGGCAGCTGCTTTAGCCCAGCGGTCAGTCTACACTTTAACAATTGCTGTACCAGCACCCTGTGATCGGGAGTGGTCTTTCTTTGTGAGTTGTATGTGCATGAACCTTCAGGAGAAAAACTCCTGCATTGCAGGAGTAACCTGGACACAAATGTCTAAAGGTGGTAGCATCTATACAGCATGAGAGGGATAGTTACCTGCAAAGATTTGGTCTCAAACTCTTTGGGATATGGGTTAAACCAGAGAGGAAAGTTGTCAGGTGAGAAATCAAGGTCAGTTGAGGTATTCCGGTCTGTTTACTGTAAATTCTTAGCACAAGGTCTACTGTTCTGGGTTTGTGTAGTGCCTTGCACAACGGGAGTGTGATCATTACTTAGACGTCAAAGCATTACTGTAATGCAAATCAAATTTTATGGTCAATATGATTCACAATTAGGAGTAAGTGCAGCAAGTTCATTGTTCGTTTGGTGCAAGGCTGTGGAGCTTTTAGACCATGATGATAAACCAAAGAAAATCAAAGACAATGACAGGAAACACTGAGGGAGGGTAAATATCACCAACCCTTCTTGTCAGTAGACCTGATAAGGTGTCTCTGTACTGGAGTGAAATGGAAGTGGGTTATGGGCTCAGCCCTTTCATTGCTGAGTCTGAGTCTGACCCTTCTCAAACAAAGCCGCCACCAACGTTTTACCAGCTGATAGGTGTTTGGCAGGTTCTCTCAAACAAGCTTGTGGGTTTCAATGAAGTCTGAGCAGACTGACACATGAGCACAGTAAAAGTCTTTCAGCCCGCACATCAAGACGATGAGAAGTTTAAAAAAAATAAACCCAGCCCTCAGGTGGCTACTGCTGCCTTACACCCAGCGCTCATGAACATTCTTCCCTTCCTCTGTGCAACATACAGCAAATAATTAGTGTCTAATTTTTGCAAGCTTTCTGCAAAATTCCTTTATCTCTACAAACTAACAGAGAAGTAGTGGTTTTCTATCGAGTACTTATCACAGTTGTGGTTTAGAAAGTTGGATGGCATCAGTGAATTAGAACAGGATGTAAATTCAGCAGTTCTTAAGAAAAAGGTACTTAAAGCTGTTAAAACTTAAACAATGAGCTAATCAAACACAGCAGAATGCCTGAGCAAACAAAGAATTAATATTTATTGTGAATTAGATTTGGGTTTTTGGCTGGTGGTAATGTAACACTAAAGAACAGGATCTTTTGTGTAGATACTGCTCAGGAGGAACCATACTGCCATACCCTGCGTCACTTACGAGGAAAATCTGTATTTGGAGTTGAGTCAGGTGTGATTCCTCCTTACGTATAGGGACCTTGCACGTACAATGGTCCCCTTTTTTCCCCCTGGGTTTTATTTCTGAAGCAAGAAGGAAAGATACTTGTCACATCCAGTCAGTTGTCTGTGGTCTTAGGTATGATTATGCCCTAAAGTATGTTGTCTAGTCTAGTTTTAATAGTCTGAGTGGCTCCTGCCACTTCCCTTAGGAGACTTTTCCACAGTCTATTAGCCTTCACCATCAGGAAATGTTTCCTGTTTAATAGCTTACATTTTCCACTTGCTTATCTGCATCCCATCACTCCTAGAAATATCACTGAACCACCCTAAACAATTCTTTTCCCTTGCTGGTGTTTACAGCATTCAAACAGTTCCTTCATAATCTGTAATTCCTGTTCTTGCTTCATCCATCCTTTGTCCCATCTCTTGACAACTTGCCCTTTACTTTTCCACCTTTTCCACTTCCAAGTCTTTTGTCTCTCTTTCTCTGAAGCCCCTTTCTCACCAAGGACTCGGCAAGTACCAGATCCCGTCCTGCAGTCCTCTCACTTGACTGCTCTTCCGATCAAACCTCAGCTCCCCCATTCTCTTTCTTGTTCTTTATTTTATCGCCCAGAAAAATACAGGAGAAAGTGGGGGTTTTGGTGTTTGGGGGTTTTTTGTTTGTTTGTTTTTGTAGTTGAGGTGCTGAAACCTCTGCTGTGATACAAGCTGCCCTGGAAGATTTCACAGCTTACCCCTGTGCCTCACTGGTACATGTGAGTTAAGCCATCAGCATCCACACTTCGCTCAGGATGGTATTAGATACTAGTCAGGCTTTCCAAAAGCTCCTGGCCTAATTGGCATTAAATAGAGACCTTTGCATTGTGGTCACCACTGGAAGTAAGCTGATTCGGTGTATATACCTTCAGTGCACAGACACACCCGGACTTACAATTGCTGTATTACCAACTGTGTCTGGCTCTTACATCGTACTATGGAGTCTTGGCTTAAGTGGCAATGCACCATGGCATAGGTGTCGTGACATTACTGGGTTTTAACTTAGAGCAGGGCTGAACTGAGCTGAAGGCCTCCTCTTCCTTCACAAAGTTCAAGCCAGTTAAATTTAGGGAGTCTCTCTTGGCAAGTAAGCAGTCCTACTTATCTCTGTTTCTTCTTTGTCAAATTTACAACTGGTTTCCTGACCAAAGCTGTTTCTTGGCACCAGAATAGCTGGAAAACAATACAATTACGTATTGTTTTCATTTTATTGTAAATGTTTTCGATTGTTTTAGTTATCAAGCCTAGCTTGGAAACTTGAGGCAAAAAAATTCCTTCAGTTGAGAACTCCCTCTTCTGTTCACTCACGCAGCTGGATGGAGGACAGTGCTTCTGGCTGGAAGCCAGGGTGCTCACAGTTTGCCAGTGTGCTATTGTGTGATTTAGGAAAAGACTCTTTAAGCTCTTTGGACCATAGTCAGATTGCCTGAATTCCATAAAAGTTCCTAAATCTACTTTGTCCTACTTGTTCCCAGCTCACTGTCCTACTTGGACCTGCTGAGTTGCTGCTTGGAAGCCCACGACTCCTCTGACTCAGTGCCGTGAGACAGGTGGCATTCAGGCTAGCTGAAAATTGTCCTTTTAATACATCCATCTGCACAAAAGAGTTACTAAAACAGATATTTGTCCTTCTGGATAAAGTGGTTGGAAATCTATTAATTCTATATGCTGAGGGTTAGCTATTTTTATTAACTATACTGAATCTCCTGAAGTGTGAATGACCTCTCAGCCTGAAATACTGAGACAGTCAGAATGGCCTGTGTTGCTTTTTAGTTAAAACCCCTTCTCTGACTGACTGACTCCTTTGTTTGTCCCTTCAGATCTCGTGTCACCCTTTTTCAGCCATGTCTTCGCTGACAATTCCTTGTTTTCCAAGACAGGCAGCCGGTAGTGCCCCCACCCCACTGCTGCTTTTCAGAAAGCCCAGGCTGCCCTGAATGTCACAGTTCTCATCACTGCTCTATTGTCCACCAGTTTCAAATCCATCCCTAAAATCTGTTGTAACCACTGGCTTTGCAGCAGAGTGAAGGGTGGCCCTTTCTATGACAATGGCAACAGCTAGTTTTGCATGCTGTATATTTTTAGCTTTGGTTTGTGTTGGGCTTGTTCTATTTTTAACTTGCTTTGTGAAACTTATTATCTTTAGTACAAAGGACAAAGCAACTTAAAAGCAAATGGAATCTAAGTCTGTCTTTCTAATTAATGAGATTGTTGAACTCAAACTGAGCATCTATACGTAAATCTATCTATGCAGTCTTAAGTATTACACACCCTCAGGAAGGTCTGACAGGCAAAATCAGCTCCGAATGTTTAGTTCTAGATTTGTGTATCTCTACCCATGTAACAACAAATGCCTGTGATCATTCATTTCTCTTTTGTTCACTTTTACCTGGAAATTTTATTTTTCATAATGATACATATCTGTAAGTATGTACATTCCAAGATATTCTGGGAGTTAGCCTTGAAAATAAGCTTTATTGTAGTAGTGTACCATGACAAGTAACCACATCTGATTTGAGCACAGTGTTTATAATTTGCATGTATATATAACAATCACATGCTCAATGAGGTCTTTGTAACACATAAACTAAAGAGAAAATCCAAAGAGACTGGAGGATTCTAGATATGCCCTATAAACACTTGCAAACTACTTCCTTTGTGTCAGAGAGTGAGGAAAATGTTTTTAGCCGTGACCTGTGATACCGTTGTAGCCTCTCTCATACGTGTGTGTCCTGATAAATTTGCTGTATCAAAGAAGGAAGCTGGCCTTTAACAATAAATGAGTATCCAGGGCTAAGGTGATTCGCCTCTGTGGAGTATTTTGCTTTGCTTTGTTTACAACAAAGGCAAAGTCAATCAAAGTTCAGAATTCCTTTTTTTAGTATTTTAAAAATTTAATTCAAGCAAATTCCTTTGTGGCTTCACTGTCCTTCTGTAGTCTTTTGTGCTGGGTTTATGATGACTGATCCTATGGCTAGAAATGTGACTAAAAACCTCGTAACAGGCCACTAGATACATTCTGCAACACACCAAACATCTCCTGCAATGGCACAAACAGGGAAAAAAAGCCTCTTCACAGGGAGGCAGACACCTGGCTGAAGAACTGGACCTTGCAGCATGTCTTGAAGACCTAACGGTTTGTGCTGGTTATTTGGACAGCTGAGAGAGAGGTGTTCCAGAGCAGCACCTGTCTACTTCCAGTCCTCAAAACCTAAATGTTAAGAGCTAGGAGAAACCGTGACTCCAGCTTTCTGAAGTATCACAGCGCACAACTGACAGCATACAAGGGATGTTCCAATTCTTACGCTGATACCTTTTGCTACAGGAGAAAGGAGAGTTTTCTTAAGCTGAAGTAATGTCACTTGTCACCTCCGTATGGCTCCTGTGTACAGCTTCTACTATGCTCCTTTCCTTCTCCCGGAGCTGGAGTGAAGAGCAGTGGGAAAGCAGCCTGGCTTGGATGCTGGGGAAGGACGAGGTGACGCAGCACACTGCAGTTCTGCACGAGGTCAGCTAAGCAGTGAGTTAATCCAGATTGATGACAATGCAGTGTACTCGCGCTAGTCAGGCTGAGCCTGAAATGGAGCGTTAATAATGTGACGGTCCGCTGCGTACACGGAAAACTGCCCACGCGTTGCCTGTCACCAGAAACAGGCTATAAACTAGTCAACAATGATTTTTGAACTTATCAGTAAAAAAGTTTCAAAGATATTAAGTACTAAATGCTGCTACTGGTTCAGCACAGATGATAAAGCTAGAAGATTCTCTGCTGCCTGAAGCCTGCTTGTGCAGTTTATGTCGCTACACGGAGAGGGGAGAACCCAGAGCAGGATCAGTGGGTACCTCGCTCTCAGTGCACACTCAGCAACCTGACAAATGTGAGCTCGTGTTTCTTCTTGCATACAGCGGACCTGACAACGATGGCATACACTGTTACTCGTGGATGATGGCAGGCAGACCTGGATAAGCCTTTAAATCTATTTTGGCAGCTTGAATGATTACAAAGAAGAAAGAGAAGGAAGCCCCAAGCAATATATAAAGATCATAACTTGAGATCAAAAGTCTGTCTGCGCCAAGATAGTTAAGGTAACTGATTTGAGATAAGGTCAGCGATAGCCTGTCAGTTATATTTAATCGTGTGTGGGACTTGGTGGGTGGAGAGAGGGAAATTCAGGCAACCCCTATCTCCTGAAGCACCTATGGATTACTGCCTAAAGCAGCTATGGCTGACTGCCTTGCCTATGTGTTCTAGCCTTATATTGCAGTTATTATCCTTCTCTCTTAAACCACTGAAAATGCAACTTTTCATCCCAGAATGTATCTAAGTGCACCAGCATCCTAATTTTGCCAGTGCTAAAATGGATTTGAAACACAACTGTAAATAGGTGTGCAGTCTATACCATTAGAACTGGAAATGGAAGAAGTTACAGCACGGGGTTTTTTTACTGCTTACACAGATATATTTGTATTTGAATGGCCCTGAGGAAACAGGAGACTGAGAATTAATGCTGACAATGTCAATGTCTGCATGGTTATGTACATTTTAAGTTCATGAAAGTTAAAAGTTAGAAATGAAAGTAAGTGGAAATATAGAAAATTAGTGAAATCATGTTCTATTGTGCATCAATCTTTTGGACCACTAGAGCATGGACTGTGTGAGAATGTCTTCTCATAGCTGAGTCCTGGTCTGTGATAAAGAAAAAGGTTAAAACATGCTGGGGTCCATTCCATTCCAGCTAGATGGTTTCTCTTCCTGGGGCTGGTTATTCTCTGGGAAGGTGGCTGCACCAATGTGCCTCAGTTTCCCCTTAGTAGAACGGGGATAATGAAGCTTGCTTCTTTATAAAGCACTGTAAGGACTATTAGGAATCATTTTAAAACATAGGTGCTGTGATATTAAGACAGGTCAAGGCTGAAAGCAATTTGAAAGATCAGCAATCAGTCACACTGACTACTTAAGCGTGGTGAATTATGAGGCTGTCCAGATTAGAAAAACAGCCCTGGTGGAGGTATGTTAAGCGAGCTGACAAGTGGATATCACTCAAGCTAGTTCTGAAAAGTGGTAAGATAGAAATGGAATGCTTATTTTTTCAAAAAAGGTACCTTCCAAATAGAATAAAAAATAATTTAGGCTGATTCTCAAACATTGAGCTTTCTTGAAATGTTTAGTCTTTAACTTAGCATAATGTATCCTGTGCATCCTCAGGAAAAGGTTTGGAAAAGAAAGCGGGGGAGAGAGCAGGTTTCTTGTGTGTTAATGACTGTGCAGTTTGCCTCTGTACTCAGGGAAGAAAGTGGAAGCAATCATGGTTGGGGAAAAAAGCAACAAAAAATACTATATGCGTTCCGTATCTCACCTCCATCTGCTAAAGTACTAATTATTAATGCCAATCTAATAAAGCCCATAAGGGTTTTGGAAATAATCTTTCAAGATCCTGTAATAAATCCCTTAATAGAGCAGTAAATCTAGCGAAGTGTGAATCGGGCAGGAATCAATACCAAGCAAACATTAGTTGTAGACTTTGGAAGAGCAAAGGTTCCGTGTGTTTCTGTTTGCCTGCACCACATGTGGGAAGCCTCTGGAGAGAGAATACCTACAAAATACAGACTGAAGAAGAGGGAAGGTATGTGAACCGTCAGGTAAGAATCTGCAAAAGGCAAGCTACTGAGTCATGGATATAGAGAAAGAATTAATTAAGAACAGGGAAATAAAATGTGGGAACCCCCCCATTTCCCCAGTGCTCAGGCTGTGCTCCTTGAGGCACTCTGGGCACCTCAGACCTCTGTTTCTTTAAGTCTGGCAACTGAATCTGCATTCAAACTGTGTCCCTTTAATAGGCTCTTGGTGCAGTGCTTCCCTCTGATACCTCTGATAATATTGTATCTCTTTTTTTTTTTTTCCTTAATGCAGTCTGGTCTATTTTAGCGCAAACAATAGACCCTTCATCACTATTAAGAACTGCAGTGTTTATCTTTAATTTTGAGGCTGTGTGCTGATATTTACATAGGGAAGGTGATTTAGTCAATGTTACAACATTGCTGATCTAATAGAAACATAAAAATACCTTCTGCATTTTTCAAAACTAATTATAGATCGCTATTTAATCTAGTCATCATAAGTGCATAGTGTACTTATGTACATGGTGCCCAGAGTGCAGAAATAGATGGATCCGCTGGGCTAATGCAGCAAAGACATATTGTTCTTTTTCTCTCAGTAGGCAACCGTAAGAATTTCATCTTATATCACGAATGGCAGAGCAATATGAGTAGAAAATTAAAACAAGCTATTTGAAGTTTTAGGAAGTTTACAACTAAAGAAATCATGTTTTGATTTTTAACATTTACATATATAATCAAATAATATAGTCAAATCTCATAGATTATTCTTGGAGGAGGAAGGCAACTAGAATCTCTAAAGGTGGGGAACCCCCCTCACACACACGCTCATTCATTCATGAGAGAAGTCTATACTTGGTATTTTACCACAAATAACAAAAGGCAGGGAAATAAATAAAACGTTCTTCATTTGTCACACAGGAGAATTAGAGAGTCTGTACTGTATGTACTCATACCCAGAAACAAATAATAAATAAGGGTAACCTTGGCACATGGGGTTAGAAAGAGCAGGCAAGGACTTACCTACTGCCTCTGTCTTGAGAATGTGCAGAGAGAACAGAACAAGGAACAGCAATTCCATTATCTATTTTAAATAGGCTCAGTGTCGAAACCAGAATTGATTAGACTTCTTAGTATGTGATCATATTTCTGCTCTCAGTTTTATACTGGAGTAAGTAGTCCTGGACAGACCTGAAAGCCATAGCCAGGAAGGTGAACTCCTCCCCTTTGTAATTTCTCCAGATTTACTCTACTCCTGATTTGCCTAAATTTATTCATTTCTCCCAAACGAATGGCAAAAGGAAGAAGGCTTTCTAGCACTGAGCCAGGAGCCTGTAGTGAACAACTGACTTGGCAATCCATGCACGTTCAGGAACCTATTACTGAAATGCAACATTTTTATTTACTGGTAGCATTTTTTTCCTGACAGTCCACATGACATTCACTTAATGTGTGCGTTAGGGTTAGTGTTCGGCTTTAAAATACCCCAACAAAACAAAGAAAAACCCCAACTCCGGCACATCCCCACCCTCCATCCCCCCATCCCTACCCTGCAGCCCTCCAAACGGCTGCTCAGGACTCGGGGGTGGATTTGCGAGACTGGAAAATGGGACTTCTGTGTGCAGTAACAGGAACTGCTGGTTAGGTGGCAGACCAACACCTTACTTACATACGCTTTTGCACTTCGTGAAGTAACTGAAAGCACACCTTTTTTTTTTTTTTTTTTTTTTTTTTTTTTTTTTTTTTCTTTGCTTGTTGGGGGGGGGGATGTTGTCCTTTTTTTTTTTTTTTTTTTAATAATGCTTTTTCTTAACTTTCCTGCTTCTCATACTACAGTATAATATATACAGATTTTTTTTTTTTCTGTCCCCTTTGCTTTCCTAACTGAATGCTCTAATTCCATGTGTCTGATTCAGCAGCAATTCAGGCTTTACGTTTAACAAACAAAGGTGTGCACTGCTACGTTTTTCTCTATAGTCTCTATTATAGACACATTTTCCTCTTTTCATTTGGGATTGGATTTTGATACAGCTGAGGAAACCAAAAGAGGGAGTGCAACTTCTTCCCCTTCCCCAAATGCCTCTCTGCCCATGGGGATGCAACCCATGTGCTGGGTTGAGTGCAAGAAGAACAAGATGCTTGACCCAGCGCTCCTCCGTGAAGGGGTGAACAGAGTGAAGTGGCATTTTCCTGGCTGCACTAAGGAAGCCTAGTCATCCAGCAAGGGCTGAATGAAAAGAAGGAGCCAAGAAAGTGCTTCTTGCCTTTACCAAGAGCTGCAGGCTCCCAGGTGAAGGGTATGGCTGTTCCGCTGTAAGTAGTAGGGTCGCACAGGATCAGGACCTCTAATAACAATGGGAAATCTGACAGCTGACTTATGAGCAGGTCTTTTATTCATAAAAAGGATGGCTATAAATAACGTTCCAACAATGAAGATTTGCTGGGTAGTGTTTTTCCATCCTGGATTAGGTAGATTAAAGCACGAACAGACGATGATTTGCCTAGCACATGGTGCTAAGATAAATAGTGACTGCAGTGACAAGAACAATAAGAGAATTTGTTGCATTTTTTTAACTTCCTAGTTTGGCAGTCTCGGCGGAGCTATCTAAGCAAGGTGCATGCTGAGCACGTAGCGAGAAACGGGGGCGTGAACGTGGCGGTGTCAGATGGTGTCAGCCTTCAAGGGCATCTACAAGACATTTTACTCTTGGGCTTTTCTCTTTTTCTTTTCTGGAGATGGCCTTCAGTGGAGGAGCTGAACCAAAGCTCTTTGATGATTTTTTTTTCGCTCTATTGTCTTCAGTTCTCTGAAAGCTAAGAACCTGTGAGAAACCCTCTGTTTAGGACTGAAAAATCTGAGGGTTAGAAATGTTGATCTTGAAATCCAGGATTCTTGGGTTTGGGGTTGGTTTTGGTTGGTTTGGTTTGGTTTTTTTCCTTCTGTACATCTTCCAGCCTGTCATTACTAAAGTGGTAATAAATTGCACTGCAGTCATGTTAACTAAGTCTTTATTTGTGCTAGAAAGGGAAGGCAGACTCAGGGAAGGACATTCCTTTTCCTTATAAAGTCTGTAATCTATAGAAGCAGGGTAGACATCATGTGATCTCCATTTTTTTTTTTTTCCTAAAGAAACTTACCTGGTAGGTGCTTGGTTATCAGCTCTTGATGGCATCTTTGCACTGAGGGATGTTTTTGAAAGGAATTGCACTATGGGTGGGTCTTACATAAAGGCCTTTGGACGTTGAACTGAAATACATATGAGGATCTCAATTGGAGAAGATAAGAGACAAAGTTATGCAGGGAGTCTATTGCAGATCACTGAATCCAAGGCCAGTTTTTTCTGGCATAACGATTGTAGTTGTGTCCGTAGCTACAGGATGTGTAAGAAAAGGAGGGAATATCTAAACTGGTGAAAACCACACTTATTTTGTGGCCTTGAGAGCCCCAGCAGCAAAGGTTTTGGAGATGTTCCCTCCAGCCTGGTTTCTGAAATGTGTGAGATCTGACATTGGCCTGCTGCTACCCAAAGGGCTTCATGGGAAGTTTGGAGGGACTGACGTGATGGCTCGTGAAGCTTGTGTGTGTCTGAGCCAAATGATCCTACCATGTGCTGATGGAGGAAGTCCAGAGCTGTTCCTAACCTTCCAGCCGAATGGCTGCAGTCCCTCTGTGTCCCAGCAGCGCAGGCAGGAGCAGATGAGAGCAGGCTGGGTCTGACTCCATGGCACAAATGTGTGAGTCCCAGTCCAAAGCCAAGGCGGTGGCACAGCTCTATTGCTGGGAGGCCAAGTCGTTGCTCTTAGAAGGAAGATCCAAGGTTTGTGAGGGTGAGACTGCCTTGAGTCCAAATCCTGCTCATGGATGAGCTGATGTGGGAGGAAACGTCCCTGCAAGGGGAGAGGAAAACACTTCCAAGAGACTTAAAACACAGATGAACTTCATGATTAGCGACTGGGTGAATGGGAAACGTACTCTTCAGAGTAAGAGAATGCACTAAGTGTTCTTCATTTAGCTGCATGTTGTAATTTTCTTCGATAGAGTTCCCTCACCACTGAACAGGAAATCTGGGATTTCATAGCTGTTGGTGAATTAGAAACATTAAGTCTCTACCTTTCACATGAAAATGTGGTTTGGCTGTGATTCTCCTTGAGTCTGCTCCATTGAGAACCTTGTTCTAATACAAGGTCATTTTCATGGAATAGTTAGAAGTGTTTGCTCAGCCTTCTGCCCAGCTCTGGTGCATTAACTGCTTACTATCTATTTTAGGCCGTACCTGAGGATTAGACCCTGTATTATGCAATGTTATCATTAGTAAAGCTGAACTTCTCTCCTTTTCCCAGCATTTATGTAAAGCACTATTGTTTATGTGGATGAGTAGTCTTCATCTGGCGAGTGATGAAACACTAGCAGTGTGCAACTCAACACTTCCTAGAATTATGAGGGTGTGTTCTGAAGGATGGTGCCTCTAAGCGGTGGATTTAGCTCTGTGTGTTTACAGCCTGTCTAGTTGCTTTGCCTGGTTGTGAAGCACACGCATTTCTGACCGTTGCTTTCTTGTAATAACAGTCCTCCCTGTGCCTCTGTCGTTGTTTAGTTCGGAAGGAAGATGCCCTTTACATGGATCATTTAATGTCCAAAGGGACAAGAGGCATTCTGGCTTCTTCACACAAAAATGATCATTGGAAGGCCTTGTTTACCACACATCCTTGGTTTCAGGTTATCTATCAAGGTCTGTCTCCCTTTAGATAGCCTAATACAAGTTCCTCAAAGGTGAAAATAACAGTTCTGGCATCTCAGAGAACCGTTCAGGCTCTGCGTAGACAGGGAGAGGGCCCAGCTTGTGTGGGCGTTCTTGCAACAAGCTGTCCTTGCCATTATTTTGTGGCTTGTAGCTAACGTAATGCTAAGAGCAGTCGGAGACATTCAAGCCTGATGATCGTCTTCACTTCATATTCCTGATGAGGACCATGAAAGCATAGCTGGGACGTCAGATAACTCAAAACCTGTGAGGCAAAAATTCCTCAAAGAGAGTGGGTGGAGGAGGAGTGGAGAGCTCCCTGTTTTGAAAACATCTCAGAAAAATCTTGGAAGGAGATCATACATCCCATTTGTGTCTTCCGTTCCAAAGAGGAAGACTTTAATCTGCATAAATTAAAACATAAATTGGATAACTACCCTCCTTATTTGTATTACTCCCTTTCCTGAATGTTCCTTATTTGCAGGCCACATGATGCCCATTCAAAGACTGAGCAGCTGGATATTCTTGTCTCAAGGCTTTGCTGAAGGTCAGAGCGAGCAGGAATCAATCTTCCTCAATACTTAGCCAAGCTGCGTGCCACATGCTGTATTTTGGCTCAGGTTGTGTAAGTGTGTAGTTGGAGTGCAGGGGTGACTGAGGAGAAAGTTGAACTGTTGCATTTCGCAACAAACCAGGTCTGGGGTTCAAGAATAGGAGTAGGAATTGGAGGTGAGTTCAGGGAGGATGCGACAGGAAAGAAACCAGAACAGTAAAATCCCTTATCCTTTCAGCCCCTTGTTTTTCTCGTGTAGATAGCGCACGCACATGACGTTGAAAGTGATGCCACACGAGCTGTAGCTTGATTGTGCTACGAAGCGCTTTCTTATTTTCATTACACAGATGCAGCTTTTTCTCCTGTAGCTTCAGATATAATTCAGGTTTCTTGGTGAATTATCGGCACACAGAACACAGAGAATGGCGTTGCATCATGCTAAGGTAAAAGTGTATGTTGTCCAAGAGTTACCGCACTAAGACTCTCAGCTCCCGAACTTCATTTCCTGTTTTGAAATCAACTTTGGCGTGTCACAGCTGGGGCCTGTTGTTCTGAGAAGCTGCTGAGCCCTTGTGATTCCTGCTGAAGTCTGATGCAGGTTACGGGCATTTCTGAAACCGCAAGCCCAGTGGTGTGAAGTTAGATTTTCCCCAACAGCCACTTGAAATGAATGGTTGTTAAAAATTGAGCCCGAAGCTTCTCGTGTCCCTTTCTCAGCCTCTTCAATACGTTCAGTGACTATCGTCTTCTCCACAGGCATAATGGTCAGATGATTATTATTAAACTTTGAGATTCTATACAAAATAATGCCATTTGTTACACATGGCAAGTACCAAAATGATAGCAATTTGGACATTCAGATAAATAAATATAAAAAGAATTCTAGAACTAAAAAGTGTTGCAGAAGGTGACATCTAGAGAACTATCAATCAAAGGCTTGCCAACAGCAAGGTACAGCCAGTGTTTAAAGTGCTAGCCTGAGATAGAGGAGATTAGATTCAGTTCCCTCCGTACTGGACTTCTGCGTGATCTTAAGCAAATAATGTGATTGTTCTTTTCCCACTTGTGAAATGTAGATAATGCTCTTTCCTCACAGGTGTGTTGTGAGCGCGAGCACAAGAAAGATCGCAAAGTTCCCAGAATACCCGAGTATAAGAATACCCTTGAACTGAGATTGTGATACATAGAGATTTGGCTATGTAGTAGCCCTCTGTCTTACACAGTGTTTTCAATTCAAACTGCTTTTCATCTGGTTTTGAGAGCTCAAACTTCACTACAGAAGGTTGGAATATACAAATCTGGGGTTTTCTGTATATTGAAGCCCACTAAAAAGCAGTTTCCACAATAATATTGTCTCCTTTAATCTAGCAACATCATGCTAATTTTTATGCAATTATAATAGAGAAAAAGCTTTTGTGAAGAGGTATTTATACTGCTCGATATTATTTTTAATCACATTCTGATCTCATATCATTTAGCGTTTCATGCTTGAACACCAAATTTTCAAATTAGAGAATTTTCAAGTAGCATTTTCAGGAATACCTAGGGCACTTTGAAGTCCAAGCTCACGCATATACTCCTCTCAGCAACTAGGACATTTTTAAAGATGCTTGTCTTTGCGGATAGCCTGCTGTTCAGCACAGCCCTCAGAGCCATGGCAAACGCAATCAGAAGAGATGACGAGTGCATGTGGCTCGGTCTGGTGTCCTCTGCCATTCCCAACCGATACTCAGCGGGGCTGTACGTTACCCGCTGATGTACTTGCTGTTATTAAAAGGTCTCGCTGACTTGTAGTGCTGGCAGTGACAAGGTGACAGAAATAGTAGAGCCCTTGTTCAGCGGCAACCGCACACCAAAGGTCTGGTTGACAAGTCTGTATGAGGTGGATTATAGGATGCACAAAGCATGGTTTATCTGTGACATTTTGAGAAGACTATTTTATAGGATATTAATACCTCAGCAGACTTGACTAAACAACTCTCAGCCTTTATTTCTACATAATCATTCTTTGCACTTCCGTATGACCACCTGAAACACCTGTTACATATTTGCACGAATATTTCTAGTATATAATAATTGTATAGTACTGACTGCACACTAACCTGAATACACGTTCATACACATCAACTTTAATAGAAAAAAAGAAGCTGTAGAGTTTTCCTTTTTAAGCTCAACACTTTAGCACAGATTTGTTGTAAGTCCTGACAGAGCTATATCTATAGAGAGAGATACGTAGATATATATTCACAGATTTACAGTTGTAGAGCTGGAATTGCTGCTACAACGATCAGAAGTCAGCACTGAATGTGGAAAGCCCATAAACTTAGCTGAGCTGCTTTGCAATATCAGGGTACAAAATTGTTACAAATGCAAATCAATCCTTTGTTATCCTAACAGTAAAAAACAAATTAAATCAGAGTACCTGAGAAAGTAACACGGCTTTACCTGGTGTCACGGTTTGAGGCTGGGCGGGCCAGGAACGAATGACAGACGTTCTCTATTAACCTCTCTCCCCTCCCAAAAGGAAAAGGAGAGAGAACAAGGGAGAGAGACTTTACGGTTTGGAAAAGAAAACTAAAACAGCTTTAATGAAACAATAAAAGAAAAGATAATAATAAGAATAAGGAAATAATTAAATATATACAATATGTACAAAGAGATACAAACCCAATACCGAACCCAACTCCCCCCACCCTGATGACAATACGTCACCACTGATGCTGCAGGGCTGGCACTGGGGCAGTCCCAGGCTGGACTTGGCAGCAGACAGTGACGGGATGCAGGAGCTGGACTCAGGCACAGGATTCAGGGATGCACGGATCGGGATCGACGACAGAAGAACAGATAGAGTCCTCCTCAGATGTCGGCCATTGAAGAAGAGAGAGACACTCGTGATCTCTCATCGTTATACTGAATATGACGTCTATGGGATGGAATACTCTGTTGGTCAGTTTGGGTCACCTCCTCCCTGCAGGTGTGACCCTTTTCACTCCCGGCACCCCAACATGGAGTACAAGATTTAGCAGTGACCTTGGTCGCTATAAGAACAAGTATAAGCAAGGGCCTCTCTGCATCCCATTCCTTGGTACAAGCTATAAACACCAGGCCTTATCACTGCTAGGAGCAGTCACTGTCTGGAAAAATGTGCTGCTGTCTCAGAAAATGCTGTTAGTTAGAGGAGACTTAACTGAAAAGTTAAAGCACTAAACCAGAACTAGTTCTGATTTAGCCCAAACCAGGACATCTGGGTAATTTTGCTCAAGGAAAGCTGCTTGGTTGCAGGCAGATGCCAGGTAGCGGCCAGAGCATGTTGGAGAATTCTCCTTGTACGTGGGCATTTTGAACAAAAGGTGGAGTGACACAGAAGCGGCCCACACTCAGCATTAGCAAGCAAAATCAGCAGCTTCTGTGTAGAAAATATATCCCGATGTACTGATGTCCTGCTCACCCAAACTGCTCCCACCTCCCCTACTGTTTCTGCACCACGGACCGCTGCAAGCTCATGGCTCATAGGGAGAAAAGCAGCTCCATCCCTGCCCGCGCAAGAGGCCTTAGGGGGGCTCCAGCAGCAGAGGAGAGCAGCTAACCCGGCCACAAAGCAAGGCCAGCAGAGAGGTCTCAAAACCCCAGGGCTCCAACAGCCCCGGGTTTTACGGGGGAGGGGTTTTTATGTTACCCTGAAGTGAGAGCACTCCACGGCAGCCTTGGCCTTCTCCAGCTTCTCGGACGCTGCCTGGAACTCGGTGGCCTCTTTGGCAGCTGGGGTGGGAGGGAAGCGTCAGGGAAAGATGCCTGCGGCTGCGCCTGCGTCCCACCCCTCCGCAGCCCTCCAGGCACTCACCCACCAGCGAGTCCTGCGTGTGCACGCTCGGCAAGTCCTCGGTGAGCTGGGACCTGCTCCTCCGGCTCGGGGCCCTCCGCGGGCTGCAGGGCGACCTCTGGGCCGCCGCTGGGCTCCAGGGGCTGCAGGGGCTCCGCCGCCATCTTAACCGCGGGCCGCAGGGGAACCCCTGCTCCGGCACAGCTCCCCCTCTGCTGCCTCCCGGACCGGGGCTCCGCAGGGCTGGCTCTCTCCCATCCCCCTTCTCTCACACCCTCGCCAACACACACAGACAAAACCAAAGCCGACAATCAGCGGCTTCTTTCCCTCTTCAACAGGGATTCGCAGAGGTGCCATCGGCCTGGCCTTGCCCAGAGGCGGGTCCGAAATTGAAGCCGGGGGAGCTTCTCAGAGCCTCTTCCAGGGGCTCCCTCCCCCACTACCGAAACCGTGCCAAAACCCCACCAGACACCAAACTACCACAGCAGCATTGAAACACCGAGGAAGATCAGCTTGGGGGCGAGAGAAAGCGTTTTAAGATGGATAAAAGGGTTCAAGAAGCTCTCTTCCCCTGGCCCTGAGCAAAACTCAGGCTCTAGAGCAGCAACTCCTTCCAAAATATTCCTAAAGAAACGTCGCGCAGCCTTGCACACGCTGGTGTCAATAGGCTGCTGCAGAAATCAGCTTCCTGGAGGAAGCCTTGGACTAAGGATCTAGTCCCGCAGGCCCTCGGCACCTGACCTGTCAAACCTCCCTCCTCCAGCGGACTTCAACTCCCCCTGCTTAAATCCTACAAAATTCACACCCCCCCTGCCCCCTGCTGCCCCCCCCGCCCAGTGCTGTGTGACTGATCCAGCCCAGCACAGGGTGAGGTGCCCGACGGCTCTCACTGGGCCCCCCCAAATCCGGCTGTGAACACACAGATCCCAGCACTGCCCAGCCCTGCTGTGCCTGGCCAGGGGTGGCAGCGAGCAGGGGGTGCACAGGAGCAGGGGCTGGCAGTTTGGGAGGTCACCTGCACTCGTGCATGCCCGGCCCCAGCCCAGGGCAGCGTGTGGGGGTGATCCTGGGCCCCCTGCCGTGACAGCCAGCAGCAGCCATGGTGCGCATGGCCCAGGGCTGTACCTGTTACCCTGCACCCTGCGGGGCTGGGCTGTGGGGTGCAGGGGAAGCACATTCCCAGGCATCCCAAGCCCTCAGGGCCACCCCCCCACCCCACCCCCCCCCCCCCCCCCCCCCCCCCCTCCCAATCCTCCCATGGGCATCCCTGCCCCTGATCACCCTCAGCATCCTCCCCTGGCCCCCACCCCGGACACCCCATCTCGGCTCAGCAGCCCCCGTGCCATGGGTTCCAAAAGACCTTCCTCTAGTAAAGACTCAATAACGGGCTGTAATCCCTTTCTTCCTTCTTTTGAAACAGAGTATTGCTTTTTAGAGACTACTTGACCAGGCTGTTTCAAAGGAATCTGAAGGGGCTCCATATCTAATTTTCCATACTTCCCTGGGACTGCCCATACTTCCGGGTTTATTTTAGCATAATCTTTATCAGACAGTTTGCACAAAGTCACCCCAGTATTTGCTTCCTCATCATTCTTGATGATATTAATTTGCATTCCCAGTTTAACCATTAAATCCCTCCCCTATGGACTGCAATCGCAATTAGGGACAAACAAAATTTCATGCATTTCAAATTTATCTCCTACCTCAATTAGCAGTGGCTGAATAATTCATACTTGTTCAGCCTCTCCCCTCACCCCTTGGATAGTCAAAAATCCCCCTGACAATTGTCCCCCCTTTGGAATAAAGTTCAAAGTGGATTGAGAGGCCCCCACGTCCACTAGGAAGTGCACTTCCTCTCGATCTGGACTCACCCTACAAGTTATCAAGGGCTCCAGGGTGGTGGGTCCCTGACACAATGGGAGCCCCTGACACCCCTAACAATCCATTGCCAATAACCGGTGGACTTCCTCCTCACAAGGGTCCGCCTGTCTCTGAGGGCACTCCTTTTTCCAATGCCCTTTCCTTTTTGCAGATAGCACACTGATTTCTTCCCAATTGACCCCTTGGTTTACCCCCGCGCTGAGGAAGACATGTTTTTGTTAAATGCTGGTGTTCCCCTCCGTTTTTCTGATCCTGGGAGTCCCTGCATTTTCACCCTTGGGGGTTGTAAAAACTGTGCCGTAACTTTCGCCTTTACCCTCATCTTTTCCTCATCCCTTCTTACATACACCTGCTGTGCCTTCTTAACGCATTCTTCCAAGGGCCTGCTCTGCCACTCCTCATCTTTCTGTATTCTCCTTCTTATGTCAGGCCAGGATTTGGGGACAAATTGCACCCTTAACAAGGTGTCAAAGGCTGGCCCCTCAGGGTCCCTCCCCCCTCGTTTTCTTAAGGCATCCCTAGTCCTTTCCAGCCAGTGGGAGAGACTCTCCTCTTTTCCTCGTTCTAAAGACATAGCTTTTAGCACATTGTAGGGTCTAGGAATTGCCGTTTTAACCGCCCTAACGAAGTAGGCGCGATGACCCCAGAGGCGGGCCAAAGTAACCCGATTATTGGGATCCCTGTTAGGGTCCACCTGAGGAATTGTCTCCTCAACTGTGAGTGCATTTGCGCCTCCTGCTGCCTATCCGTGTTCATCTTCCCACAACTGACGAGCTTTCTGTAAAATCATCTGTTTTTCTTACTGTCCCAATAGGATTCCCAGGAGGAAATCCCAGTCCTTCCAGGTAGAATCAGCATTCCCCAGGTACTCATCTATTTTCTCCCCTACTCCAATAGGATCATCCAGGTAGGGGGGTAATTCCTTCTTTAGACCTCTTCTGTCATGTGCTGTTAGAGGCACAATAACAAACCCAAAACCTCCCCCTTGTCCTCCTAGAGGGACCTGCCTCAAGGGCATTTGATGAACTTTTTCAGGCTGTGTTTTAGGTTCTCGAGGAGCCTCGTATTTGGTTCCTCTCCTAGTCGCAGAGGGAGAGATCGCGTTTGAATCATCCCCCTCTTTACTGCTATCACCTGGAGGGGCTGTTGGGGCCCCTCAAGAGCCTGAACCCAATGGCTCTCCCCAGCCCAGCCCCAGCTCTGCAGGGAGAGCGGCTGGGCGAGGGCAAGGGGCACGGGGCTGCCTCCAAACCCAGCTCAGCACCCCTCAGGCTTTGACCCCCATGCGTTCTAGGGGACAGAAGCGACCACAGGCTTGAGAGGAACCAAGAAGAGCTGCTGTATTCAACTGCTGGGAAAAGGCTACAACAGCCGGTCTGGTGCATCCGAAGCGTCAGCGGTGGGCCGGAGATCCACAAAGCTGCCCTGGTACCAGCCAATTCTTGTCACTTTGTTTGCTTTTATCAGTTGCAGCCCCTGCTTCTTGATGTCTTTCCTGGTGGGGACAACTTTCTTGCCTTTCTTGGGAAAATCAGAGGGGTCTGGAGGAGAGAGCGGAGAGGAACGGGCTGAGGAGGGTCTGCGGGGTCACCTCTGCTGTGCCCGTGTCCTCAGGGGAGAGGCAGCACGTTTTTGAGGGCCGAGGGCACCCCGGAGAGCCCTCGGGCACAGGCACTCCCCACTAGCTCTTCCAGCCCAGCATCCCAGGATGACCACCGCTGTGGCCCATCTCCCACACTGCTGAGGCTTCCCGTAAAGGTCTGGAGCTACAGGGTGGTGGCTAAAAAAAGAGGTGGTAAGCTGCCAAAAGCTCATGGTCTCCTCCAAGAGCAGCCACTAGGAGGAGGCCCCAGGCAGAGCCAAGCACTGCTTAGTCTTCACAACCAGGTGATCTGGGAGGTGAGGCTCTCCCTCCTTGCCCCACAGCATCTCTCCTTGTTCCTGCTGTGCTTCGATACTCGCCGCCCCACCGCCTGCCTTCCTTCTCCCACATCCCCACCTCAAATCACCACCCATGCCCTAAGCCTTGCAGACAGCCAAGGTCAGCCCCAAGGCCTGGAGGCAACTCCTGGCTTGGGGTCTGCCGGGACAATGGGAGGCAGGCAAGGACGCCCAGAAGGCCCAGCGGGCAGGGGCTGGGGCAGCTGCTGTGTCTCCTACCTTCCACCGTGCTGCTGCTCTCCTTCAAGGGGATTCTGACGTTCTGCGGATGGTTCACAGCTGCCTTCTCCAGGGCATTCTGCACCTTGACAAGAGCCTGGGAAAGAGGCCCGGGGTTAAGTGCTGAAAGGGAGGTGGGTGTCACAGGCCAAGCGGTTCTCCACCTCCATGTCCCCCTGGAGAAAACAGCCCCCAGTGCCCAGTGCCACCTGGGGCTGAGCTGCTCCATGGCTCTTCCCTGGGGCCACCTGCATCCTCCCAGCTGGGAGGACGGCTTGGGACGGGCCATCCGGGAGAGCCCCGGGGGTGTCCCCAAAGATCACAGCAGGGACGGAGCCCCCGCGCACCTTATTCTCCTGGTCCAGGCTGCGCATTTCGGGGGACAGGCTGGCCACCCGCTGCACCAGGTACTGCAGCTTCTGCTGGCACTGCTGGAGCTTCTCCTCCACGCTGCTGGCCTTGACAGAATCGTCCTGGAGTCGGAGAGAGAAGAACCACCGTGGTGGGGAAAATGAGCCCCTTGGGGTGACGTCGGCTGCACCAAGCGTCACTGCGCTGTGCTCTCGCGCCACCGAGCAGCGGCTGGGGCCGTGCTCACCCCAGCACGGTGCAAGTACCTGGCCAGGCACGGTGATCCCACGCAGATAGGCAAAGAGGCTCTCGACAGCATCTCCAATCTGGACCAGGACCTGCTGGTTCCTCAGCACCGGGCCTCGCAGCTGCTCCAGCCGAGCCTCTTCCTGCTGCAGGTGCATCCTCAGCTCCTCCAGCCTCCTGCAGCCAAACACACTCGCATCTGTACAACTGCATAGGCATGCCGAGATACCCCCAAATCTGCTGCAAAAGCTGCTCAGGTTGCCCCCACCCCCAAGTGCGGAGCAGAGATGCTGCCTGCAACCCAGCTCCGTGCTGCTGGTACCACTTCCCACGCCAGGCAAGGAGCAAGGGTCCCCCTGCTGCCACAGCGGGAGCTTTGGGTGCCCTGCCAGGAGCAGAGCTGGGCGAGCACCCTGCCCAGAAAACCTCCCGGTGCAGGAGGGGTGGGCGGCTGCAGGGGGACGGAGGAAGGGGTGCCCTGTTGGGACACGCATGATGCACACATCCCCCACAAGGGTAGGGGCACGCTTGGCATGACTGCCCTGAGGCCAGCAACAGCACCTGTTGGTCTCGGCGGGCGGGCGAAACTTCAGCTTGGCCTGCTTCACCTCCAGCTCCTTCAGCTTCTCCTCCATCATGTGGCGCTTCTGCTCGCAGACCTTGATGCGCTCCTGCATGACCGCTAAGGACGACTTCTGCGCCAGGAGCTTGCTGGGGATGTCCTGGACGGGGGAGAGCACAGGGACTCAGCCCGTGGCGCTCCGGCAGGGTACAGGACCCGGGCCGTGGCCTCGGGGAGGTGTCTGCACCACGGACCGCTGCAAGCTCATGGCTCATAGGGAGAAAAGCAGCTCCATCCCTGCCCGCGCAAGAGGCCTTAGGGGAGCTCCAGCAGCAGAGGAGAGCAGCTAACCCGGCCACAAAGCAAGGCCAGCAGAGAGGTCTCAAAACCCCAGGGCTCCAACAGCCCCGGGTTTTACGGGGGAGGGGTTTTTATGTTACCCTGAAGTGAGAGCACTCCACGGCAGCCTTGGCCTTCTCCAGCTTCTCGGACGCTGCCTGGAACTCGGTGGCCTCTTTGGCAGCTGGGGTGGGAGGGAAGCGTCAGGGAAAGATGCCTGCGGCTGCGCCTGCGTCCCACCCCTCCGCAGCCCTCCAGGCACTCACCCACCAGCGGGTCCTGCGTGTGTACGCTCGGCAAGCCCTTGGCAGGCTGGGACCTGGCTTGCTGCAAGGACATTCATCGTCACCCTCTGAGCTGCTGGCACCCTGGGGGAGCTGGCCCTGCAGCCCCCCACCAGCACCACAGGGGGCTCAGCACTAATGCCCGCCACCTGCCCACAGCCCTGCCTGCGCCGGGTCCCCCCCGGCTCACCGCTCTCAGATGCCTTTCGAGCTCGCTCTTCTGGGTAGCCAGGGAGCGGCACCAGAGCTCTCTCTCTGCCAGGAACTCGGCTTTCTTCTTGGCCATGTCCTTCTGGAGCAGATCAGAGAAGGGAGAAGTGCCTGGGATGTCCAGCGCCAAACACGACCCCTGCCCCGTGTAAACAGGCTGGGAAGGAAAGCGGGCCAGGAGGGCTGGAGGGTGCAGCACGCTGCTTCGCCATGGCTGGTGCTTCAGGCAGGCAGGTGCTTCAGGCAGGCTGTGCCCAGCCCCAGGGCAGCCTGGCCCAAGAGCACGACTCGAGAGGAGCTCTGGAGGCACGTGGGTGCCCTGGGCAAACCCAGCTCGGTCTCTTTTGCTCTTTATTGCAGAAGACTGAGCAGCCCCAGCGCGTGGTGCCGTCTGTGGGCTCTGGACGGCTGGAAAGGGGTGCTGGGCACCCACGGGAGAAGGGGGTCCTGCCTGGAAAACTCCCCCCAAGGTGGAGCTGGGGACGCTGGGACATTGCTCCGGGAGGTGCCTTGGACCATCTCACCTTGGCTGCAATAGCGGCTTTCAGGGCATCCAAGGCCATGAGCTCCATGGTTTCCAGCTCCCCGTGGTACAGATCAGCTGTCTTGCTCAGGAGGTCCAGGTGCTGAGGCAGCTGGGCCAGCTCCTGGGGCGCAGGGAGCCACAGCACATCAGCCCACTGAGCCCCAGGGGTCCCCCGCGCTCTGACAGGGAATGAACGGAGGGGAGCAGGAGGACCGCGCTGATCCGGGAGGGCGTCCCACCAGCACGGCCCCTTGGGCACCTCATTGCCTTTGCAGGGGGAGCAGGTGGGACGATGGCACGGTGAGGAGGAGCTCACCTTCCTCAGGGCATCCCGCACCACCAGGTACACAGAGGTCACCTTCTCTGCAGCCTGGACTTTGATCAGCATCTTCTCAATGCTGTTCCTCAGCTGGTGAACCACCTGGCGCAGAGATGGCGGGGGGGACGGACACAGGGTGAGCCCCTGTGCGGAGCCTGGTGCCCACCCGGGGCGTGCAGGGCTTAGATTAAAGACCCCGTGGGTGCTGCCACCCCAGGGAGGGGCCCTGGGTACCTGTGCCTGATGCCACCGGTTGTCCATCTCGGCATCCTGCAGCTGCTGCAACTTCTCCTGCAGCTCATCCCGGACTCGGCTCCGCTGCCTCAGCTGGTACAGCAGCATGTTGCAGGTGTTCACCTGCTCGTGGATTTGAGCCTGGAGCTTCTCCTGGGCCACCTGGGTGGGCATGCAAGGGTTCACCCGGCTGGAAGTAGGGCTTGCTGGGCACCCACGGGAGAAGGGGGTCCTGCCTGGAAAACTCCCCCCAAGGTGGAGCTGGGGACGCTGGGACATTGCTCCGGGACATCGTCACTGCCTTGGCAGGACGGGCTCTGGCAGAGCTTTGCTCTGGGGGGCTGCTTGGGCTAAGGCAGAGGCAGGTGTCTGCTGATGGCACTGGCGGGTCAGGCTTAGGGACCCTGCATAACGCAGACCCGGGGCTGGGCATCCATAGAACCGGTCAGTGCCCCAGATGTGGAGGCTGGCGGAGAGCGGAGGCACCGCTCTCTGCCTGCAAGAGGCCCCTGGGCAAAGGCAGCTCCGCGGGGCCAGCGCCTCTCTCTCTCGAGGCTTAGAATAAGCAGGTCACCACGTTGGGACAGGCGGCAAAGGGCAGAGACAGCACCTGTCTCCCAGGGGTGCAGCTGGACCCTGTAGGAACCCAGGCAGCCCCGGGGACGCGCAGGGTGGGAGGGCCAGGAGCTCTGCTGGGGCAAAGCATCTGCGCAGGGAGCTAAAGGAGGACCTGCACGGATGGGTGCAGCGGTGGAAAGGGACCCCGTGGGACCACACGTGAACACCCCGTGTCTCGCTGTACCAGCCCTGTGGGGCTGTCCTGGGGCCAGCACCAGGCCCCTCTGCCCTGCCCCCTGTTCTTCTGAGCGTCCCCGGAGCCCCAGCCCCCTGGGAGCAGCCCCTGCCCTCCGGACCCTGCTGTTACCTCCAGCGTTTTCCCGGCCAAAGCGATGCCCAAGGGTTTCTGCGCTCCGAAAGCCTCAGAGGCGGCAAGTGGCTTCCACGCCTGTGGGCAGGAGAGAGCTCTCTTGAACTGTGGCGACAGTCGCACCCTATCGCTGCCCTCCCGAGAGGCGCGGCGGAGGAGCTGGCTCTGCAGGGCCAGCACCAGGCAGGGGTAGAGCAGGTGGGATGGGCTGGTACCTTCTGGGCAGCGCTCAGGGCACGGATGTCCTGCTGCACCGCCTCACGCAGCGGGGGAAGCCGCTCTCTCTTCTGACGGAGCTTCTCCTCACAGGACAGCATAAAAATCTTCCTGCCTTGCTCTGGAGGACACAAAGGTGCTTTTGGTACCATGCAGGACGACGTGGGGACCAGGAGCCCCCGGGCCGTCCCCCCGAAGCCCAAGGGGCAGCACCTTGCAAGGCGAGGGTGGCGCGCAGCCCCTGGGCCTGCTGGCTGAGCATTGCCTTCCGGCCCTGCATGGTGCTGCTCCTGCTGTGTGCGTGGCAGCTGTCGCAGCTCCACTGCCCGACGGGGACGCCGTGACTGCTGGAGAGGTCACGGCCGCTGGACACGTCGCTGGGCGGCGACCACATGTCACTGACACCCAACACACGTGTCACAGCCACCCACGGAATCGTTGCCATGGCACCTCCAAGGGCTGCACGCCACACCCCTCCTGATGGGCCGTTGCCTCCCGCGCGCCCATCGCTGCCCACAGCCCCTTCCTCTCCGCTTCTGCGGGCAACACGTTCATTAAGAAGCAATTCCTGGGCTCTCTCTCCGGGAGCCGAAGGCAGGGCGGGCAGCGGGGATCCCACCTCGGTTTCCCATCCCTGCGGCTACAGCAGGCGCAAGCTGCCCAGCCCAGGGAGCCCTCCAAGCCCCACCAGAAACTGGGTGAGGACAGTTACAGGCAAAACACGTGTCCACGTAGACCCAAACACACTACCAGCCCTCTCGGCAAGCTGCTGGCTTGTTTCAAATGGCAAGAGCAGTCTCTTACTACCTGGACACGTACCTTCAGAAATTCCAGGGAGTTAGTCAGCACTAACGGTTGGGCAGGGAGTTACGCTGCTGTGGAAATGGGCAAGGACAAAGCAGCTACCGATGCTGCTACTGACTTTGGTGCTTCCCATACGTTCCTGCTGAACTACAAACATGACAAGAAACACAAGCATGTACGCTTCTTTCTTGACAAATAGAGCCAAGCTCCTTCTACCAGAGAAAACTCTTCACACTGGGGTTGCAGAAGACGGCTTTATAAGGAAATTGCCTTCCGAGCACCAAGCTCCTAAATCACCTTGGGTTAAGTTTCTCTAAGTCAAGACCTTTAACCTACAGCCATCCTATTGTGCTCTAGGTGTCGAACATGGAAAACACAGAAATCCTTGGACTGTCAAATCAAGTATTAGTGACACAGTATCATCTGAGGCTCTTACTCAGGCTCTCATTTGCAGATTCACTAATTGCACGTCAGCGCTAGGTGCCAGTGACCAGCTAAATATCAACATTAGCAGCACGAAGAGACGGCCACTTGGAAAACAAGGGGTTAAGGGCTGGTACAGACGAGGGATCTTGCCAATCTGTCCATGGACATAGAGATCTCCACCTGGGGCAAATACAGTTACCACGCCAGTAAACTTTCCTAGGCAGCTGTCCCTACCCAGCTGGCTCCAAAAGCCCCCTGCAGCCGTTCACTCACCCCTAGTCTGTCCCCTCAGGGTTGGGGAGGAGAAAATGCAACCGAAAGGGCTTGAGGGTCGAGACAAAGGACAGGGAGGGCTCACCCACCAGTTACGGCCACCAGCAAAAGACAGGCTCCACTTGGGGATAACAACACACATTTCATACAAAACAACCACCACCATCAAGGAGAACGAGAGATACAACCGGGTCTGAAATACAACGCACCTTCCCCCCGCCAGCCCTCCGCTCTTCCCGCGCTCAGCTCTGCTCCCTCTTCCCCCCCAGCAGCACAGGGGGGGCAGGGAATGGGGGGCACAGCCCGGCCGGCACGAGGGGTCTCCCTGCTCCTTCCCCCTCAGGGAGAGGGGCCCTCGCCGCCCTCCCCTGCCCCCCCGGGGTCCCTCTCCCGGCAGACACTCCTCCACCCCCTGCCCCAACGCGAGTCCTTCCCGCGGGGCCGCAGCTCCCCAACCCGCCCCAGCGCGGGGCCCTCCCGGGGCTGCCGCCCTCCCACCGACGGGCGGCTCCAGCGCGGGCGGAGTCGCGGCTGCTCCGGGCCCGGGCCCTGCTCCTCCGGCCCGGGGCCCTCCGCGGGCTGCAGGGCGACCTCTGGGCCGCCGCTGGGCTCCAGGGGCTGCAGGGGCTCCGCCGCCATCTTAACCGCGGGCCGCAGGGGAACCCCTGCTCCGGCACAGCTCCCCCTCTGCTGCCTCCCGGACCGGGGCTCCGCAGGGCTGGCTCTCTCCCATCCCCCTTCTCTCACACCCTCGCCAACACACACAGACAAAACCAAAGCCGACAATCAACGGCTTCTTTCCCTCTTCAACCGGGATTCGCAGAGGTGCCATCGGCCTGGCCTTGCCCAGAGGCGGGTCCGAAATTGAAGCCGGGGGAGCTTCTCGGAGCCTCTTCCAGGGGCTCCCTCCCCCACTACCGAAACCGTGCCAAAACCCCACCAGACACCAAACTACCACAGCAGCATTGAAACACCGAGGAAGATCAGCTTGGGGGCGAGAGAAAGCGTTTTAAGATGGATAAAAGGGTTCAAGAAGCTCTGTTCCACTGGCCCTGAGCAAAACTCAGGCTCTAGAGCGGCAACTCCTTCCAAAATATTCCTAAAGAAACGTCGCGCAGCCTTGCACACGCTGGTGTCAATAGGCTGCTGCAGAAATCAGCTTCCTGGAGGAAGCCTTGGACTAAGGATCTAGTCCCGCAGGCCCTCGGCACCTGACCTGTCAAACCTCCCTCCTCCAGCGGACTTCAACTCCCCCTGCTTAAATCCTACAAAATTCACACCCCCCTGCCCCCTGCTGCCCCCCCCGCCCAGTGCTGTGTGACTGATCCAGCCCAGCACAGGGTGAGGTGCCCGACGGCTCTCACTGGGCCCCCCCAAATCCGGCTGTGAACACACAGATCCCAGCACTGCCCAGCCCTGCTGTGCCTGGCCAGGGGTGGCAGCGAGCAGGGGGTGCACAGGAGCAGGGGCTGGCAGTTTGGGAGGTCACCTGCACTCGTGCATGCCCGGCCCCAGCCCAGGGCAGCGTGTGGGGGTGATCCTGGGCCCCCTGCCGTGACAGCCAGCAGCAGCCATGGTGCGCATGGCCCAGGGCTGTACCTGTTACCCTGCACCCTGCGGGGCTGGGCTGTGGGGTGCAGGGGAAGCGCATTCCCAGGCATCCCAAGCCCTCAGGGCCACCCCCCCACCCCCCCCCCACCCCCCCCCCCCGCCATCCTCCCATGGGCATCCCTGCCCCTGATCACCCTCAGCATCCTCCCCTGGCCCCCACCCTGGACACCCCATCTCGGCTCAGCAGCCCCCGTGCCATGGGTTCCAAAAGACCTTCCTCTAGTAAAGACTCAATAACGGGCTGTAATCCCTTTCTTCCTTCTTTTGAAACAGAGTATTGCTTTTTAGAGACTACTTGACCAGGCTGTTTCAAAGGAATCTGAAGGGGCTCCATATCTAATTTTCCATACTTCCCTGGGACTGCCCATACTTCTGGGTTTATTTTAGCATAATCTTTATCAGACAGTTTGCACAAAGTCACCCCAGTATTTGCTTCCTCATCATTCTTGATGATATTAATTTGCATTCCCAGTTTAGCCATTAAATCCCTCCCCTATGGACTGCAATCGCAATTAGGGACAAACAAAATTTCATGCATTTCAAATTTATCTCCTACCTCAGTTAGCAGTGGCTGAATAATTCATACTTGTTCAGCCTCTCCCCTCACCCCTTGGATAGTCAAAAATCCCCCTGACAATTGTCCCCCCTTTGGAATAAAGTTCAAAGTGGATTGAGAGGCCCCCACGTCCACTAGGAAGTGCACTTCCTCTCGATCTGGACTCACCCTACAAGTTATCAAGGGCTCCAGGGTGGTGGGTCCCTGACACAATGGGAGCCCCTGACACCCCTAACAATCCATTGCCAATAACCGGTGGACTTCCTCCTCACAAGGGTCCGCCTGTCTCTGAGGGCACTCCTTTTTCCAATGCCCTTTCCTTTTTGCAGATAGCACACTGATTTCTTCCCAATTGACCCCTTGGTTTACCCCCGCGCTGAGGAAGACATGTTTTTGTTAAATGCTGGTGTTCCCCTCCGTTTTTCTGATCCTGGGAGTCCCTGCATTTTCACCCTTGGGGGTTGTAAAAACTGTGCCGTAACTTTCGCCTTTACCCTCATCTTTTCCTCATCCCTTCTTACATACACCTGCTGTGCCTTCTTAACGCATTCTTCCAAGGGCCTGCTCTGCCACTCCTCATCTTTCTGTATTCTCCTTCTTATGTCAGGCCAGGATTTGGGGACAAATTGCACCCTTAACAAGGTGTCAAAGGCTGGCCCCTCAGGGTCCCTCCCCCCTCGTTTTCTTAAGGCATCCCTAGTCCTTTCCAGCCAGTGGGAGAGACTCTCCTCTTTTCCTCGTTCTAAAGACATAGCTTTTAGCACATTGTAGGGTCTAGGAATTGCCGTTTTAACCGCCCTAACGAAGTAGGCGCGATGACCCCAGAGGCGGGCCAAAGTAACCCGATTATTGGGATCCCTGTTAGGGTCCACCTGAGGAATTGTCTCCTCAACTGTGAGTGCATTTGCGCCTCCTGCTGCCTATCCGTGTTCATCTTCCCACAACTGACGAGCTTTCTGTAAAATCATCTGTTTTTCTTACTGTCCCAATAGGATTCCCAGGAGGAAATCCCAGTCCTTCCAGGTAGAATCAGCATTCCCCAGGTACTCATCTATTTTCTCCCCTACTCCAATAGGATCATCCAGGTAGGGGGGTAATTCCTTCTTTAGACCTCTTCTGTCATGTGCTGTTAGAGGCACAATAACAAACCCAAAACCTCCCCCTTGTCCTCCTAGAGGGACCTGCCTCAAGGGCATTTGATGAACTTTTTCAGGCTGTGTTTTAGGTTCTCGAGGAGCCTCGTATTTGGTTCCTCTCCTAGTCGCAGAGGGAGAGATCGCGTTTGAATCATCCCCCTCTTTACTGCTATCACCTGGAGGGGCTGTTGGGGCCCCTCAAGAGCCTGAACCCAATGGCTCTCCCCAGCCCAGCCCCAGCTCTGCAGGGAGAGCGGCTGGGCGAGGGCAAGGGGCACGGGGCTGCCTCCAAACCCAGCTCAGCACCCCTCAGGCTTTGACCCCCATGCGTTCTAGGGGACAGAAGCGACCACAGGCTTGAGAGGAACCAAAAAGAGCTGCTGTATTCAACTGCTGGGAAAAGGCTACAACAGCCGGTCTGGTGCATCCGAAGCGTCAGCGGTGGGCCGGAGATCCACAAAGCTGCCCTGGTACCAGCCAATTCTTGTCACTTTGTTTGCTTTTATCAGTTGCAGCCCCTGCTTCTTGATGTCTTTCCTGGTGGGGACAACTTTCTTGCCTTTCTTGGGAAAATCAGAGGGGTCTGGAGGAGAGAGCGGAGAGGAACGGGCTGAGGAGGGTCTGCGGGGTCACCTCTGCTGTGCCCGTGTCCTCAGGGGAGAGGCAGCACGTTTTTGAGGGCCGAGGGCACCCCGGAGAGCCCTCGGGCACAGGCACTCCCCACTAGCTCTTCCAGCCCAGCATCCCAGGATGACCACCGCTGTGGCCCATCTCCCACACTGCTGAGGCTTCCCGTAAAGGTCTGGAGCTACAGGGTGGTGGCTAAAAAAAGAGGTGGTAAGCTGCCAAAAGCTCATGGTCTCCTCCAAGAGCAGCCACTAGGAGGAGGCCCCAGGCAGAGCCAAGCACTGCTTAGTCTTCACAACCAGGTGATCTGGGAGGTGAGGCTCTCCCTCCTTGCCCCACAGCATCTCTCCTTGTTCCTGCTGTGCTTCGATACTCGCCGCCCCACCGCCTGCCTTCCTTCTCCCACATCCCCACCTCAAATCACCACCCATGCCCTAAGCCTTGCAGACAGCCAAGGTCAGCCCCAAGGCCTGGAGGCAACTCCTGGCTTGGGGTCTGCCGGGACAATGGGAGGCAGGCAAGGACGCCCAGAAGGCCCAGCAGGCAGGGGCTGGGGCAGCTGCTGTGTCTCCTACCTTCCACCGTGCTGCTGCTCTCCTTCAAGGGGATTCTGACGTTCTGCGGATGGTTCACAGCTGCCTTCTCCAGGGCATTCTGCACCTTGACAAGAGCCTGGGAAAGAGGCCCGGGGTTAAGTGCTGAAAGGGAGGTGGGTGTCACAGGCCAAGCGGTTCTCCACCTCCATGTCCCCCTGGAGAAAACAGCCCCCAGTGCCCAGTGCCACCTGGGGCTGAGCTGCTCCATGGCTCTTCCCTGGGGCCACCTGCATCCTCCCAGCTGGGAGGACGGCTTGGGACGGGCCATCCGGGAGAGCCCCGGGGGTGTCCCCAAAGATCACAGCAGGGACGGAGCCCCCGCGCACCTTATTCTCCTGGTCCAGGCTGCGCATTTCGGGGGACAGGCTGGCCACCCGCTGCACCAGGTACTGCAGCTTCTGCTGGCACTGCTGGAGCTTCTCCTCCACGCTGCTGGCCTTGACAGAATCGTCCTGGAGTCGGAGAGAGAAGAACCACCGTGGTGGGGAAAATGAGCCCCTTGGGGTGACGTCGGCTGCACCAAGCGTCACTGCGCTGTGCTCTCGCGCCACCGAGCAGCGGCTGGGGCCGTGCTCACCCCAGCACGGTGCAAGTACCTGGCCAGGCACGGTGATCCCACGCAGATAGGCAAAGAGGCTCTCGACAGCATCTCCAATCTGGACCAGGACCTGCTGGTTCCTCAGCACCGGGCCTCGCAGCTGCTCCAGCCGAGCCTCTTCCTGCTGCAGGTGCATCCTCAGCTCCTCCAGCCTCCTGCAGCCAAACACACTCGCATCTGTACAACTGCATAGGCATGCCGAGATACCCCCAAATCTGCTGCAAAAGCTGCTCAGGTTGCCCCCACCCCCAAGTGCGGAGCAGAGATGCTGCCTGCAACCCAGCTCCGTGCTGCTGGTACCACTTCCCACGCCAGGCAAGGAGCAAGGGTCCCCCTGCTGCCACAGCGGGAGCTTTGGGTGCCCTGCCAGGAGCAGAGCTGGGCGAGCACCCTGCCCAGAAAACCTCCCGGTGCAGGAGGGGTGGGCGGCTGCAGGGGGACGGAGGAAGGGGTGCCCTGTTGGGACACGCATGATGCACACATCCCCCACAAGGGTAGGGGCACGCTTGGCATGACTGCCCTGAGGCCAGCAACAGCACCTGTTGGTCTCGGCGGGCGGGCGAAACTTCAGCTTGGCCTGCTTCACCTCCAGCTCCTTCAGCTTCTCCTCCATCATGTGGCGCTTCTGCTCGCAGACCTTGATGCGCTCCTGCATGACCGCTAAGGACGACTTCTGCGCCAGGAGCTTGCTGGGGATGTCCTGGACGGGGGAGAGCACAGGGACTCAGCCCGTGGCGCTCCGGCAGGGTACAGGACCCGGGCCGTGGCCTCGGGGAGGTGTCTGCACCACGGACCGCTGCAAGCTCATGGCTCATAGGGAGAAAAGCAGCTCCATCCCTGCCCGCGCAAGAGGCCTTAGGGGAGCTCCAGCAGCAGAGGAGAGCAGCTAACCCGGCCACAAAGCAAGGCCAGCAGAGAGGTCTCAAAACCCCAGGGCTCCAACAGCCCCGGGTTTTACGGGGGAGGGGTTTTTATGTTACCCTGAAGTGAGAGCACTCCACGGCAGCCTTGGCCTTCTCCAGCTTCTCGGACGCTGCCTGGAACTCGGTGGCCTCTTTGGCAGCTGGGGTGGGAGGGAAGCGTCAGGGAAAGATGCCTGCGGCTGCGCCTGCGTCCCACCCCTCCGCAGCCCTCCAGGCACTCACCCACCAGCGGGTCCTGCGTGTGCACGCTCGGCAAGCCCTTGGCAGGCTGGGACCTGGCTTGCTGCAAGGACATTCATCGTCACCCTCTGAGCTGCTGGCACCCTGGGGGAGCTGGCCCTGCAGCCCCCCACCAGCACCACAGGGGGCTCAGCACTAATGCCCGCCACCTGCCCACAGCCCTGCCTGCGCCGGGTCCCCCCCGGCTCACCGCTCTCAGATGCCTTTCGAGCTCGCTCTTCTGGGTAGCCAGGGAGCGGCACCAGAGCTCTCTCTCTGCCAGGAACTCGGCTTTCTTCTTGGCCATGTCCTTCTGGAGCAGATCAGAGAAGGGAGAAGTGCCTGGGATGTCCAGCGCCAAACACGACCCCTGCCCCGTGTAAACAGGCTGGGAAGGAAAGCGGGCCAGGAGGGCTGGAGGGTGCAGCACGCTGCTTCGCCATGGCTGGTGCTTCAGGCAGGCAGGTGCTTCAGGCAGGCTGTGCCCAGCCCCAGGGCAGCCTGGCCCAAGAGCACGACTCGAGAGGAGCTCTGGAGGCACGTGGGTGCCCTGGGCAAACCCAGCTCGGTCTCTTTTGCTCTTTATTGCAGAAGACTGAGCAGCCCCAGCGCGTGGTGCCGTCTGTGGGCTCTGGACGGCTGGAAAGGGGTGCTGGGCACCCACGGGAGAAGGGGGTCCTGCCTGGAAAACTCCCCCCAAGGTGGAGCTGGGGACGCTGGGACATTGCTCCGGGAGGTGCCTTGGACCATCTCACCTTGGCTGCAATAGCGGCTTTCAGGGCATCCAAGGCCATGAGCTCCATGGTTTCCAGCTCCCCGTGGTACAGATCAGCTGTCTTGCTCAGGAGGTCCAGGTGCTGAGGCAGCTGGGCCAGCTCCTGGGGCACAGGGAGCCACAGCACATCAGCCCACTGAGCCCCAGGGGTCCCCCGCGCTCTGACAGGGAATGAACGGAGGGGAGCAGGAGGACCGCGCTGATCCGGGAGGGCGTCCCACCAGCACGGCCCCTTGGGCACCTCATTGCCTTTGCAGGGGGAGCAGGTGGGACGATGGCACGGTGAGGAGGAGCTCACCTTCCTCAGGGCATCCCGCACCACCAGGTACACAGAGGTCACCTTCTCTGCAGCCTGGACTTTGATCAGCATCTTCTCAATGCTGTTCCTCAGCTGGTGAACCACCTGGCGCAGAGATGGCGGGGGGGACGGACACAGGGTGAGCCCCTGTGCGGAGCCTGGTGCCCACCCGGGGCGTGCAGGGCTTAGATTAAAGACCCCGTGGGTGCTGCCACCCCAGGGAGGGGCCCTGGGTACCTGTGCCTGATGCCACCGGTTGTCCATCTCGGCATCCTGCAGCTGCTGCAACTTCTCCTGCAGCTCATCCCGGACTCGGCTCCGCTGCCTCAGCTGGTACAGCAGCATGTTGCAGGTGTTCACCTGCTCGTGGATTTGAGCCTGGAGCTTCTCCTGGGCCACCTGGGTGGGCATGCAAGGGTTCACCCGGCTGGAAGTAGGGCTTGCTGGGCACCCACGGGAGAAGGGGGTCCTGCCTGGAAAACTCCCCCCAAGGTGGAGCTGGGGACGCTGGGACATTGCTCCGGGACATCGTCACTGCCTTGGCAGGACGGGCTCTGGCAGAGCTTTGCTCTGGGGGGCTGCTTGGGCTAAGGCAGAGGCAGGTGTCTGCTGATGGCACTGGCGGGTCAGGCTTAGGGACCCTGCATAACGCAGACCCGGGGCTGGGCATCCATAGAACCGGTCAGTGCCCCAGATGTGGAGGCTGGCGGAGAGCGGAGGCACCGCTCTCTGCCTGCAAGAGGCCCCTGGGCAAAGGCAGCTCCGCGGGGCCAGCGCCTCTCTCTCTCGAGGCTTAGAATAAGCAGGTCACCACGTTGGGACAGGCGGCAAAGGGCAGAGACAGCACCTGTCTCCCAGGGGTGCAGCTGGACCCTGTAGGAACCCAGGCAGCCCCGGGGACGCGCAGGGTGGGAGGGCCAGGAGCTCTGCTGGGGCAAAGCATCTGCGCAGGGAGCTAAAGGAGGACCTGCACGGATGGGTGCAGCGGTGGAAAGGGACCCCGTGGGACCACACGTGAACACCCCGTGTCTCGCTGTACCAGCCCTGTGGGGCTGTCCTGGGGCCAGCACCAGGCCCCTCTGCCCTGCCCCCTGTTCTTCTGAGCGTCCCCGGAGCCCCAGTCCCCTGGGAGCAGCCCCTGCCCTCCGGACCCTGCTGTTACCTCCAGCGTTTTCCCGGCCAAAGCGATGCCCAAGGGTTTCTGCGCTCCGAAAGCCTCAGAGGCGGCAAGTGGCTTCCACGCCTGTGGGCAGGAGAGAGCTCTCTTGAACTGTGGCGACAGTCGCACCCTATCGCTGCCCTCCCGAGAGGCGCGGCGGAGGAGCTGGCTCTGCAGGGCCAGCACCAGGCAGGGGTAGAGCAGGTGGGATGGGCTGGTACCTTCTGGGCAGCGCTCAGGGCACGGATGTCCTGCTGCACCGCCTCACGCAGCGGGGGAAGCCGCTCTCTCTTCTGACGGAGCTTCTCCTCACAGGACAGCATAAAAATCTTCCTGCCTTGCTCTGGAGGACACAAAGGTGCTGTTGGTACCATGCAGGATGACGTGGGGACCAGGAGCCCCCGGGCCGTCCCCCCGAAGCCCAAGGGGCAGCACCTTGCAAGGCGAGGGTGGCGCGCAGCCCCTGGGCCTGCTGGCTGAGCATTGCCTTCCGGCCCTGCATGGTGCTGCTCCTGCTGTGTGCGTGGCAGCTGTCGCAGCTCCACTGCCCGACGGGGACGCCGTGACTGCTGGAGAGGTCACGGCCGCTGGACACGTCGCTGGGCGGCGACCACATGTCACTGACACCCAACACACGTGTCACAGCCACCCACGGAATCGTTGCCATGGCACCTCCAAGGGCTGCACGCCACACCCCTCCTGATGGGCCGTTGCCTCCCGCGCGCCCATCGCTGCCCACAGCCCCTTCCTCTCCGCTTCTGCGGGCAACACGTTCATTAAGAAGCAATTCCTGGGCTCTCTCTCCGGGAGCCGAAGGCAGGGCGGGCAGCGGGGATCCCACCTCGGTTTCCCATCCCTGCGGCTACAGCAGGCGCAAGCTGCCCAGCCCAGGGAGCCCTCCAAGCCCCACCAGAAACTGGGTGAGGACAGTTACAGGCAAAACACGTGTCCACGTAGACCCAAACACACTACCAGCCCTCTCGGCAAGCTGCTGGCTTGTTTCAAATGGCAAGAGCAGTCTCTTACTACCTGGACACGTACCTTCAGAAATTCCAGGGAGTTAGTCAGCACTAACGGTTGGGCAGGGAGTTACGCTGCTGTGGAAATGGGCAAGGACAAAGCAGCTACCGATGCTGCTACTGACTTTGGTGCTTCCCATACGTTCCTGCTGAACTACAAACATGACAAGAAACACAAGCATGTACGCTTCTTTCTTGACAAATAGAGCCAAGCTCCTTCTACCAGAGAAAACTCTTCACACTGGGGTTGCAGAAGACGGCTTTATAAGGAAATTGCCTTCCGAGCACCAAGCTCCTAAATCACCTTGGGTTAAGTTTCTCTAAGTCAAGACCTTTAACCTACAGCCATCCTATTGTGCTCTAGGTGTCGAACATGGAAAACACAGAAATCCTTGGACTGTCAAATCAAGTATTAGTGACACAGTATCATCTGAGGCTCTTACTCAGGCTCTCATTTGCAGATTCACTAATTGCACGTCAGCGCTAGGTGCCAGTGACCAGCTAAATATCAACATTAGCAGCACGAAGAGACGGCCACTTGGAAAACAAGGGGTTAAGGGCTGGTACAGACGAGGGATCTTGCCAATCTGTCCATGGACATAGAGATCTCCACCTGGGGCAAATACAGTTACCACGCCAGTAAACTTTCCTAGGCAGCTGTCCCTACCCAGCTGGCTCCAAAAGCCCCCTGCAGCCGTTCACTCACCCCTAGTCTGTCCCCTCAGGGCTGGGGAGGAGAAAATGCAACCGAAAGGGCTTGAGGGTCGAGACAAAGGACAGGGAGGGCTCACCCACCAGTTACGGCCACCAGCAAAAGACAGACTCCACTTGGGGATAACAACACACATTTCATACAAAACAACCACCACCATCAAGGAGAACGAGAGATACAACCGGGTCTGAAATACAACGCACCTTCCCCCCGCCAGCCCTCCGCTCTTCCCGCGCTCAGCTCTGCTCCCTCTTCCCCCCCAGCAGCACAGGGGGGGCAGGGAATGGGGGGCACAGCCCGGCCGGCACGAGGGGTCTCCCTGCTCCTTCCCCCTCAGGGAGAGGGGCCCTCGCCGCCCTCCCCTGCCCCCCCGGGGTCCCTCTCCCGGCAGACACTCCTCCACCCCCTGCCCCAACGCGAGTCCTTCCCGCGGGGCCGCAGCTCCCCAACCCGCCCCAGCGCGGGGCCCTCCCGGGGCTGCCGCCCTCCCACCGACGGGCGGCTCCAGCGCGGGCGGAGTCGCGGCTGCTCCGGGCCCGGGCCCTGCTCCTCCGGCCCGGGGCCCTCCGCGGGCTGCAGGGCGACCTCTGGGCCGCCGCTGGGCTCCAGGGGCTGCAGGGGCTCCGCCGCCATCTTAACCGCGGGCCGCAGGGGAACCCCTGCTCCGGCACAGCTCCCCCTCTGCTGCCTCCCGGACCGGGGCTCCGCAGGGCTGGCTCTCTCCCATCCCCCTTCTCTCACACCCTCGCCAACACACACAGACAAAACCAAAGCCGACAATCAGCGGCTTCTTTCCCTCTTCAACCGGGATTCGCAGAGGCGCCATCGGCCTGGCCTTGCCCAGAGGCGGGTCCGAAATTGAAGCCGGGGGAGCTTCTCGGAGCCTCTTCCAGGGGCTCCCTCCCCCACTACCGAAACCGTGCCAAAACCCCACCAGACACCAAACTACCACAGCAGCATTGAAACACCGAGGAAGATCAGCTTGGGGGCGAGAGAAAGCGTTTTAAGATGGATAAAAGGGTTCAAGAAGCTCTGTTCCACTGGCCCCGAGCAAAACTCAGGCTCTAGAGCGGCAACTCCTTCCAAAATATTCCTAAAGAAACGTCGCGCAGCCTTGCACACGCTGGTGTCAATAGGCTGCTGCAGAAATCAGCTTCCTGGAGGAAGCCTTGGACTAAGGATCTAGTCCCGCAGGCCCTCGGCACCTGACCTGTCAAACCTCCCTCCTCCAGCGGACTTCAACTCCCCCTGCTTAAATCCTACAAAATTCACACCCCCCTGCCCCCTGCTGCCCCCCCCGCCCAGTGCTGTGTGACTGATCCAGCCCAGCACAGGGTGAGGTGCCCGACGGCTCTCACTGGGCCCCCCCAAATCCGGCTGTGAACACACAGATCCCAGCACTGCCCAGCCCTGCTGTTCCTGGCCAGGGGTGGCAGCGAGCAGGGGGTGCACAGGAGCAGGGGCTGGCACTTTGGGAGGTCACCTGCACTCGTGCATGCCCGGCCCCAGCCCAGGGCAGCGTGTGGGGGTGATCCTGGGCCCCCTGCCGTGACAGCCAGCAGCAGCCATGGTGCGCATGGCCCAGGGCTGTACCTGTTACCCTGCACCCTGCGGGGCTGGGCTGTGGGGTGCAGGGGAAGCGCATCCCCAGGCATCCCAAGCCCTCAGAGCCCCCCCCCCCCGCCATCCTCCCATGGGCATCCCTGCCCCTGATCACCCTCAGCATCCTCCCCTGGCCCCCACCCCGGACACCCCATCTCGGCTCAGCAGCCCCCGTGCCATGGGTTCCAAAAGACCTTCCTCTAGTAAAGACTCAATAACGGGCTGTAATCCCTTTCTTCCTTCTTTTGAAACAGAGTATTGCTTTTTAGAGACTACTTGACCAGGCTGTTTCAAAGGAATCTGAAGGGGCTCCATATCTAATTTTCCATACTTCCCTGGGACTGCCCATACTTCCGGGTTTATTTTAGCATAATCTTTATCAGACAGTTTGCACAAAGTCACCCCAGTATTTGCTTCCTCATCATTCTTGATGATATTAATTTGCATTCCCAGTTTAGCCATTAAATCCCTCCCCTATGGACTGCAATCGCAATTAGGGACAAACAAAATTTCATGCATTTCAAATTTATCTCCTACCTCAATTAGCAGTGGCTGAATAATTCATACTTGTTCAGCCTCTCCCCTCACCCCTTGGATAGTCAAAAATCCCCCTGACAATTGTCCCCCCTTTGGAATAAAGTTCAAAGTGGATTGAGAGGCCCCCACGTCCACTAGGAAGTGCACTTCCTCTCGATCTGGACTCACCCTACAAGTTATCAAGGGCTCCAGGGTGGTGGGTCCCTGACACAATGGGAGCCCCTGACACCCCTAACAATCCATTGCCAATAACCGGTGGACTTCCTCCTCACAAGGGTCCGCCTGTCTCTGAGGGCACTCCTTTTTCCAATGCCCTTTCCTTTTTGCAGATAGCACACTGATTTCTTCCCAATTGACCCCTTGGTTTACCCCCGCGCTGAGGAAGACATGTTTTTGTTAAATGCTGGTGTTCCCCTCCGTTTTTCTGATCCTGGGAGTCCCTGCATTTTCACCCTTGGGGGTTGTAAAAACTGTGCCGTAACTTTCGCCTTTACCCTCATCTTTTCCTCATCCCTTCTTACATACACCTGCTGTGCCTTCTTAACGCATTCTTCCAAGGGCCTGCTCTGCCACTCCTCATCTTTCTGTATTCTCCTTCTTATGTCAGGCCAGGATTTGGGGACAAATTGCACCCTTAACAAGGTGTCAAAGGCTGGCCCCTCAGGGTCCCTCCCCCCTCGTTTTCTTAAGGCATCCCTAGTCCTTTCCAGCCAGTGGGAGAGACTCTCCTCTTTTCCTCGTTCTAAAGACATAGCTTTTAGCACATTGTAGGGTCTAGGAATTGCCGTTTTAACCGCCCTAACGAAGTAGGCGCGATGACCCCAGAGGCGGGCCAAAGTAACCCGATTATTGGGATCCCTGTTAGGGTCCACCTGAGGAATTGTCTCCTCAACTGTGAGTGCATTTGCGCCTCCTGCTGCCTATCCGTGTTCATCTTCCCACAACTGACGAGCTTTCTGTAAAATCATCTGTTTTTCTTACTGTCCCAATAGGATTCCCAGGAGGAAATCCCAGTCCTTCCAGGTAGAATCAGCATTCCCCAGGTACTCATCTATTTTCTCCCCTACTCCAATAGGATCATCCAGGTAGGGGGGTAATTCCTTCTTTAGACCTCTTCTGTCATGTGCTGTTAGAGGCACAATAACAAACCCAAAACCTCCCCCTTGTCCTCCTAGAGGGACCTGCCTCAAGGGCATTTGATGAACTTTTTCAGGCTGTGTTTTAGGTTCTCGAGGAGCCTCGTATTTGGTTCCTCTCCTAGTCGCAGAGGGAGAGATCGCGTTTGAATCATCCCCCTCTTTACTGCTATCACCTGGAGGGGCTGTTGGGGCCCCTCAAGAGCCTGAACCCAATGGCTCTCCCCAGCCCAGCCCCAGCTCTGCAGGGAGAGCGGCTGGGCGAGGGCAAGGGGCACGGGGCTGCCTCCAAACCCAGCTCAGCACCCCTCAGGCTTTGACCCCCATGCGTTCTAGGGGACAGAAGCGACCACAGGCTTGAGAGGAACCAAGAAGAGCTGCTGTATTCAACTGCTGGGAAAAGGCTACAACAGCCGGTCTGGTGCATCCGAAGCGTCAGCGGTGGGCCGGAGATCCACAAAGCTGCCCTGGTACCAGCCAATTCTTGTCACTTTGTTTGCTTTTATCAGTTGCAGCCCCTGCTTCTTGATGTCTTTCCTGGTGGGGACAACTTTCTTGCCTTTCTTGGGAAAATCAGAGGGGTCTGGAGGAGAGAGCGGAGAGGAACGGGCTGAGGAGGGTCTGCGGGGTCACCTCTGCTGTGCCCGTGTCCTCAGGGGAGAGGCAGCACGTTTTTGAGGGCCGAGGGCACCCCGGAGAGCCCTCGGGCACAGGCACTCCCCACTAGCTCTTCCAGCCCAGCATCCCAGGATGACCACCGCTGTGGCCCATCTCCCACACTGCTGAGGCTTCCCGTAAAGGTCTGGAGCTACAGGGTGGTGGCTAAAAAAAGAGGTGGTAAGCTGCCAAAAGCTCATGGTCTCCTCCAAGAGCAGCCACTAGGAGGAGGCCCCAGGCAGAGCCAAGCACTGCTTAGTCTTCACAACCAGGTGATCTGGGAGGTGAGGCTCTCCCTCCTTGCCCCACAGCATCTCTCCTTGTTCCTGCTGTGCTTCGATACTCGCCGCCCCACCGCCTGCCTTCCTTCTCCCACATCCCCACCTCAAATCACCACCCATGCCCTAAGCCTTGCAGACAGCCAAGGTCAGCCCCAAGGCCTGGAGGCAACTCCTGGCTTGGGGTCTGCCGGGACAATGGGAGGCAGGCAAGGACGCCCAGAAGGCCCAGCGGGCAGGGGCTGGGGCAGCTGCTGTGTCTCCTACCTTCCACCGTGCTGCTGCTCTCCTTCAAGGGGATTCTGACGTTCTGCGGATGGTTCACAGCTGCCTTCTCCAGGGCATTCTGCACCTTGACAAGAGCCTGGGAAAGAGGCCCGGGGTTAAGTGCTGAAAGGGAGGTGGGTGTCACAGGCCAAGCGGTTCTCCACCTCCATGTCCCCCTGGAGAAAACAGCCCCCAGTGCCCAGTGCCACCTGGGGCTGAGCTGCTCCATGGCTCTTCCCTGGGGCCACCTGCATCCTCCCAGCTGGGAGGACGGCTTGGGACGGGCCATCCGGGAGAGCCCCGGGGGTGTCCCCAAAGATCACAGCAGGGACGGAGCCCCCGCGCACCTTATTCTCCTGGTCCAGGCTGCGCATTTCGGGGGACAGGCTGGCCACCCGCTGCACCAGGTACTGCAGCTTCTGCTGGCACTGCTGGAGCTTCTCCTCCACGCTGCTGGCCTTGACAGAATCGTCCTGGAGTCGGAGAGAGAAGAACCACCGTGGTGGGGAAAATGAGCCCCTTGGGGTGACGTCGGCTGCACCAAGCGTCACTGCGCTGTGCTCTCGCGCCACCGAGCAGCGGCTGGGGCCGTGCTCACCCCAGCACGGTGCAAGTACCTGGCCAGGCACGGTGATCCCACGCAGATAGGCAAAGAGGCTCTCGACAGCATCTCCAATCTGGACCAGGACCTGCTGGTTCCTCAGCACCGGGCCTCGCAGCTGCTCCAGCCGAGCCTCTTCCTGCTGCAGGTGCATCCTCAGCTCCTCCAGCCTCCTGCAGCCAAACACACTCGCATCTGTACAACTGCATAGGCATGCCGAGATACCCCCAAATCTGCTGCAAAAGCTGCTCAGGTTGCCCCCGCCCCCAAGTGCGGAGCAGAGATGCTGCCTGCAACCCAGCTCCGTGCTGCTGGTACCACTTCCCACGCCAGGCAAGGAGCAAGGGTCCCCCTGCTGCCACAGCGGGAGCTTTGGGTGCCCTGCCAGGAGCAGAGCTGGGCGAGCACCCTGCCCAGAAAACCTCCCGGTGCAGGAGGGGTGGGCGGCTGCAGGGGGACGGAGGAAGGGGTGCCCTGTTGGGACACGCATGATGCACACATCCCCCACAAGGGTAGGGGCACGCTTGGCATGACTGCCCTGAGGCCAGCAACAGCACCTGTTGGTCTCGGCGGGCGGGCGAAACTTCAGCTTGGCCTGCTTCACCTCCAGCTCCTTCAGCTTCTCCTCCATCATGTGGCGCTTCTGCTCGCAGGCCTTGATGCGCTCCTGCATGACCGCTAAGGACGACTTCTGCGCCAGGAGCTTGCTGGGGATGTCCTGGACGGGGGAGAGCACAGGGACTCAGCCCGTGGCGCTCCGGCAGGGTACAGGACCCGGGCCGTGGCCTCGGGGAGGTGTCTGCACCACGGACCGCTGCAAGCTCATGGCTCATAGGGAGAAAAGCAGCTCCATCCCTGCCCGCGCAAGAGGCCTTAGGGGGGCTCCAGCAGCAGAGGAGAGCAGCTAACCCGGCCACAAAGCAAGGCCAGCAGAGAGGTCTCAAAACCCCAGGGCTCCAACAGCCCCGGGTTTTACGGGGGAGGGGTTTTTATGTTACCCTGAAGTGAGAGCACTCCACGGCAGCCTTGGCCTTCTCCAGCTTCTCGGACGCTGCCTGGAACTCGGTGGCCTCTTTGGCAGCTGGGGTGGGAGGGAAGCGTCAGGGAAAGATGCCTGCGGCTGCGCCTGCGTCCCACCCCTCCGCAGCCCTCCAGGCACTCACCCACCAGCGGGTCCTGCGTGTGCACGCTCGGCAAGCCCTTGGCAGGCTGGGACCTGGCTTGCTGCAAGGACATTCATCGTCACCCCCTGAGCTGCTGGCACCCTGGGGGAGCTGGCCCTGCAGCCCCCCACCAGCACCACAGGGGGCTCAGCACTAATGCCCGCCACCTGCCCACAGCCCTGCCTGCGCCGGGTCCCCCCCGGCTCACCGCTCTCAGATGCCTTTCGAGCTCGCTCTTCTGGGTAGCCAGGGAGCGGCACCAGAGCTCTCTCTCCGCCAGGAACTCGGCTTTCTTCTTGGCCATGTCCTTCTGGAGCAGATCAGAGAAGGGAGAAGTGCCTGGGATGTCCAGCGCCAAACACGACCCCTGCCCCGTGTAAACAGGCTGGGAAGGAAAGCGGGCCAGGAGGGCTGGAGGGTGCAGCACGCTGCTTCGCCATGGCTGGTGCTTCAGGCGGGCAGGTGCTTCAGGCAGGCTGTGCCCAGCCCCAGGGCAGCCTGGCCCAAGAACACGACTCGAGAGGAGCTCTGGAGGCACGTGGGTGCCCTGGGCAAACCCAGCTCGGTCTCTTTTGCTCTTTATTGCAGAAGACTGAGCAGCCCCAGCGCGTGGTGCCGTCTGTGGGCTCTGGACGGCTGGAAAGGGGTGCTGGGCACCCACGGGAGAAGGGGGTCCTGCCTGGAAAACTCCCCCCAAGGTGGAGCTGGGGACGCTGGGACATTGCTCCGGGAGGTGCCTTGGACCATCTCACCTTGGCTGCAATAGCGGCTTTCAGGGCATCCAAGGCCATGAGCTCCATGGTTTCCAGCTCCTCGTGGTACAGATCAGCTGTCTTGCTCAGGAGGTCCAGGTGCTGAGGCAGCTGGGCCAGCTCCTGGGGCACAGGGAGCCACAGCACATCAGCCCACTGAGCCCCAGGGGTCCCCCGCGCTCTGACAGGGAATGAACGGAGGGGAGCAGGAGGACCGCGCTGATCCGGGAGGGCGTCCCACCAGCACGGCCCCTTGGGCACCTCATTGCCTTTGCAGGGGGAGCAGGTGGGACGATGGCACGGTGAGGAGGAGCTCACCTTCCTCAGGGCATCCCGCACCACCAGGTACACAGAGGTCACCTTCTCTGCAGCCTGGACTTTGATCAGCATCTTCTCAATGCTGTTCCTCAGCTGGTGAACCACCTGGCGCAGAGATGGCGGGGGGGACGGACACAGGGTGAGCCCCTGTGCGGAGCCTGGTGCCCACCCGGGGCGTGCAGGGCTTAGATTAAAGACCCCGTGGGTGCTGCCACCCCAGGGAGGGGCCCTGGGTACCTGTGCCTGATGCCACCGGTTGTCCATCTCGGCATCCTGCAGCTGCTGCAACTTCTCCTGCAGCTCATCCCGGACTCGGCTCCGCTGCCTCAGCTGGTACAGCAGCATGTTGCAGGTGTTCACCTGCTCGTGGATTTGAGCCTGGAGCTTCTCCTGGGCCACCTGGGTGGGCATGCAAGGGTTCACCCGGCTGGAAGTAGGGCTTGCTGGGCACCCACGGGAGAAGGGGGTCCTGCCTGGAAAACTCCCCCCAAGGTGGAGCTGGGGACGCTGGGACATTGCTCCGGGACATCGTCACTGCCTTGGCAGGACGGGCTCTGGCAGAGCTTTGCTCTGGGGGGCTGCTTGGGCTAAGGCAGAGGCAGGTGTCTGCTGATGGCACTGGCGGGTCAGGCTTAGGGACCCTGCATAACGCAGACCCGGGGCTGGGCATCCATAGAACCGGTCAGTGCCCCAGATGTGGAGGCTGGCGGAGAGCGGAGGCACCGCTCTCTGCCTGCAAGAGGCCCCTGGGCAAAGGCAGCTCCGCGGGGCCAGCGCCTCTCTCTCTCGAGGCTTAGAATAAGCAGGTCACCACGTTGGGACAGGCGGCAAAGGGCAGAGACAGCACCTGTCTCCCAGGGGTGCAGCTGGACCCTGTAGGAACCCAGGCAGCCCCGGGGACGCGCAGGGTGGGAGGGCCAGGAGCTCTGCTGGGGCAAAGCATCTGCGCAGGGAGCTAAAGGAGGACCTGCACGGATGGGTGCAGCGGTGGAAAGGGACCCCGTGGGACCACACGTGAACACCCCGTGTCTCGCTGTACCAGCCCTGTGGGGCTGTCCTGGGGCCAGCACCAGGCCCCTCTGCCCTGCCCCCTGTTCTTCTGAGCGTCCCCGGAGCCCCAGCCCCCTGGGAGCAGCCCCTGCCCTCCGGACCCTGCTGTTACCTCCAGCGTTTTCCCGGCCAAAGCGATGCCCAAGGGTTTCTGCGCTCCGAAAGCCTCAGAGGCGGCAAGTGGCTTCCACGCCTGTGGGCAGGAGAGAGCTCTCTTGAACTGTGGCGACAGTCGCACCCTATCGCTGCCCTCCCGAGAGGCGCGGCGGAGGAGCTGGCTCTGCAGGGCCAGCACCAGGCAGGGGTAGAGCAGGTGGGATGGGCTGGTACCTTCTGGGCAGCGCTCAGGGCACGGATGTCCTGCTGCACCGCCTCACGCAGCGGGGGAAGCCGCTCTCTCTTCTGACGGAGCTTCTCCTCACAGGACAGCATAAAAATCTTCCTGCCTTGCTCTGGAGGACACAAAGGTGCTGTTGGTACCATGCAGGACGACGTGGGGACCAGGAGCCCCCGGGCCGTCCCCCCGAAGCCCAAGGGGCAGCACCTTGCAAGGCGAGGGTGGCGCGCAGCCCCTGGGCCTGCTGGCTGAGCATTGCCTTCCGGCCCTGCATGGTGCTGCTCCTGCTGTGTGCGTGGCAGCTGTCGCAGCTCCACTGCCCGACGGGGACGCCGTGACTGCTGGAGAGGTCACGGCCGCTGGACACGTCGCTGGGCGGCGACCACATGTCACTGACACCCAACACACGTGTCACAGCCACCCACGGAATCGTTGCCATGGCACCTCCAAGGGCTGCACGCCACACCCCTCCTGATGGGCCGTTGCCTCCCGCGCGCCCATCGCTGCCCACAGCCCCTTCCTCTCCGCTTCTGCGGGCAACACGTTCATTAAGAAGCAATTCCTGGGCTCTCTCTCCGGGAGCCGAAGGCAGGGCGGGCAGCGGGGATCCCACCTCGGTTTCCCATCCCTGCGGCTACAGCAGGCGCAAGCTGCCCAGCCCAGGGAGCCCTCCAAGCCCCACCAGAAACTGGGTGAGGACAGTTACAGGCAAAACACGTGTCCACGTAGACCCAAACACACTACCAGCCCTCTCGGCAAGCTGCTGGCTTGTTTCAAATGGCAAGAGCAGTCTCTTACTACCTGGACACGTACCTTCAGAAATTCCAGGGAGTTAGTCAGCACTAACGGTTGGGCAGGGAGTTACGCTGCTGTGGAAATGGGCAAGGACAAAGCAGCTACCGATGCTGCTACTGACTTTGGTGCTTCCCATACGTTCCTGCTGAACTACAAACATGACAAGAAACACAAGCATGTACGCTTCTTTCTTGACAAATAGAGCCAAGCTCCTTCTACCAGAGAAAACTCTTCACACTGGGGTTGCAGAAGACGGCTTTATAAGGAAATTGCCTTCCGAGCACCAAGCTCCTAAATCACCTTGGGTTAAGTTTCTCTAAGTCAAGACCTTTAACCTACAGCCATCCTATTGTGCTCTAGGTGTCGAACATGGAAAACACAGAAATCCTTGGACTGTCAAATCAAGTATTAGTGACACAGTATCATCTGAGGCTCTTACTCAGGCTCTCATTTGCAGATTCACTAATTGCACGTCAGCGCTAGGTGCCAGTGACCAGCTAAATATCAACATTAGCAGCACGAAGAGACGGCCACTTGGAAAACAAGGGGTTAAGGGCTGGTACAGACGAGGGATCTTGCCAATCTGTCCATGGACATAGAGATCTCCACCTGGGGCAAATACAGTTACCACGCCAGTAAACTTTCCTAGGCAGCTGTCCCTACCCAGCTGGCTCCAAAAGCCCCCTGCAGCCGTTCACTCACCCCTAGTCTGTCCCCTCAGGGTTGGGGAGGAGAAAATGCAACCGAAAGGGCTTGAGGGTCGAGACAAAGGACAGGGAGGGCTCACCCACCAGTTACGGCCACCAGCAAAAGACAGGCTCCACTTGGGGATAACAACACACATTTCATACAAAACAACCACCACCATCAAGGAGAACGAGAGATACAACCGGGTCTGAAATACAACGCACCTTCCCCCCGCCAGCCCTCCGCTCTTCCCGCGCTCAGCTCTGCTCCCTCTTCCCCCCCAGCAGCACAGGGGGGGCAGGGAATGGGGGGCACAGCCCGGCCGGCACGAGGGGTCTCCCTGCTCCTTCCCCCTCAGGGAGAGGGGCCCTCGCCGCCCTCCCCTGCCCCCCCGGGGTCCCTCTCCCGGCAGACACTCCTCCACCCCCTGCCCCAACGCGAGTCCTTCCCGCGGGGCCGCAGCTCCCCAACCCGCCCCAGCGCGGGGCCCTCCCGGGGCTGCCGCCCTCCCACCGACGGGCGGCTCCAGCGCGGGCGGAGTCGCGGCTGCTCCGGGCCCGGGCCCTGCTCCTCCGGCCCGGGGCCCTCCGCGGGCTGCAGGGCGACCTCTGGGCCGCCGCTGGGCTCCAGGGGCTGCAGGGGCTCCGCCGCCATCTTAACCGCGGGCCGCAGGGGAACCCCTGCTCCGGCACAGCTCCCCCTCTGCTGCCTCCCGGACCGGGGCTCCGCAGGGCTGGCTCTCTCCCATCCCCCTTCTCTCACACCCTCGCCAACACACACAGACAAAACCAAAGCCGACAATCAGCGGCTTCTTTCCCTCTTCAACCGGGATTCGCAGAGGCGCCATCGGCCTGGCCTTGCCCAGAGGCGGGTCCGAAATTGGAGTCGGGGGAGCTTCTCGGAGCCTCTTCCAGGGGCTCCCTCCCCCACTACCGAAACCGTGCCAAAACCCCACCAGACACCAAACTACCACAGCAGCATTGAAACACCGAGGAAGATCAGCTTGGGGGCGAGAGAAAGCGTTTTAAGATGGATAAAAGGGTTCAAGAAGCTCTCTTCCACTGGCCCTGAGCAAAACTCAGGCTCTAGAGCGGCAACTCCTTCCAAAATATTCCTAAAGAAACGTCGCGCAGCCTTGCACACGCTGGTGTCAATAGGCTGCTGCAGAAATCAGCTTCCTGGAGGAAGCCTTGGACTAAGGATCTAGTCCCGCAGGCCCTCGGCACCTGACCTGTCAAACCTCCCTCCTCCAGCGGACTTCAACTCCCCCTGCTTAAATCCTACAAAATTCACACCCCCCTGCCCCCTGCTGCCCCCCCCGCCCAGTGCTGTGTGACTGATCCAGCCCAGCACAGGGTGAGGTGCCCGACGGCTCTCACTGGGCCCCCCCAAATCCGGCTGTGAACACACAGATCCCAGCACTGCCCAGCCCTGCTGTGCCTGGCCAGGGGTGGCAGCGAGCAGGGGGTGCACAGGAGCAGGGGCTGGCACTTTGGGAGGTCACCTGCACTCGTGCATGCCCGGCCCCAGCCCAGGGCAGCGTGTGGGGGTGATCCTGGGCCCCCTGCCGTGACAGCCAGCAGCAGCCATGGTGCGCATGGCCCAGGGCTGTACCTGTTACCCTGCACCCTGCGGGGCTGGGCTGTGGGGTGCAGGGGAAGCGCATCCCCAGGCATCCCAAGCCCTCAGAGCCCCCCCCCCCGCCATCCTCCCATGGGCATCCCTGCCCCTGATCACCCTCAGCATCCTCCCCTGGCCCCCACCCCGGACACCCCATCTCGGCTCAGCAGCCCCCGTGCCATGGGTTCCAAAAGACCTTCCTCTAGTAAAGACTCAATAACGGGCTGTAATCCCTTTCTTCCTTCTTTTGAAACAGAGTATTGCTTTTTAGAGACTACTTGACCAGGCTGTTTCAAAGGAATCTGAAGGGGCTCCATATCTAATTTTCCATACTTCCCTGGGACTGCCCATACTTCCGGGTTTATTTTAGCATAATCTTTATCAGACAGTTTGCACAAAGTCACCCCAGTATTTGCTTCCTCATCATTCTTGATGATATTAATTTGCATTCCCAGTTTAACCATTAAATCCCTCCCCTATGGACTGCAATCGCAATTAGGGACAAACAAAATTTCATGCATTTCAAATTTATCTCCTACCTCAATTAGCAGTGGCTGAATAATTCATACTTGTTCAGCCTCTCCCCTCACCCCTTGGATAGTCAAAAATCCCCCTGACAATTGTCCCCCCTTTGGAATAAAGTTCAAAGTGGATTGAGAGGCCCCCACGTCCACTAGGAAGTGCACTTCCTCTCGATCTGGACTCACCCTACAAGTTATCAAGGGCTCCAGGGTGGTGGGTCCCTGACACAATGGGAGCCCCTGACACCCCTAACAATCCATTGCCAATAACCGGTGGACTTCCTCCTCACAAGGGTCCGCCTGTCTCTGAGGGCACTCCTTTTTCCAATGCCCTTTCCTTTTTGCAGATAGCACACTGATTTCTTCCCAATTGACCCCTTGGTTTACCCCCGCGCTGAGGAAGACATGTTTTTGTTAAATGCTGGTGTTCCCCTCCGTTTTTCTGATCCTGGGAGTCCCTGCATTTTCACCCTTGGGGGTTGTAAAAACTGTGCCGTAACTTTCGCCTTTACCCTCATCTTTTCCTCATCCCTTCTTACATACACCTGCTGTGCCTTCTTAACGCATTCTTCCAAGGGCCTGCTCTGCCACTCCTCATCTTTCTGTATTCTCCTTCTTATGTCAGGCCAGGATTTGGGGACAAATTGCACCCTTAACAAGGTGTCAAAGGCTGGCCCCTCAGGGTCCCTCCCCCCTCGTTTTCTTAAGGCATCCCTAGTCCTTTCCAGCCAGTGGGAGAGACTCTCCTCTTTTCCTCGTTCTAAAGACATAGCTTTTAGCACATTGTAGGGTCTAGGAATTGCCGTTTTAACCGCCCTAACGAAGTAGGCGCGATGACCCCAGAGGCGGGCCAAAGTAACCCGATTATTGGGATCCCTGTTAGGGTCCACCTGAGGAATTGTCTCCTCAACTGTGAGTGCATTTGCGCCTCCTGCTGCCTATCCGTGTTCATCTTCCCACAACTGACGAGCTTTCTGTAAAATCATCTGTTTTTCTTACTGTCCCAATAGGATTCCCAGGAGGAAATCCCAGTCCTTCCAGGTAGAATCAGCATTCCCCAGGTACTCATCTATTTTCTCCCCTACTCCAATAGGATCATCCAGGTAGGGGGGTAATTCCTTCTTTAGACCTCTTCTGTCATGTGCTGTTAGAGGCACAATAACAAACCCAAAACCTCCCCCTTGTCCTCCTAGAGGGACCTGCCTCAAGGGCATTTGATGAACTTTTTCAGGCTGTGTTTTAGGTTCTCGAGGAGCCTCGTATTTGGTTCCTCTCCTAGTCGCAGAGGGAGAGATCGCGTTTGAATCATCCCCCTCTTTACTGCTATCACCTGGAGGGGCTGTTGGGGCCCCTCAAGAGCCTGAACCCAATGGCTCTCCCCAGCCCAGCCCCAGCTCTGCAGGGAGAGCGGCTGGGCGAGGGCAAGGGGCACGGGGCTGCCTCCAAACCCAGCTCAGCACCCCTCAGGCTTTGACCCCCATGCGTTCTAGGGGACAGAAGCGACCACAGGCTTGAGAGGAACCAAGAAGAGCTGCTGTATTCAACTGCTGGGAAAAGGCTACAACAGCCGGTCTGGTGCATCCGAAGCGTCAGCGGTGGGCCGGAGATCCACAAAGCTGCCCTGGTACCAGCCAATTCTTGTCACTTTGTTTGCTTTTATCAGTTGCAGCCCCTGCTTCTTGATGTCTTTCCTGGTGGGGACAACTTTCTTGCCTTTCTTGGGAAAATCAGAGGGGTCTGGAGGAGAGAGCGGAGAGGAACGGGCTGAGGAGGGTCTGCGGGGTCACCTCTGCTGTGCCCGTGTCCTCAGGGGAGAGGCAGCACGTTTTTGAGGGCCGAGGGCACCCCGGAGAGCCCTCGGGCACAGGCACTCCCCACTAGCTCTTCCAGCCCAGCATCCCAGGATGACCACCGCTGTGGCCCATCTCCCACACTGCTGAGGCTTCCCGTAAAGGTCTGGAGCTACAGGGTGGTGGCTAAAAAAAGAGGTGGTAAGCTGCCAAAAGCTCATGGTCTCCTCCAAGAGCAGCCACTAGGAGGAGGCCCCAGGCAGAGCCAAGCACTGCTTAGTCTTCACAACCAGGTGATCTGGGAGGTGAGGCTCTCCCTCCTTGCCCCACAGCATCTCTCCTTGTTCCTGCTGTGCTTCGATACTCGCCGCCCCACCGCCTGCCTTCCTTCTCCCACATCCCCACCTCAAATCACCACCCATGCCCTAAGCCTTGCAGACAGCCAAGGTCAGCCCCAAGGCCTGGAGGCAACTCCTGGCTTGGGGTCTGCCGGGACAATGGGAGGCAGGCAAGGACGCCCAGAAGGCCCAGCGGGCAGGGGCTGGGGCAGCTGCTGTGTCTCCTACCTTCCACCGTGCTGCTGCTCTCCTTCAAGGGGATTCTGACGTTCTGCGGATGGTTCACAGCTGCCTTCTCCAGGGCATTCTGCACCTTGACAAGAGCCTGGGAAAGAGGCCCGGGGTTAAGTGCTGAAAGGGAGGTGGGTGTCACAGGCCAAGCGGTTCTCCACCTCCATGTCCCCCTGGAGAAAACAGCCCCCAGTGCCCAGTGCCACCTGGGGCTGAGCTGCTCCATGGCTCTTCCCTGGGGCCACCTGCATCCTCCCAGCTGGGAGGACGGCTTGGGACGGGCCATCCGGGAGAGCCCCGGGGGTGTCCCCAAAGATCACAGCAGGGACGGAGCCCCCGCGCACCTTATTCTCCTGGTCCAGGCTGCGCATTTCGGGGGACAGGCTGGCCACCCGCTGCACCAGGTACTGCAGCTTCTGCTGGCACTGCTGGAGCTTCTCCTCCACGCTGCTGGCCTTGACAGAATCGTCCTGGAGTCGGAGAGAGAAGAACCACCGTGGTGGGGAAAATGAGCCCCTTGGGGTGACGTCGGCTGCACCAAGCGTCACTGCGCTGTGCTCTCGCGCCACCGAGCAGCGGCTGGGGCCGTGCTCACCCCAGCACGGTGCAAGTACCTGGCCAGGCACGGTGATCCCACGCAGATAGGCAAAGAGGCTCTCGACAGCATCTCCAATCTGGACCAGGACCTGCTGGTTCCTCAGCACCGGGCCTCGCAGCTGCTCCAGCCGAGCCTCTTCCTGCTGCAGGTGCATCCTCAGCTCCTCCAGCCTCCTGCAGCCAAACACACTCGCATCTGTACAACTGCATAGGCATGCCGAGATACCCCCAAATCTGCTGCAAAAGCTGCTCAGGTTGCCCCCGCCCCCAAGTGCGGAGCAGAGATGCTGCCTGCAACCCAGCTCCGTGCTGCTGGTACCACTTCCCACGCCAGGCAAGGAGCAAGGGTCCCCCTGCTGCCACAGCGGGAGCTTTGGGTGCCCTGCCAGGAGCAGAGCTGGGCGAGCACCCTGCCCAGAAAACCTCCCGGTGCAGGAGGGGTGGGCGGCTGCAGGGGGACGGAGGAAGGGGTGCCCTGTTGGGACACGCATGATGCACACATCCCCCACAAGGGTAGGGGCACGCTTGGCATGACTGCCCTGAGGCCAGCAACAGCACCTGTTGGTCTCGGCGGGCGGGCGAAACTTCAGCTTGGCCTGCTTCACCTCCAGCTCCTTCAGCTTCTCCTCCATCATGTGGCGCTTCTGCTCGCAGGCCTTGATGCGCTCCTGCATGACCGCTAAGGACGACTTCTGCGCCAGGAGCTTGCTGGGGATGTCCTGGACGGGGGAGAGCACAGGGACTCAGCCCGTGGCGCTCCGGCAGGGTACAGGACCCGGGCCGTGGCCTCGGGGAGGTGTCTGCACCACGGACCGCTGCAAGCTCATGGCTCATAGGGAGAAAAGCAGCTCCATCCCTGCCCGCGCAAGAGGCCTTAGGGGGGCTCCAGCAGCAGAGGAGAGCAGCTAACCCGGCCACAAAGCAAGGCCAGCAGAGAGGTCTCAAAACCCCAGGGCTCCAACAGCCCCGGGTTTTACGGGGGAGGGGTTTTTATGTTACCCTGAAGTGAGAGCACTCCACGGCAGCCTTGGCCTTCTCCAGCTTCTCGGACGCTGCCTGGAACTCGGTGGCCTCTTTGGCAGCTGGGGTGGGAGGGAAGCGTCAGGGAAAGATGCCTGCGGCTGCGCCTGCGTCCCACCCCTCCGCAGCCCTCCAGGCACTCACCCACCAGCGGGTCCTGCGTGTGCACGCTCGGCAAGCCCTTGGCAGGCTGGGACCTGGCTTGCTGCAAGGACATTCATCGTCACCCCCTGAGCTGCTGGCACCCTGGGGGAGCTGGCCCTGCAGCCCCCCACCAGCACCACAGGGGGCTCAGCACTAATGCCCGCCACCTGCCCACAGCCCTGCCTGCGCCGGGTCCCCCCCGGCTCACCGCTCTCAGATGCCTTTCGAGCTCGCTCTTCTGGGTAGCCAGGGAGCGGCACCAGAGCTCTCTCTCCGCCAGGAACTCGGCTTTCTTCTTGGCCATGTCCTTCTGGAGCAGATCAGAGAAGGGAGAAGTGCCTGGGATGTCCAGCGCCAAACACGACCCCTGCCCCGTGTAAACAGGCTGGGAAGGAAAGCGGGCCAGGAGGGCTGGAGGGTGCAGCACGCTGCTTCGCCATGGCTGGTGCTTCAGGCGGGCAGGTGCTTCAGGCAGGCTGTGCCCAGCCCCAGGGCAGCCTGGCCCAAGAACACGACTCGAGAGGAGCTCTGGAGGCACGTGGGTGCCCTGGGCAAACCCAGCTCGGTCTCTTTTGCTCTTTATTGCAGAAGACTGAGCAGCCCCAGCGCGTGGTGCCGTCTGTGGGCTCTGGACGGCTGGAAAGGGGTGCTGGGCACCCACGGGAGAAGGGGGTCCTGCCTGGAAAACTCCCCCCAAGGTGGAGCTGGGGACGCTGGGACATTGCTCCGGGAGGTGCCTTGGACCATCTCACCTTGGCTGCAATAGCGGCTTTCAGGGCATCCAAGGCCATGAGCTCCATGGTTTCCAGCTCCTCGTGGTACAGATCAGCTGTCTTGCTCAGGAGGTCCAGGTGCTGAGGCAGCTGGGCCAGCTCCTGGGGCACAGGGAGCCACAGCACATCAGCCCACTGAGCCCCAGGGGTCCCCCGCGCTCTGACAGGGAATGAACGGAGGGGAGCAGGAGGACCGCGCTGATCCGGGAGGGCGTCCCACCAGCACGGCCCCTTGGGCACCTCATTGCCTTTGCAGGGGGAGCAGGTGGGACGATGGCACGGTGAGGAGGAGCTCACCTTCCTCAGGGCATCCCGCACCACCAGGTACACAGAGGTCACCTTCTCTGCAGCCTGGACTTTGATCAGCATCTTCTCAATGCTGTTCCTCAGCTGGTGAACCACCTGGCGCAGAGATGGCGGGGGGGACGGACACAGGGTGAGCCCCTGTGCGGAGCCTGGTGCCCACCCGGGGCGTGCAGGGCTTAGATTAAAGACCCCGTGGGTGCTGCCACCCCAGGGAGGGGCCCTGGGTACCTGTGCCTGATGCCACCGGTTGTCCATCTCGGCATCCTGCAGCTGCTGCAACTTCTCCTGCAGCTCATCCCGGACTCGGCTCCGCTGCCTCAGCTGGTACAGCAGCATGTTGCAGGTGTTCACCTGCTCGTGGATTTGAGCCTGGAGCTTCTCCTGGGCCACCTGGGTGGGCATGCAAGGGTTCACCCGGCTGGAAGTAGGGCTTGCTGGGCACCCACGGGAGAAGGGGGTCCTGCCTGGAAAACTCCCCCCAAGGTGGAGCTGGGGACGCTGGGACATTGCTCCGGGACATCGTCACTGCCTTGGCAGGACGGGCTCTGGCAGAGCTTTGCTCTGGGGGGCTGCTTGGGCTAAGGCAGAGGCAGGTGTCTGCTGATGGCACTGGCGGGTCAGGCTTAGGGACCCTGCATAACGCAGACCCGGGGCTGGGCATCCATAGAACCGGTCAGTGCCCCAGATGTGGAGGCTGGCGGAGAGCGGAGGCACCGCTCTCTGCCTGCAAGAGGCCCCTGGGCAAAGGCAGCTCCGCGGGGCCAGCGCCTCTCTCTCTCGAGGCTTAGAATAAGCAGGTCACCACGTTGGGACAGGCGGCAAAGGGCAGAGACAGCACCTGTCTCCCAGGGGTGCAGCTGGACCCTGTAGGAACCCAGGCAGCCCCGGGGACGCGCAGGGTGGGAGGGCCAGGAGCTCTGCTGGGGCAAAGCATCTGCGCAGGGAGCTAAAGGAGGACCTGCACGGATGGGTGCAGCGGTGGAAAGGGACCCCGTGGGACCACACGTGAACACCCCGTGTCTCGCTGTACCAGCCCTGTGGGGCTGTCCTGGGGCCAGCACCAGGCCCCTCTGCCCTGCCCCCTGTTCTTCTGAGCGTCCCCGGAGCCCCAGCCCCCTGGGAGCAGCCCCTGCCCTCCGGACCCTGCTGTTACCTCCAGCGTTTTCCCGGCCAAAGCGATGCCCAAGGGTTTCTGCGCTCCGAAAGCCTCAGAGGCGGCAAGTGGCTTCCACGCCTGTGGGCAGGAGAGAGCTCTCTTGAACTGTGGCGACAGTCGCACCCTATCGCTGCCCTCCCGAGAGGCGCGGCGGAGGAGCTGGCTCTGCAGGGCCAGCACCAGGCAGGGGTAGAGCAGGTGGGATGGGCTGGTACCTTCTGGGCAGCGCTCAGGGCACGGATGTCCTGCTGCACCGCCTCACGCAGCGGGGGAAGCCGCTCTCTCTTCTGACGGAGCTTCTCCTCACAGGACAGCATAAAAATCTTCCTGCCTTGCTCTGGAGGACACAAAGGTGCTGTTGGTACCATGCAGGACGACGTGGGGACCAGGAGCCCCCGGGCCGTCCCCCCGAAGCCCAAGGGGCAGCACCTTGCAAGGCGAGGGTGGCGCGCAGCCCCTGGGCCTGCTGGCTGAGCATTGCCTTCCGGCCCTGCATGTGCTGCTCCTGCTGTGTGCGTGGCAGCTGTCGCAGCTCCACTGCCCGACGGGGACGCCGTGACTGCTGGAGAGGTCACGGCCGCTGGACACGTCGCTGGGCGGCGACCACATGTCACTGACACCCAACACACGTGTCACAGCCACCCACGGAATCGTTGCCATGGCACCTCCAAGGGCTGCACGCCACACCCCTCCTGATGGGCCGTTGCCTCCCGCGCGCCCATCGCTGCCACAGCCCCTTCCTCTCCGCTTCTGCGGGCAACACGTTCATTAAGAAGCAATTCCTGGGCTCTCTCTCCGGGAGCCGAAGGCAGGGCGGGCAGCGGGGATCCCACCTCGGTTTCCCATCCCTGCGGCTACAGCAGGCGCAAGCTGCCCAGCCCAGGGAGCCCTCCAAGCCCCACCAGAAACTGGGTGAGGACAGTTACAGGCAAAACACGTGTCCACGTAGACCCAAACACACTACCAGCCCTCTCGGCAAGCTGCTGGCTTGTTTCAAATGGCAAGAGCAGTCTCTTACTACCTGGACACGTACCTTCAGAAATTCCAGGGAGTTAGTCAGCACTAACGGTGGGCAGGGAGTTACGCTGCTGTGGAAATGGGCAAGGACAAAGCAGCTACCGATGCTGCTACTGACTTTGGTGCTTCCCATACGTTCCTGCTGAACTACAAACATGACAAGAAACACAAGCATGTACGCTTCTTTCTTGACAAATAGAGCCAAGCTCCTTCTACCAGAGAAAACTCTTA